>NC_143578.1:229053897-229653897 GCF_048544385.1 Mastigoproctus giganteus | reverse complement strand
ATGAAAAAAATTTGCTAATTGTATGAAGTACTATTTACGGTTTGGGTTCTATCACATGGAGCAGAGTTGTCCTGAAAAATGAAACTGGCAACAACCCCATAGTGATCTCTAATTATGGGAAGTAATTTTGTTTCAAGAATGTCCTTGTACTTCTCACATTTACTGAAACCTTCACAAATTCAAGAGGACCTACTTCTTTATGTGAAATATCCTCCCGTATAATTTCAGATGCAGATTGTTTCACTATGGAGACGATACAGTTAGGATGAAATTCTTCTCGCCGTCGAAACCATGCAAGTAGAATTTTGATTCATCAGAGAAAATAGCACATTTCCACGGATTCTCAGACCAACTAACATGCTCTTTTGCCCACTTTAGACGATGGCTTTCATCTTTGGTGTCAAAAGTAGCTTTTTTCTTGGGCATCTACTGCACCAGTATTTGCCTTTACTCCTGTATCCTCATCCCATGCTGTTTTGAAATCTGTCGATGAGGATCTTCTGTTTCGGACACATAGATGGATCAGAAATCTGTCCTGGTGATGCAATTTTTTTGAACACCACTGTATGTAATCTAAGATTATTTCAATACCATCTAGACTAGTACTCTCAAATATAATTTGAAAGTATGTGGTTAGGTATAAGCAGATCGATGGTCCATTTCTGATGCGTCTCCATGACTTCAATCCTTCTTGATAGCGACACCTTGCATATCACTGATCTGGATGACCACTTTTAAGTCATACAATTATAAAGTATCCTTCCACGATGTTTGCATTACAAACAACAAACAAGAGTCAACACGTGGCGTGAAGTGGACCAGTTGTTGAAATTGGCAACGAGCCAGGCTTTTCTCTTTATAAAAGAATCCCCATAAAACAATGTTAAATGCACTCAGGAGACAAACGAAAAAAACTCACAGATTACGAAATATCATAAATACATTCGGCAGACATTTACAGCGCAGTTAGATGTTGGCACAGATACCCTCCAGCTACATTAAACCCTTTATTTATCACCCAATTGTGCTTAAAATGTGAGTTTGTAACCGGAAACTGATTTTCACTTTGCTTCCGAGCTTCGTTATGGACATAATTAACCCCTCAGCGGGGGCGCAGTTAAGGGGATAGTAGTTAGGGGCTGTCACTGACAACATAAATACTTAGAAGCTTCCACTAAACTGAGTTTCAATTAGAAATATTACAGGTTTTTGCTGCTGAGGTCATAATGCAATGAAACCAAACTAGATGGCAGCGCCATCTAGAAAGATTTATCGACATAGAATATTAATTGTCAAATGCGTTGCTTTGTTTATTAATTTTAGGCCTCCCCTTTATTTGACACCAGTTGTCACAACTCCTAAAATTCGAGTTCTTTTCTACCTTCTGTCTTTGCTGGTAGGTTAAACATTATGAGCTCCCTTTAGGTCATAAATGGGAGGTTAGTCTGATCGTAACTTTTGCTTGACTGGCACAACTTGGTCGGAGGTTGTAATGAAGGTCACACCGAGCTAAGAGAAAGATTTAATGATTACGATGCCACTTGGACTCTTGATTTAGAGAAGTCGTAAACCTAAGAATCCTGCATTCAGAAGATGAGACCTTCCTTTTGGGCAATAGCGCCTGGAGTTTATACGATCCACTTGTGGGGCGCACTTAATTATGACGCCACTCAAAGTAACCTAGTTTCAGTTTTTCTTTTATTTATTTCCTCTGCAATTATGCAACTACTTCTGGTACCGTATTGTATCGAAAAACCTAAATATTCCTTCCATTTGTCATGTGACCAAGCGTTGCCATAGTTATTGAAACGTACCTTCAAATGAACAGACTTCAAAAACACTTCAAACCATGTTTATTTATTTATATATATTATTTATTTATTTATATATATAAACCATGTTTATTTATTTTTTTGTTATTTTACCACTCAGATTCCATTCTGATATCATGAACGTTGCTATAGTTACGAAAATATAACTTCAAAACTATTTTTTTCCCTTTCTTTTTTTGTTTTAGAAACTTACATTCCTTACTCCCAATGCGACTGTACGTTGTCATGGTTACCGAATGAAGCCAACTTTAAAGAACATTATAAACTTTTGCAACTTACATTCTGTATAATTGTACAGATGTAAGTTGCAAAACTCCAGTAACATGACAACGTGGAGCGTGTTGTCATGGTTACCGAAATGTACTGCAAAATCTTCAAACCATTTTTTTTTTTTTTTTGTTGGTTTTGTAACTTACATTTCGAGTGATGAAAGGTTGCCATGGTTGCGAAAATTTATTTATTTATTTTGTAGTTTATATTTGTTTATATTTATTTCAGTAACCATGACAAAACGTTGTCATGGTTACCGATTAGAACTTTATAAACTTTTGCAACTTACATTCTGTATAATGACATTGTACAGATGTAAGTTGCAAAACTCCAGTAACCATGACAACGTGGAGGTGTTGTCATGGTTACCGAAATGTACTGCAAAATCTTCAAACCATTTTTTTTTGTTGGTTTTGTAACTTACATTTCGAGTGATGAAAGGTTGCGATGGTTGCGAAAATTTATTTATTTTGTAGTTTATATTTGTTTATGTTTATTTCAGTAACCGTGACAAAACGTTGTCATGGTTACTGAAATATACCCGAAACGAACATTTGCTTTATTTTATAATTATTATTTTTTTGCAGTGTACCAACTTACATTCCATTCTCGCTCACGTGGCCAACTTTGTGATGGTAGTCACAAAAAGGGGAGTACTGAAAAGTACTGAGCATGCGCAATGACTTCATTTTTGTTTCCGAAGAGAAATCAACTTTCTTGCTGATTTCGTTGCCTAGCAGCAACTTCTCTATTCGGGATATTTTGCAGATATTCGGAACGATATTCTGCGAAATAAGGTTTGCTTATCAGGCTAATAGACGTGGGTGGCGACGCACTTAATCTTTGCCACGCACACACATGCGCACACACACTCTTGCCTTGCCAGTAAAGCCTTTATAAATCCGACTGTGCCAATATACCAGCATTCACAATAATGGAAAGACCCTAGAAACGCTGAGGTAAACCTTTTCTTCCGGCTCCAAAGAACAACCATAAATCTCTGGACCCTGATAACTGTATTAGACTTGTAGGCGATATCAAAAGTAATCACTGAGCTGCAAAGAAACAACTTGGGAAGAGGGTGGGGGTTGGGGAAATGCATCTGATGTCAGCACGATTCCTTATCTTTATAGAAATACTCAATATCCGTTTTTCTTCGAATTACATCTCCATCTAAATCTACATAATTGTTCTTTCAAATTCCGGTAGGGGCTCCTCAAATCTACATAATGTGTATTTTTCGTCTGCTTCCACCGATCATTTACTGTTGCGCTTGTTCACAATGTTACTTTCTGAGCGCCCATTGGATAATGCGTCACAATGAATGACGTCACGTTGCAATTAATGTATTTTTCAGTCTAATGCATGTTTCCCGCCCCCAGTGGTTTCAGCAATTCTTTCCCTTTTATTTATTTATTTTTTTGGCGCGCGTGTTCTTTCAAAAACTGAAATGTATTTTCGTGCCCCTGTTTTAGCCTGCTTTATCCCACTTTTAATATTTTATTCATGATAAAATATTAATTTTTCTCACTTTTTCTTTCCCCCTCTCTCTCTCTCATTGTATGCCTTAGTGATGAACATTACTAAAATATCATTCTCTCTCTCTCTTTCTCTCAAAGGCAGGGTTTATGCTGTTGTTTCCAACCGCCGACATAGACTGGGGTGCATCTTGAAAATGGTTACCAAGTAGTACTGTACGCACCATCGATTTCCTTCTGGTAAATAGCGTTCTAAGGCAGGCCAGCGGCAGCTTTTGTGCAGAGTGAGAGTTCACGGAGTTTTACTTCAATGGCGAAGATGGAAGAATAGTTAAGTAGAAGAAAAGGGATGGAAGTGGGTTTGAGAATCTTTCATTATTAAAAGAGAACCACACTAGCTTGGGTCCTCGAGAAAACCTCTCAAAAGCGAGACCCGGAGAAAAAGGCTTATGAATGCAATCGCGTGTGTGTACACTTGGGGCACTTTCTGCTCTCTACCTTTAATTTCTTAAACTTCTTTGTGCTCCTGTGAAACTAGCTGTTTCCGATTATACCAAACGAAAGAAAAAAGAACCTTTAAAAGGCAAGTTTTTGGTTGGGCGATTAGTGGATCAAAAGCACCCCCTTTTTTTTTAATACTACAATCAGAGTGGTCCATTCTTATGGTAAGAATCACTTCTTTGCGACGTATTCGATTTTAACTCTTTCGTTCTGTCCATTACAGTGAGTCACAGTTCAGTAGCCAGGAGTTGATTGAACACTGTCAGCAAGAATCTGAATTCCTGGTGTGGAAAAGATCCTTTAAAAAGGCCGAAACTGCGCATGCGCAAGTCTGCAAGTTTCTTGATACAACTTCTGATACATGAATCCAGAAACAGCTGTTGTACGATAGTGTTAAAATTAAAATCAAATTTTTAAAAATCAATTTTAAATTCGTATCTAAATTATAGTCATTCTTTAAATTAATAACATTGCTAAATAATTATTTAAATATAAGACCTTAAAATTTGAATAAAAATCAAAAGCTAAAATTTAATTTATAATTTAATTTTAAAATAATAATTAATAAATTATTAAAAGGTTTATTATAGATTCTATACATAATAAATTTTATTTATTTATTTATTTTATCCCATCTAATATTGTTTAAACTGCAGATATGGGGATCTTGGGACAAATAATCGATAATATTTCTTTCCTTTCTTTAGTTATTTGTACAAAAAGTAGGTCAACCTTTTCTTTTTCTCCGTCCCTGAAATTGAAACGCAACAGTGTTGGGTGTGCACAGGACAAACTGAATCAATATGGGAGCGATATTGTTAGCCCGGTTGCTTGTCTAGTAGCGATCAACTGGGATTCATGGAGGAGAAAAAAGTTGATCGAATTTAGTGGCTGGATTTAGATGAAATATTGAAGATCCATTTCAAAGTTAGCCTTTCTTTCTGTTTCTTCTTTTAATTCGTTCGTTCTTTCTCTCTTTTTTTAGTACCATTAAATTGGTAAATTGCTAAACGTAGACATAAATATTATTTTTTTTTATGAAGTGATAAACACTATCTGGGATTACCTGGGATACCAACTATTGAAAAATAAGTATTATTTATTTCAAAATATATTTCATGTTATTATGTTGTGGAAGAGAAAAGTTACCAAACGACCTCTAGCGGAATTCTAAAAAATCCAAAAGCAAACGATTCACAAAAGCAAACGATAATATTGACAAATATGAATTGTCGTTTAAATAATGCAATTTTTAATTTGGATTTTTGAATTTCTGCAGATGGCGGTAGCAGTTTTTAATATAGGGTGGTTATAAATACTTTTCCCACTTTTAAAATTTAATAATTTGTTTGTTGGGGTAAATAAACCGTGTAACTCCCCCTGGTGCTCAAAATCCAAAAGAATTTTTTCTCGCATATACTGATCAGGTAAAAACCGTTTTCCATACGACTATTTTTAATTATAATTTAAATATTTTTAATTATAATGAAACAATAAATAAAAAGCCATTATATTACACCGATTTGCAGGAGCAGTGGATGTCCAGATATCTGCCTCGTACTGGATCATCTTATAGGGATATCTAATTTTAATTATCTAAAATTATCTGAACATATACATTCGTGATATGATTCTCTACGATATTATCAGCGTCTTCAGACATATCATGGGAGTCAACTAGACACTGCTGAAGTGGTAGATGATAATACCACGAAACGTATGTTTTTGTATGCACTGAAATAAACAAATTACTTTTATTTTTTTTGTTATGATGCACAAAATGATTAAATGTCAAGCTGAATGCCATAATCGTGACTGCACTTAATATCCATAAACTTTATACCATTTTATTCAGCCATTTACTATAGAGTTTTTGATGATTACAGTAACCAAACTTTGGATTTCGTCGACTAATATTCTTTTTGCGCAGTAACGTTCAAAGCTTTCAAAGTTGCCTTTTTTTTTTCTTGTGTTGTTGAAAAGCTCTGGAGAGCTAACGCGTTACTTGGTAGAAAGAAACGAAGTAATTTATACCTTTGGGCTTTCGTGGAAGAGGATCATTTGCGCTAGTCTGGTGGCATCATCATAACGGACTAAAATGACGTATGCGCAGGGTTAAAGTAGTTTGGGATAGAACGATTTCAGAAGCTGATTTGTGTTGTTAGTAGAGCATCAACAGCAACTTAAGAAAGGAGGCAGATCAAAAACGTCTTGTAATTCCTGTATCTCTTACCTTTTTCCAACTCCTTGAAGTCACGTGGTATACTGTTTCATCTCTATATTTGCAGAAATTTTCCACACCTATTGCACCTTTAGATTTTAAATTTGCGAAATTAAAGACGCAAAATTCAAAGAAGATTATTTTTTGGACTGCAAGTTAGAAGGCTATACTTGATGACAGTTTTTAGAAATTTAGATAATGAGAATTTTTTATGAATATTCATAAAAATTTCAAAAATCATAGAAAGAAGAATTTTGCGTATATGCGTAAAAATTTAGAAACAATTTCTGTAAATAATCATCGAATCATCATTGGTAAAAAAAAAGTTGTACAAATAATAATAGAAAATGTTCTATGAATATTCATAAAAATGTCCAATATTTATAGAACAATCATAGAAAGAATTAAATAAATATATATAGAAAAATTTCAATGAATATCATATAAACTTTTCAGTATTTTTGGAAGCTCATATAACAAAATTCAGTATTCATAGTATTTTTTATGAAAAAAATTCTATAAAAAAAGTATTCTTAGAAATTATTCCATGAATAGTCGTGAAAATATATATTCACAGAAAAATCATATTAAAAATTTTGTAAATATTCATGAAAACATAAAAATCAGTAAATATTCTTAGAAGCATAACAAAAAATCCTGTAAATATTTCTAGAAACACAAAAAATTCTATAAATATTTATAGAAATTTTACCATCCTGTTATCCTTAGATGGATAGCACGATGGCTTCAGGGCAGGAGGCAGAGAGTTGTGATAAATGGTTATTCTTTAGATTGGGTTGACGTAAGAAGTGGGATTCCCCAAGGATCAGTATTAGGCCCACTGTTGTTTTTGATTTTCATAAATGATATCGATGAAGGGATAAAGGGCATGACGTCTAAATTTGCAGATGATGCAAAGATTGGTAGAGTAGTTAATGATCACTGCTAAGAAGAGCTTCTTCAGAGTGACTTAGACAGATTTCAGGAATGGTCAAAAAATAGCAGCTATGCTTTAATCCAGCAAAGTGTAAAACATTCTGCAAATATCCACAGTAATATAAAATTCTGTAAACGTTCATGAAAACATAAAAATTCTGTAAATATTCATGGAAAAACCACAGAAATAAATCTGTAAATATCCAGATAAAAATTTAAATACGTATTATATAAATTTTTTAATATTTTTATAAAAATCATAGAACAAAATTTTGTATTCATAGTATTTTTCATAAAATATTCTATGAAAAAGATACTCATAGGAAATTTTCTATGAATAGGCATGGAAAATTCCCAATATTCACAGCACAATAGTAGAAAAAATTCTGTAAATATTCAGAGAAACATCATAAAAATCAGTAAATATTCAGAGAAACATCATAAAAATCAGTAAATATTCATAGAAACAAACAAAAATTGTGTAAATATTTCTATGAATATTCATAGAAATTTTTATATGAAAAATCACAGAAAGAATTTCTGTATTCATAGTATTTTTCATAGAAAATTTTCCATGAATGATCATTTTTCCATGAAATTTTTGTAAAATTGATAGAAACAAAAATTCTGTAAATATTCACAAAAAATTTACTATGAAAATTCATAAAAATTTTACAATGTTCATAGAAATATCATGGAAAGAATTCCCTAAATATTCACAGAAAAATTTCAAATGAATATTCATATAAATTTTAAATATTCATAAAAAATCGTAGAAAAATTCTATATTTTCATTTGTATGTTTCATATAATTTTTTTAAGAAAAAGTTTTCATAGAAATTTTTTCATAGTCATCAAAAATTGCTAATGGTCACAGAAAAATCGTAGAAAATTATTAATACTCAGAAATAATTAATGGAAAAGCATTAATAAGACTAATAATCAAATTTTTTTATGTGAGATGCAAGGTCGATGGACCCCGTGAGTGGATCAAGTTCCATTTAATATTCTCCGTTGAGTTTGTGCCCAACAGAAAGGTCAATGGAATTAGCACACCACTAATATGTCTGCAGTTCAAACAACACACAGAATTGTCTAGAAAACTCATGTTTACCGAACAGGAGGGTTGTTATCTGTAAACGCAGCGCTGCGTTCATTTAATTAACTCAGATTTCGCTCGTTTATAATTAAGCTGAAAACGCTTTGCGCCAACGAATTGGCAAATGATTACTTAAAACCGACAGTCTCCCGGTGTGGTCCTGAATTGAGCAATTAGGGATGCATTATTTACTTTACAGGCACGTGCCATGAGCGAAATACGATGGTTCCTATTATTTTGATTATTCAGTTTGTAGTTTTCGAAAACCAAATGCGTCATTAGGTTGTATTTTTTTTGCATGGTTCCCTAAACTATCGCTAGATGGCACGAGATGAGCACACTCAAGAACTGCGCTTCAGGTGTGTATTTTATAGAAGTGTTGTCCACAGTTTCCGAATCCTGTAGAAATTCTCCGGAAAAGTTCATCCACCGTCCATCTTTTTCGATTTTTCCTTTTAATAATAAATGTCAAAGGCGTCTTTTCATGGCCCCAACGTACCCTATTTCAGTTGTCAGACGATGACCGATATTTGTCCTCAAGTACTGTATATCGCACAATTGCCGCAGTGAACTTTGCTTCTTCGACGAAGACCTTATCAAGTCGATAGGAAGTGCGCTTCTATCCGCAGGCTTCCACCCGGGCTTCGTGTGACATTATAACAATCATCCCTGTTGCTAGGATACCGTCTCAGTGGAGGTAGAACTGGCCAGTACGTTTGTCAGGAGAAAACACATTGGAAGCCCTCCGGCTATGCCTGGGGAGTGTCTCGACGGGTAGCTAATTTATGAGAAGTACGCTGCTTTGACAGAAATTAGTCTAACGCTTCCCACGGTGTATAGAAATACACCGTGGGAAGGGTGTATTGCAGGGCTAAGCGGTCCTTCACCCTTAATATGAATTATACGTTACAGTTTATGAATATTATGACTGCCGTTTTTCACATTGTGGCCGAGTTAGTCAGTGTCGAGTGAGAGACTCGGATTTTTCATCCTGAAAATATCACTCTCATTTTAAAATGCCTTGGACTTTGGTTCCTATGCGCAAATGCTAAAAACCTAACTAATAACCAGAAAAGCACGCTCATTATCAAGGAATATGTGATGCACTATGGCATGTACACTGCCTTCCCACTTTACTAGGAGCATTAGCAAATGTAACGTCGGAGAGCGACTCTCAAATTTACATTTTATGGAGTGAATTATTAAGCGTAATTGCTGCCAAACGATGAAACAATTTACTTCTGCATATCATGCGGGAACATCACAAGGCATCAGTATCCGTATCATGCGAAGAACCTCGTAGCCTTCTTTGTAGGGAGTACGTACAAAGAAGGCTATATGGTGTCTGTACTCAAAGGTTCACAAACCATCTTTACAAAACTAAAATGGTATCAGGTGTGAATAGGGTATTAATCAAATTCCTCCCATATATCCAGAACATATCCCTGTAGATGTGAATTGCGTCACAAATGCGTTTTTAATCTCCATAATGGTTCTTGACATAGCTGTAACATACACTTGGTCTTTCACGAATTTCCCAGAAAGTTAAGTGTGAAGGAATCAGATCAGGAGATCGTGGGAAACATAAAATCAGTCTTCTTGTTCCAATCCACTTTGCAGGTGTGTTTGTGCTCAAGTATGCTCAAACTTCTTTGAGGTAATGCAGCAGAGTTCCATCTTGTTGGAAAATCCAATCGCCATCATTTTCTGTGACGATAGCTTCTCCAGAAGAAGACGAAGAAAGGTCCGTATACTTTATAATAACTCATTGCATAGAGTGGCCAAATTCCGCCATGATTAGTTCTGTTTATGCTGCCATCAACTGTAGTGGGCCCATTTTATGGTTGGTAAATAAAAACTTGATATATCCTCTCTTACCCGGAAGTAGTTTCAGTTTGAACCATGTACCATATTCGCGCAATATCCTTGATTTGTGATTTGTCGACAGACTGCACCGTTTTGCTGCTTGCTGAACGTAGCTCTTTTCCAACAGTGTGAGGAGGGACTGTGATTATATCCACCATGTTACTGTTAGGGAATCTTACCAAAAAAAAAAAAAAAAAAAAAATTAATGAGGCATGGCATGGATTCTATAAGGTGTTTCAGTGCGTTTTGATCTAACTGTAACCATTCTTCAGCAAAATATCGCGTATCTGCGACAAAGTTGAAGGAAGAGGACACCGTTGCCGAATAGCTCTCCAGCACATTCCATACATCCTCAATGTGATCGAAAAGGCGGCAGGGAAGATAGTAGAAATCCGTGTCATGTTCTCCGAGCCAATCTTGCACGATTCCTCAGGATGCGCTGTTGCATTGGCCATCACCTTCAGGATAAAAGTGTAACGTTGCAAGATGCAGTAGATCTGATACAAAATTCATATATTCCTTCCCTGGATGACATTTGGCCTTCTAACGGTATCAATAGACCCAATCCGTGAAAATAAAACATTCCCCAGACCATAATACCACCTCCAGATGCTTGGTTTGTCTTAACAAAATAAGAAGGGCCCATCCCTTCGTGAAGTTCTCGCCACACTGTCTACCATCAGCGCAAAACAAAGTGTGTCGTGATTTAAAATAAAAATTTTGTCTGACCACATGACTTTCTTCCATTGTTCCACTGTCCAATCACGACGTTCTTGGCACTAATGAAAGTGGATTTTTCTAATTTTCCCTGAACTAAGTGGCTTCTGAATAAACAGGCCACTGCTAATACCAAATTGCTTCAATTCCCTAAGCATGGTACAGTTGACATAGAACAGTTCTTTGCCTGGTTGAATTCAGTTAGATGTCCGCACACTGGATGTCCCATTTTTCCCTCCTCTTCAGAGAACGAGGCCTGGCTCTTGAAGCATTGTTTTTCTGCAACATATACGCCTTTCAGATGTGGAAGAACCGCTTGCTTTCCATTCTCTAAAAAACTTTGAGATGGATGCTTTTGAGAAACCAGTTATGTTTTCTTTGCATCTATTTACATTTCTTCTGTCTGTAACTGTCTTAATACAAAGGTTCTTATGTTTTTGACCAATTTTTGTGTATTGTCAAAACAGTTTATTTTTTTATATTTTAGCCAATCTTATTAACAACAATAATTTCTTATATCTTATAACAAACTAACAAATGTTGGGATCCCTGCTGTGTGTGTGAGGTCTCAAACAGCGGTTGTTCTGTTGTCAGGGCTCTATAATTGATGGCTATTGACTGGAACACCCTCAGCGAGAACTAGAACACCGCTGAGAACATCGCCAGTGTTGGACGAAGAAGCCCCATCAACCAACACTAAACACTGCTGGGTTGAGGGCTATTTTCACCCACTGAATGATATTTCTTGTTAGTTGATGGTAAGCCTTAATTCCGATTTATTCTGCCTGTTGAGTTAAGTCCGATTATTTCAGATAGCAACTAGTTGATTGGTATTTAAAATATTCCCTAGATCATTAAAGTTTACGTAGTTCAGCTTACAGCCCCTAGTAACTTGGTCAATTTAATTCAAAGCCCCAGTGGCGCGTGTCCTTAATAGACACAATAATGGCGACTTTTCTCAATCTCCGCGCATGTTGATGAATGAAAAAAATCCAATTACCATCAACCTACAGCGAACAGATACCATAAATAGACGAATCATTAAGCTAGATTTCTCCTATGCCATGTCTTAAAACAGATGTTTGCATATACACACATTGGTTTTCCCCCTCGATTGTTTCCCCATCTTTTCTTTATTTTCCTATTGTGTTTACATGTCTCAAGGAACACTTATTTTACTGTTTTACACTCGTAGGGAAAGAGCCTGAGATAAGTCGCTGATTCCGAGACTCATTATCGATCAGGTGATGAATCAATGGAAATACAGGTGACAATTACTACCCATTGTCATTAACACTGGAGTACCAGTGGCTTGTTTGTAATAAAGTTAAGTGAAAACCGCAAATTAACGGATAAGTTGCCATGGAGACTACCGCTAAAAGCTGATTGGTTCATTGACAGTTACCAGATTTCTAGGGGAGGTAATGGATTTCCTTTCATCTCTATCAATCATTTGAAATTCAAGCTACTCAGTTAAATAATCCAGGCGGGATCCGTTCAGTATAATGGTTAGATGTTATCGCTGGTGATGCAAGTATTTTGACTAAATTCTTAAACATTCTATGGTGAATAATCACTGATGGCATGCCTTTGAAACGTTTACAATCTTTAGGGAACAATAGATATTTAAGAACCAATGCTTTGTCCAAGAACCAACGATTGGTTCTTGGAAAAAGCCTCTTGGACACCAACTACAGTTTTTTTTGCATTAAAGGTTACAATTTTAACCCATCCACAATAAACTTGTATATTGATTACGATGTTGCAAAAAAATAATTCTGTTCAGCTCGATCTAGTGTCCAACCTACTTAAAATTATCTCAAAGATTCTTTTTTCTTTTGAAAGAATATCCAACTTCGCTTAAATATCAACCTTCAATGACAAGACATCAAAAACGTTGCCTTTGATGGTGATTGAAGAACTCAGATCAAAGAGAGCTGAAATTTCCATCAAAGACAACATTCTTGTATGCCTAACATCTATTCTTGCTACCGGCAGTCCTATTTTCTATTGAGACCCAACCAAATTCGGAATTTTTTAACCGTGGTCTTCCAGATTTTAATATTCCCTTTGGTCTTCTTTTTACTATGCTAATGCGCCAAAAAAATCCAAACAAAATCTTTTTACTACTGTTAAAGTTTAATTTAAGATAGTAGTCAGCGCCCAGACATCGGTATGAATAACTCAGAAACCACAATCCTTTGGGGGTTTCAATACGATTGTGTTACAGTACATCGAGATTAATCCAATAACCAATAACATCTATGCAACAGCAATAGTAGTAGTAATTATTATTATTATTATACATTATCAAGTAGGCTTAGCAACTTTACTATTCCTTGAAGATGGCTAAAGTATTAAAATTAAGAATAAATTTGAATTTGCTGTATTATGCTTCGATATTTTAAAAGTGTATAACTTTAATAGTTTGCTTTTTTATATTCAAACTTCTTTCTTAGCTAGAATTTTTCAATTTTCCAATTTAATCTGAAAATTGTAACTCTCAAAGAAAAGTGGGTTTTCTTTGCGTCTTGTGTCAACATCAATACGTGGTAGAAAATTGGGAGAAACTTCTACAATTCACTGTCGAAAGACAAGACTGTCTATGATTAACTGCTTCTATAAACGAAGTCAATAGACACACGAACTCTGTTTGGACAAATAAAGCATTTTTGTTTCGGACCTAAACCTCTCTAGATGTTTGTCAAATACTGTCGATGCTAACTTGTTGAGATATTTGAGCAAACAATCTGAAGAAACTGCTCAGTCAATGCTTTAATCGATTAGTGTTTCCCTAGTATGAAGATAAATTGACGCCCTAGGAGAAAAATCGCGAAGGACCCTTTTATTTTATATATTTTATTTTTTATATTGGATAAAATAAGAACACTTTTCCGTGGCAACTCGTTTCCACAACAACACAATTCAGGAAAGTCCATTTCAGGATTAATCTAATCGGTATTAAGAGAAACTCAGGCTTTCTGAAGGTCTGATAATAACTTTTCTCATGGTTAGAAAGAACAACAACAAAAAAAGAACGCAATGGCCGTTTCTGAAAAACTTCTAGTATTTTTTCTTAATGTATTTTGCTCCTGACGTATTTAAACTCCCTCTTGTAATTTGTTGAGAGTTAATACCATTAAAGTAAATGATTTGTCACTAACATCACTGCATCATCTTATTAAGCATCTGCCTTAAAGATTTCACGACATTATCCCTTATAGATGTAGATAAATCGGCCGTTCGTTTAGGGATTGTCGTAGCCTGGTGATCACATCATCCAACTTAATGGTAAATACATTGACCTCGTTTCGGGTTAGATATCTATCGCCTACAACGAGTTATTAAAATATTACTTGAGATGTTTGCACAAGACATCGTGAGGATAAGTTATTTTTGGCGTTGGAGTACAGTATTGGTTGTTATGTTTTATTTGTTGTCTCGATCTGGTTCTTTATGGCACATTAGCAGCTGAGACTATCAAAGGTCTGCAGTCAAATTAGCCAATGGAAAGTGAGCTCTCTCACAATGTACAAGGGTGAGTCCAAAAGGTTTTGCAATCATATCATTTTATTAAAGTTACATACTTCAAATTTTTATAGTTTCTCAAAGAATTCACCCTTATTATATCTCAAAAGAAGACTAGTATTTATTCCATCGATGAAGGCCTAAAAAGCTTCTTTATCTCTCTTAAATTTTTTCTTTTTGAGTAGAATTTTGACTCTGGGAATAAAAATAAATCATAAAGTGCTAAGTCTGGAGAATAAGGTGGATGGTTGATTGATTGAACACCTGAAGTGGTTAAAAGGTCTAATGTCAGTGCTGAAGTGTGAGCCCTCGCGGTGTCATGGTGAAGCAAGATCCCTTTAAGTTATTTTTATGGGTATGTTTTGAATGATTTTTTTCAAACACTTTAGCATTAGCATTAGCATTAGCATTAGCAGAGGCATAT
This sequence comes from Mastigoproctus giganteus, assembly GCF_048544385.1. Lineage (NCBI taxonomy): Eukaryota > Metazoa > Arthropoda > Arachnida > Uropygi > Thelyphonidae > Mastigoproctus > Mastigoproctus giganteus. The sequence continues at coordinate 229,639,025 of NC_143578.1, read as the reverse complement.
GATGCAAGAAAGCAAGTTTATTCAGCATCAGCCAAAAAAAAAAAAAAAAACTCACTCCCATTTCACCCCTCCGTTCGTTCGAAATACCTGTCCAGTTGAGCTTTAAATTTGTTTAGGCTATCAACTTCAACAACAAGTGATGGAAGTCGGTTCCACCAACCAACCACCCGCTGGCCAAAGGCAAATTTCCGCACATCTATCCGACATCCGTCCTTCCCCAATTTGAATTTATGCCCTCTGAGGTGATTATTCTGAGAGAGATGAAGAATCCCATTGGCATTGAGCATGCTCAAACCATTCAAAGCCTTATACACCTCTATCAGATCACCTCGCCGGTGCCTAGTCTCCAGACTCTGTAATTTGCAAAACTTAAGCCTTTCTTCGTAAGAGCAACCCTTTGTTCCATTTACTAATCTTGTTGCCCTTCTCTGTACCCGTTCCAGCAGCTCTACATCCTTCTTGAAATGAGGCCTCCAGACCTGTATACAGTACTCAAGATGTGGCCTTACCATTGCCTTATACAAGGGAATAATCACCTCCTTATCTCTGCTAGAAAAATTCCTGTATATCATTGACAAGACACCATGAGCTACTCTTGCAGCTCGTCTGCACTGCTCAGAGAACTTCATATCTGCCTGCACAATTACCCCCAGGTCCTTTTCATTCTCCACCACTGTCAGTGTAGTACCGCAGAGTTGATACGTTGCTCTGGGGTTACTGTTTCCCATATGCAGCACTTTACATTTGTCGATGTTAAACCTCATTTGCCACCTCTCAGCCCATCTGTTCAACCTTTCCAGATCCTGTTGCAGCAGCATAGCGTCAGTATTGTCCTTAACGACCCTGCCAACCTTTGTATCATCTGCAAACTTGGACATTAAACTTGATATCCCATCATCAATATCATTCATAAACACCGAAAACAACAACGGACCCAACACTGAACCTTGAGGAACTCCACTAATAACATTAGTCCACGTTGAGCAGTGTCCATTGATTACCACTCTCTGTCTTCTGCCACTCAACCATCCCCTTATCCATAGCAGCAATTTGCCTCCAATGCCACACTGCTCCAATTTGTGCAGCAGTCTTCCATGTGCAACAGTATCAAAAGCCTTTCTAAGATCCAAATATATAATATCAAAGTTATTCTCTGCATCCAGTTCTTTTGTCACTACATCATAGTATCCAATCAAATTGGTCAGGCAAGACCTGCCCTTAACAAAACCATGCTGCGTCTGAGCTATAACTGAATTCTTGTCTAGATGATCCTGCAGTGCTTCTTTAACCAGTGCCTCCATTAATTTACCTGGAACAGAAGTTAAACTAACAGGTCTATAATTACTTGTGTCAGCCTTTGAACCTCCTTTGTGAATTGGGGTCACATTTGCACATCTCCAGTCCATAGGTACCTCCCCTGAGTCCAAGGAAGCTCTCATAATTATGGCTAAGGGTTTGCTTACTTCCTTTGCTGCCTCCTTTAATATAACTGGATAGATCCCATCCACCCCAGGTGCCTTTTTTATGTTTATCCTCAACAATCTCTCCTCCACTTTCCTCTCAGTTATTACAAAATCATCCAGCTCACTGCCAATGTTTACTTTACCTACATCATTCTCCTTCCTGAATAACTCCTCATGCGTGAATGTAGATGCAAAATACTCGTTTAGATTGTTAGCCACCTGAGCAGGATCCTCAACTGTTGAACCATCAATATCCAGTGGACCAATCTGATTCATCCCTTTCCTTTTCGAGTTCAAGTATGTAAAGAACTCTTTTCTGTTTTTCTTTGCATCCTTTGCCAAGGATTTTTCATAGTCTGCCTTTGCCTGCCTAATCTCCTTTGTGACTTGGTTACAGACCAACTTATATCTATCATAGGCTTCCATGTCACCCATTAATTTGTATGTATTCCATGCATTTTTCTTCTCTGCCACATGTCTCATTAGTTCATCTGACAACCATTTAGGCCTAAACCTTGAACAATATTTCTTAGTTGGTATGTAAAGCCTGGTAGCCTCCAAGATTAGTTCCTTGAATGCTTCCCATTTTGAGTTTGCTGTTGGTAACATCATCAGTTGGTCCCACTGTATAGAATTTAAATACTGTCTCAGCCCATCATAGTCGCCTTTACGAAAACAAAAACCCTTCCCTTTACCTCTGATGGTAGTTACCTCCTTGAGTAAATCCCACTTCAACACACTGTGATCACTGCCACCTAGTGGTTCATTTATCTGCAGGTTCTTAATGCATGAAGAATCACTACTGATAATCAGATCAAGAGTATTGCTCCCTCTTGTTGCCTCACGAACATGCTGATGTAGAAAACAATCATCCAATAAATCCACAAAAGCCTTGCTAGTGTGCGAGTGACCAACCCACAAATTCCAGTCAATATCTGGGAAATTAAAGTCCCCCATTATAAGACTCTCTGATTTACTGGCCCACTCTATTTCCCTGTACAAAATCTTATTATACTCATCAGAGTCATTAGGCCTATAGCACTGTAAGGACCCGTCCTTACATTAATTAATAAAATTTGTTAAATATTATGTGAATTTAACTGTAATACGAATAGTGGTTTTCTGGTACAAACAACATGGATTAAGAAACACTGGAATTCAAAAATACCTTCCAGTCACTCTCTGTTTAGTTGTAGTTTGTTTGTATGGAAATTCTTTGACGAGTCAGTAAAAGTAAATAACCGTGACAAATCCCCATTAAGACAGAGGCAGATGCACCATAGTAAGGGCCAAGAGCACTTAAGTTGGCTCTCTTAGAAATTTCACGGTGGAACGCTAGTAGAGGTGGGCGACGTCACCAGGTGTGCGCGCGTGAGGTCACGGGAAGAGCTGTGACGTTTCTCAGTTAACCTGAACTTCCGCCTCTCGTTCTAGATGGTTCTCGTATATTCTAGGCCACGGAAGTTGGGAAGAAGACCCGCCCACGGAAGATGAGAGGAGACAAATGAGAGCACAGGAAAAGGGATGCGCAGATCTCCTATTGGCCAGGAAGAAAGTGGAGGGAATTTTGAGAGGGAGATTAGGAAGAAGTTTTCGTGGCATTCAGGGAGAAGCTTTCGTGGCATTCGGAAGAAGTTTTCGTGGGATTCAGAAGAAGTTTTCGGAGGAGTCGGAAGAAGTTCTCGGAGCGGTCTGGAGAATGATTTGAATGAGTTGGAGAACGATACAAAGCAGAGCAGTAGTCTACTTTGGGTGATAGCTGCAGCCCTGAGGTAGATGGAAGCAACGATAGAAATTCTGCGTATCCCGACAGCCCGTAGGAATGTTCACCTGTAAGCATGGAAGCCGTAGCAAGGAAGAATCACATCCTGAAAATTATATAGGCAAAGCCAGTCTAATGAGTGGTCGAACCATTGACCTACTAGACAACTCTATCCACGGAAGAAGAAATGCTGACCGGTAAAGAATATACGACCCTGATTGATTCCAGCCGTGCAGTATCCGGTAGGGAGACACCATAAATCACCGAGATCCCCAAATGAGCGCCCCCGCATTCCAGTACCTGAATGACCGATATGAAAGGAAGCCGAGCAGAGAGGAAAGTTCCAGGCCAAACATGTAAGTGCTATAGAGTTTACCGAAATAGGTGTACCTAATTTATTAAGGAGAGGACTTTAGGAGAAATAAGTATATATATAGTTAAGGAGGGAGATTTAAGCAATGAATATATGTATAAAAGTGTAATGTATTTAAGACGGACGTAGCCTATAATTTGAAGTGAAGCTCCTCATAATAATGCTTGCTGGAAGGAGAGGTTATAATAGATAATTGAGAATTGTTTAGGGTTGGGAAAGTTTTTTTTATATTATATATGAAGTTAAAGGTTGGAATTTTGAATTATTTATGAGTTGATTTGTGGAGAGTATTTCTGATTTGAGTAGGGGCTAATTAAAAGTGATATATATATAAAGGTATAGAGGATTAACGGTCCTGAAGGGTAATGTTAAATTGAATTGATTAATATTTCCTGTTAACCTGATTGCAGTAAGGGTGTCTAATTGAATAAATGAAATTTTCGTACAAATTGAGACACGAACTCTGAAGGGTTTTGTGAGCCAGTTCATTGGCTGGTAGTTGTTGGTTTGTTATACAGACTGTTCAGAAGAAGAGTTGGAAGAATCTATGTAAAGTGAATACCACGACCTATTGAAGTCCCTGTAAAGAACATGAAGAGACACCATAGCATAATGAATAATAATGTGTATTAGAATAGGATATCGGATGATGAAACATTTGAGTTTGAACAAGATATTTACACATATAAAGGTTAATGAAATAACAAGTCACTATTATTAGTTTCTGTATGATATGTTAATAAACATTGTTTTATTTTACATTCATGTGTTGGAGTCTGTCATTCCGAAACTCAGCCAATCCTGTGGAGAAATACTTAAAAATAATTAGGGTCCCCTTCGAGTCAGGTAATCTTCTGAGATCAAACAAGTCAGATGCAAAGTGGGGAATATAAATAACAAATAATAACAAAATAAAAGGTAATATAAAAATATATATAAGATAGAAACCCCACCCCCACAATTGGCGACCCAGCCAGGGATAAATAGAGATAGATTTTTTCAATCAGTTACCCCGCCCCCCACAGCACACTCCTACTCTCAATTTTGATTTCCCTATGCTTATGTCACACCAAACTGACTCGACGCTGCCCTGTCCATCGATGTCGACTGGCTTCACTAGGAAGATATTTAATAGTATACCACTTACTGTTGACGGTTTTGATCTTCTAGCTCTGGCTCGGCGAACTTTGTAGGGTGGAGAGGTTGCTTGAGAGTACCAAACTGTTTATTGTTCAAGGGAAAATCTGTTTATTGTTGTTTTGTTTCTGGATCAAAATTGTATATCCAAGTTTCATCAATATCAAAAATGTCTGCGCGGGTAGCACAGTGATATCGTCCTCCCCACAAGTGGGAAAGGCCACGGTTCGAATTCCGTCGGTGACGCGAGAAACTTTATTGGACTTTTTTTCACTCTGGCTGAGTTAGTCGGTCTCAGGAGTAGATAGAAATATTTTTCCCCCATAATCTGGGGTTTTTCGTCCAGCAAAAGAGGCAAATCGACCAGAGAACACACGCAATTTACAGACACAATATGGATTTGCCTCCATCAAACGTTTTAAGCGTGAAACGACACCATTCGACACGAGAAACTTTTTAATCATCATTCAAGCAGTGAGGTACCCATCTGCCATCAAACTTCCTGTACTTTAGATCAGTGGTCTCAAACTCAAATTGCATGCGGGCCGAATGCACGATCTGAAAGCAGCTGACGGGCCGGAATTTTTTTTTTAACAAAATGAGAATGAATATATATACATTGCACCGTACTTACCCCTAATTGTATGGATACCACCCCTTTATAACCTGGTGTTACGCATGTGTGGTGTGTTGCGTGTAAGTTTATAATAAGTTTGTAAATTCTCTTTCTCAACCTATTCTATTTCTTTTATTTATTAAATTTTTCTTCGACACATACAGAAAAAATACATTTGTTTGTATGTAAATAATTATAAACTTCTTTATTTCTTACTACAACTTGAGCCAAAATTCCACGATTCTGTGAATATTTAAATGGCCGATTAAGTCAACAAGAAATGCTAAATCTGTTATCCATGTATCATTATGTAGCTGGTCGATGGTTTTATTTTTTTGTGTGATGAAAATTTAGATTTCATTTATTAAATCAAATCAAAAAAAACGTTTTAATACAACTCCTCGACTTAACCACCTCACCTCGTTATAGTAAATCATTTCTCCGTACTCACTTTCAATTTCTTCAAGCAATGCAACAAAATCTCGATGATTCAGAGCTCGTCCATGGATAAAGTTTACTGTTTTAGTTACTGTTTTCCATAACATTATGCATCTGCAAACTTTTGGCACCAAATGCTCCTTGATGAATAAATTTAAATTTGGAAACCAAATTTAAATTTATTAAACCAATTAAAAACTGTTCTAAATGATGGTGCTCGATCTCCTAAAACATTTACTATCCTCTCATGGGATTCTTGAGAAGTTAGATTCAATTTAATATCATGGCGGTAAACTTTGACAATTAATCTTCATTTTGGCTTACGCAATCATTAAAAAAATTAAGTACAAGTCAACAAAATGGCGCCTTCCAACAGTAACTATTTGAAAGATTTTGATTAATCTTCGCATTTTAGGGTAAATAAAGAACGCAGAGTTTAATGGTACTCTTTATTTTTATTATTTAACATCGATTGCAAAAAGTTTGGAGTCACCCTTGTATTTAATGTGCCTAGGGATACTATAGATTTATAATAATAATTATTATTTATTTCTTTATCTCTACTGGAAAAGTAAGTATCTGAAAAATGCTTCAACAAGGTATGTTCATGTAGCATCAGCAAAAATAAATAATTAAGATAGCTTCAGAATCGTTAAACTGTTTCATTTCAAATTTATTAAAAAATAAATCTAAATTTAATTATTGTTATAATTTCAGACAAATATCAAATCTTGTTTAGAAAAATTCACTAAGTTTCATCAAATTTAATGACATACAGCAGATGTGACTATAACGACACCTGGCAATGATAAATGGAAACAAGCATAAATTTAAAAAGAAATTAGTTTATCTTAATTCTGTTAGTCTTGTTTAACTACGAATAAAGTGACTATAGCGACACCTGGCAATAATAAATGGAAACAAACGTAAATTTAAAAACAAATTAGCAGTAATGTTATTTTTTATGTTTAATGTTTTAAAGCAATTTATCTTATTTCTGTGGCCTTGTTTAACTTCGAATAAAAAGACTATAGCGACACCTGGCAATAATAAATGGAAACAAGCATAAATTTAAAAATAAATTAGCAATAATGTTATTTTTTATGTTTAATGTTTATCTTATTTCTGTGGCCTTGTTTAACTTCGAATAAAATGACTATAGCGACACCTGGCAATAATAAATGGAAACAAGCATAAATTTAAAAATAAATTAGCAATAATGTTATTTTTTATGTTTAATGTTTATCTTATTTCTGTGGCCTTGTTTAACTTCGAATAAAATGACTATAGCGACACCTGGCAATAATAAATGGAAACAAGCATAACTTTAAAAATAAATTAGCAATAATGTTATTTTTTATGTTTAATGTTTATCTTATTTCTGTGGCCTTGTTTAACTTCGAATAAAATGACTATAGCGACACCTGGCAATAATAAATGGAAACAAGCATAAATTTAAAAATAAATTAGCAATAATGTTATTTTTTATGTTTAATGTTTATCTTATTTCTGTGGCCTTGTTTAACTTCGAATAAAATGACTATAGCGACACCTGGCAATAATAAATGGAAACAAGCATAACTTTAAAAATAAATTAGCAATAATGTTATTTTTTATGTTTAATGTTTATCTTATTTCTGTGGCCTTGTTTAACTTCGAATAAAATGACTATAGCGACACCTGGCAATAATAAATGGAAACAAGCATAAATTTAAAAATAAATTAGCAATAATGTTATTTTTTATGTTTAATGTTTCAAAGTAGTTTATCTCATTTCTGTGGCCTTGTTTAACTTCGAATAAAATGATTATAGCGACACCTGGAAACGATAAATGGAAACAAAAAACAAAAATTTAAAAAGAAATTGGCAAAATGTTATTTTTTATGTTTAACGTTTCAAAGCAGTTTATCTTGGTGCTGCTGGCCTTGCTTGTTATGATTTTAATACAACTAATTTTGTTTTTTTGAAGATTTGTAGTGTAGAAATAAGTCAATTTTTGCAATGGCTGACCGCTATCAATATATTGAACAGTTTCCGGGGTTTCGTTTTCTTCTTTAACCATCTGTGTTACAAATATCGACAATATTCGACCTATTGGGTATTAAGGCCCATGAAAAAAACATGAGTTCTTGTCTTCAATAGATGGCCGACAGGATATGGCTGAACAGTTGCCTCTGAGTTATATCAGCAATGATAAAACATATCTTTATGTCCACAGCGACTGTAAGTGTGGCTTGCGCTATTGTTTGGGAGAAGATTTATATCCGCACGTCAAAAATACCCTTGTGTTATTGTTTTCTCAGAAAACGACTGTCCGGACTGTCGTAGTAGGCAATTGCTCTCAGCCAACTTTTGTATTAGAAATAAACAACTCGCTCTCCCTCACTTTCCAAGTACTAATAGAAGCCTGGCCATTTCGATTTTTCATAAAAGTCTTCTTCGGTGAATTATACACAAAGTGAATGTTAGTCTAGCGCGTTAAAGTTGCCATTACTACGCCTCTAGTTTCGTTCCGTGCCACTGTTTACCAGTATTAGCGGTCTTTAGTTTACCGATAGGATTCTGTTTTCACCTTATGTTCCTCCTTCACCCTTTGACACGTTATGCAAAGCACGTACCAGCTTTGCCAAGACAGTGAACACAGGAAGTTCCCCCCCCCCCTGCACGGCCACACATCGGGTGGCTGATAAATCGTTTAATTATAGTGTTCAGTAACTGGCAGGCCGTTGCTGTGGTAACAAATAAGCTCTTGGCATGACTCTGAGGAAATTGGATGTTCTTTGTGTCGCAAAAGGGGATGGGGGTAGATAGTCAACGGAATAAGCGGACAAGCTTAGGTGCTCATTCAGTTATCAATGTAGGGACCTGCTCACCTGGGAGATAAGAGCTGTTGGAAAGGTAAACAAGGCAATGTCACATGACAAGGAATGGAGCTGAAGTCAGGGATTATCTCTTGGTTCTGTTTCCGGTAAGTGGCCCGACATGGTAGTTAAAGAATTTTTATTTTAAATACGGAAACGTTAACAGTGGATCGTAATATAGTGAAGACACTACAGGATTGTCAAGATGGAATATTACCAATTATTATATGTCAAGATTCTTTTCTCGTTTTTCTGAAAATTTAGATGCTCTTCTTAAATATAATAAGAAAGATGCTTCTTGTATAATCTTTATGGAAGTTTTTGCCTGTAAAACGCGCATCGATGATAGAATACACGGATTAGTTTTCCTATCGTTTTTATATTTGGACCACATGTTGGGGAAATTGCAGTGATGCATCCCCAAAATAAACACCAATCATTCATATTTTCCCTGTCTACAAAAGTTGACTACCAAATTCCGCTTAAAGCTTTACCAAACTCTTGGACTCGGCCACCTTGGCAAGCATTTCATTCCAGTGATTCATAACACTTCCTAAGACTGTGGTCTAGTGACGCGTTTACACATATGCGCAATAGGCACGCGTCTAAGGCACCTAATATTATGGATCCCAAAAAGTTTAAATATACATCCAAATACTTCAACCCCTGGAAATGGGCAATTCTATCAGCTCCAGAAGTAGAAGAGACGTGCAGTGCATTAATGATAGAGTACAAATGGTGCTTAGAAACGCAAAGCTCTAGTTTCTATTTTTCAGGCCGCATCTGCAATCGATTCTTGATATGAAATCGTAAATTTTATATCAGGCTATATCGTAACCCTTAATCCCTTGCGTCCCGAACCACTTGTAGTTCCTCTTCCCCTAGCTTACGCGTGACTCCAGATCCATAACGTTACATTTAAAAGCATTACACAAAAGTTGTCATTTTTCGGACAACATGTGCACCCGATATGTTAATCACTCCTTCCCACCTTCAAATCATCAGCTTCCCATGGATACCCTCATCAGTATCATTTTTGAGAATTAGTAATATTGGGGACTCAAAATCGAACTCTGAGGTAAGGGACCTCAGAGTTCGATTACGCTGGTCCCCTCTGAAGACAACGTTCTGTTTCCAATCATTTAGCCACCCGTGATGTAGTGTAGGATTTTAACGATAGTTCAATTTCTTACAGTTTAGTAACCTTCCGTGAGGGTCGTTATCAAAAGCTTTATTGAAGTCTAGATGAATAATGTAAAAATTGTCTTAACCATAGGCTATGTAGACTTCTCTACTACAGAAATCGGTTGGTTGGCTGGTTTTTTATAGGGTCCTAGGTGCATTAGTGACTTAGAACATGTTGCGCCGTACATAATATGTCTGTAAATTGCTTGTACTCCGTGGTAGATTTTGTATTTTATGGACAAAAAACACGAGTTTCTAGGAGAAAAAAACATGATACCCTTGCCTGAGTCCGATCACGGAAATCAAACTCATTGATTAGCCAGTCTTTGTCAGAACCATTTTGTAGAATGAAGAGATATTAGCATTTCTTCAGCCCATTGAGAGTCTAATGATCCCTAGTCTAACATTCCAACAGTTTCATGCAATCAATGAAGCCTTTTCAAGTACTGTATAACTGAATACATATACCGATCCGCCCTAGCACCGTGTCCTTACCCTTTCGCTGCTGTACAGTGGGAAACAGCATGATTACATTTCACTCATTTAGACAGGTCTGGTTCGTCTCTGCATAGACTGGAATTCTATGAATTATGCAAATAGGTCTGTAAACACAAGTAATTTGCGTATCATCGTGTACCATGCCTATGTTTCGCAGAGTGTTTGATTAGAGACAAAATACCGATTCTGGTATGCTGGTTCATTATCGCATTCACAATAAATAAACTAACTGCCTCTGATTCGATTTTAAATCCTGACGCAATTATTTGATTGGGTTTGTACAATAAACTAAAGATCGCATCTGTTAATGTCAATTCCCTGTATTCTGGAATCAGTTTACTGCTTTGTGAGTTGAAAAACCATACGACTCTCACCCGGTGGTAGTTATGGTCCTGTTGGTAAATCGAAATTCTTTCTGGCTGTTGTGGGATTTTACACGTAAATAAGTATTATTGTTTGTATAATAAACAGTATTTATTTATTATGCAGTCAGTAGACCAAAACAGTAATAAAAATTGAACGAAATTTCTTTGAAAAAGTATAAAATTAAAATTTGAAAATTTCTGCTCAAAGAAATTTTTATGAAACGCCCTAAAATTGAAATATAAAAATCCCTCCTCAATAAAAATTTGTATGAAACTGTCTAAAATGGATATTTCAAAATTTATCCTCAATGAAATGTTTATGATATCCCCTAAAATAAACATTTTAAAATTCCCCTCAATTAAATTTCCACGAAATGGTTTAAAATTAAAATTTGAAAATAAATTCTCCTCAATGAAATTATCTTTGACATGACCTAAGACATTTTAAGAAAAGATGAACTTGGTAGAAATAGATATTTTACTAGTTGTATTTGCACATTCCAAATTATTATTTTTTCTTCTATTTTACCATTCAAAACTCAAACTCCATTTTCATTTTTAAAAATTCAAACAGCCATGGCAACTCCCCCCTTCCTGTTTTGATACTGATACTAATACGTTCTGGGCGATAATAAATGCATGAAAATTAACCTCAGGTACGCTTAACCAGGATCCATCATAATCCATCATAACATCAGGAACGTCAATGGCAATCAACCATGTACCAAAAGTATGACATTGTACTTAATATCCCTTCTTCATTAATGAAAGTTAATTAAAGTGTAAATTATAGAACATTGTAAGTATATGTGTCATGTACTTGAAATTTGAACCACAAAATTCTTGGTTATTCTTATTATAATTAAGAATTGATGCAGCGTTTTATTTTGGTGTTGCAACCAACTTTTTGTAATAACCTTTGAAAGCATTTATGGCCACTTCCAACCTGTAGGTGTCCTAAATTACAATTTCATAAAAATTTTCTTTTAAGTGGAAAAGAAAATTTATTTAAAAATTTTCTAAGTTCGCTAAAATGGCCGAAATCGCGTATCTTTTACTAATTTCTTGAAAAAAAAATTTTTTATAAAAAAAATTATCTGAAATGCATAAAAATTGTTTAATGCCCCTAATAATGAACAGTGAGGCAATTCAATACAATCTTTATAAAAATTATTTGGTTCTATATTACAATTAAAATCTTCTAGGGACTTTGAAACACAGCCGAATTTTCAGGGGCAAAAATCGTTCCTGGAATGAAGCTAAAAATTAAATTTCGTATAAAATTATCTTAAATAAATTTCTGTAAAGTTTCTCTAATCTTTAATTGGATTTGAAACTTACTCCTTAATGAAATTTCTATGAGATTAAGAAAAATAATATTAATTAAAACACTAAAGATAAAATTAAAAAAATTTTCCTCAATGATATATTTCATGAAACGGTCTAAAGATAAAATTTTAAAATTTTGAAATTTCTACGAAACGGCCTAAAAATAAAATTTTGAAATTTCACCTCAATGAAATTTTTTATTTTTCATAATAATTTCTAAAAATATATATTTTTTAATTTATTAAATTTCTTGTAAAATGTATAAACATGAAATTTAAAAATTTTTCCACAATGAAATTTTTAAGAAACTTCCTAAAAATAAAAATTTTAATTTCTTCTTAATAAAGTTTATAAAAGTCAAAAGGTTTTCTAAATCAAATTTCTATGAAATTGCCTAAAAACAACTTTTAAAATTTCTCCTGAATGAATTTTTATGAAACAGCCTAAAGATGAAATTTAAAATTTTATGGAATTTCTACGAATAATATAACTAAAAATAAAATTTTTAAATTTCTCTTCTAAATAAATTTTTGTAAAATGGCCTAAAGATACAAACACGCGATTAAAATAAAAACAAAAATTTTTTTTCTTCAATAAAATTTATATGAAACGGCCTAAAAATAATGTTTTTAATTTCTCCTCAATGAAGTTTCTATGAAATCTAAAAATAAAATTTAAAAATTTTTCTGGAATCTTCCAAAATTAAAATTCCATGTTTCTTTCTCCTTAATGGAATTTTCATGACATTGAAAAATTAAACTTATAAAATTTCTCTTTAATGAAATTTCTATAAAATTTCCCCTCTATGAAAATTTTATGAAACAGCCTAAAGATAAAATTTTATGAAATATCTATGAAACGGCCTAAAAATAAAATTTTAAAATTTCTTCTCAATAAACTTCTATGAAATGGCATAAAGATAAAATAAAAACAAAATTTTCTTCAATGAAATTTATATGAAGTAGCCTGAATGAAGTTTCTATGAAGTATGAAAATAAGATTAAAAATTTTTCCTCGAAATTTCCGACAATCTTCTAAAATTAAAAATCTATATTTCTCCTCAATGGAATTTTTGTGACAGCAGAAAAATAAAATTATAAAATCTCTCTTTAATGAAATTTCCATAAAATATTTAAGGAAATTAAGCGAATGCGAAGTTAATTAGCTTCTCCCCTGAAAACGCTAATTAAGATTTATTTATCCTGATTACAAAGACAACAGATTGCCACATGCTACAAGCACATGGACGTTATAGAAATTGTTAAGTTTAGTAATTTGTTACCACTAATTTATAACTCCCTCAAGAACTGAAGTTTAAATCCAATGCGTAGAGGGACTTACGAGACATCTCTGGTGGACGAGATTTTATCACAGGAAGTGTCCGTCTCAAATAACCGCGGCTAAGGGACATAATAGCCCTAATAATAGGAGGTGGCAGCAAATTAGCTACACTAACTTGAACTGCTGTTTCTAATTTGGGTTTTAACTGGCGTCATATTGCATTCTCCTTCTGTTTAAAGCTGTCTTTGCAAACGGATTAATTTATGCGAGTTTGCTCCTTGTTTGAGAGAGGAGTCTTCTTGCAACTGTCGATAGTCCTCATCTCAGATCAGTCGGCATTAATTGAATAGATGGAAGATAAATAAATGATTAATTAGAGGAATTAGGGGACAGTTTTAGTGCACCTTTTACTAAAGACCAAATAAATCTCTACTGTTTGTTCCGAAAATGGGCTAGTGAAGGTCACGCTATTTCTCAGTAATAGTTCTTTAACTTATGCGTGTCTCGCGGCCATTTGCTCCTCCAGAGGGCGTTTCTGAAATTAACTCGAACATTAAATAGCTACCATAACTATTAGTGGTAGCTTGTCGTATAGTGTAGAAGGAGCACACATAGGTTATAGATGACATGGTATTGTCCACACCATGCTGCTTAAAGGAAGGGCTGAATTATGGCTAATTTTAGCCTCCTTCTTCTGGGTAAGCTTCGGAACATGCGCAGGCATAAAGCCTTCGCTACTGCCATTATTGCAATGTTCCTTCTACAGCTGTACTGCTGCTGCACAGCTCTTATTTTAAGGTACAAAAGGGCAAGGGAAATCCGGAAGCTTGATTCATAAAAAAACAGAATTTGGAGATTGGAAATGCAATGTGCTATACCCTAATATAATGTTTTAATTAATGGCAGAGAGAGAGAGAGAGAGAGAGAGAGAGAGAGAGAGAGAGAGAAAATGTGAGATTATTTTGCATCTCTTATCTTATTTTTATCTTATGTTGTATCTCTTATCTAACACTAACTGTTTTTAATCCCTTTCTCTCTTTCTATATTCTCACTCTATTTGTTTTTTCTCTCTTTATCTAAATCTTCTTGTCTATTTCTGTCTCTCTATGTATTATTCTCACTCTCGCCTTCTGTCTTTCCTTTGGCACCCGTTTGTCTTTGTCCTGTCATGTCATGTTCTGTCTGTCGCTCTCTCTCTGTTCCTATTTCTGTCTTTGACTACTGTTTCTTTATTTCTCTATTACTCTCTTTGTCTCCTTCATCATTTCATTTGTCTTTCACCCAATAATTTAGTCTCTCTCTTTCGATAATTCTATCTGTCTCGCTTTATATCCCTATTATTCTATTTCTATATCTCTCTATAATTCTATTTGTCTCTCTCTATCTCCTTATCATTCTCTTTGCTCTCTAACTCTCTATCATTCTCTCTCTTTCCGCTCCAGAAATCAAGATCAACATCGAATAGATGTAAACTACAGTAAGGTCTCACATTTAAAGCATTAAATTATTGGATGAAAAAAAAACGAATATTTCATCCCTATTCTATTTCCGTATATTTTTTTGTTGTGCAATATTTATGATATGAAGTGTAGTCATTCTCGATAAAAAATATCGAAATAAATTTTAATTTCAAGGAATTGATTTTCAATTATAATGAAGACAAAAGACCATTTCCTTTTTTTTGTAACATCCAGATGCAATGGTTACATTTGAAATTTATTAAATTCGCGATGCTCTAAATGGAGAATGGTTATTTATGTATTTGGAACGATGTCAAGAAGCCTTTCAAAGCCCAGCAAACCAGTTGAGCCAAAAGGGAGTGTAATATAATAGACTCCTTTTCTTTGGAGGCGCCAATCTTCCATTGAACGTGCCCTGTAAAATAACCAACTTAAATAAGAAATATTTAATCTATATCCTTCTGTAAAGTACCCCAGGATGTGGGCTCTCCCGCATAGCTCCTTTGTTAAACAGTGAAGCTAACAATACAGGGTTAAACTAGAAAATCAAAACACACATTCATTTGATTGAGTCATTTTATTAGTGAAAAAAATTTCCACTTTTATCCAGTTCTTGTGTCTGGACACAATAAACAGTGCTGATATACTGAACATTCTAAAAAACATCTTAGTTAAATATTTATGCA
The DNA here is from genome assembly GCF_048544385.1 of Mastigoproctus giganteus. Lineage (NCBI taxonomy): Eukaryota > Metazoa > Arthropoda > Arachnida > Uropygi > Thelyphonidae > Mastigoproctus > Mastigoproctus giganteus. The sequence continues at coordinate 229,623,570 of NC_143578.1, read as the reverse complement.
AGTGAATACCCTGGAAGCATACAGAAACTGCCTAGCATCTAATTCTTCCAAGGTATGTACAATGAGAATTTTTTTTACCAAACTTGCAGAGCTTTACATTTGCAATTTTACAAACAGATCTGAACACTTCGTAAGGGTGGATCGATGTTACAAAAGGGTTATTCTCTATAAACGACTGACTGCCGTAATAAACTACAATAAACCATAACATTATATAGAAAAGATATACTAAATTTTGAGTGCTGCTATACAAACTGTTTTCTCTTAGAAACAGCATATAAATACGTACTACTTGTATAAACATTGATCCAACTCTTGGACTTATTGGGGGAATGGTATATACATTGTACTAGGATTATAACATCTACATATTCGTACTCACATTTTTATCCCCACTAGTGTACGCAGTATTGGAAAAGAGATGCATAATGAACATTGTCATCTGGATCAACTTCTCTTACATTATAAGCTCCTCTGATTGTCTGCATGATTTTTTCATTCAATTCTTTAGAGGAAGCCAGTTTTAAGGCTTTTTCCATCTCTATTTTTTAACAGCATCCAAGAGTTTTATTCAGATTATGAAAATGAGCAAATTTATATATATATTTTGGCATTTTGTTGGATAAATTTACATATGTGAGCAAGCTTAAGTTATATATATTACATAAATGTTTCAAATTGATTTATACAATGACCAGAAAACGTGTTTGAGTTATTTACATATTTAAGTATTAATAGCTTTTTTTTGTTATTCGATAGTAAGAAAAGGAAAAATGTGCAAATAGATGAACACTGTTTGGAAATTTTGTAATATATGTACAGGTTTATACCATAGATATATTTATTATTATTGCAATCTAATGAGTTTTCGAATTGAAATGAAAATAATTACTATTGGAATGCTGTGATATGTTTCGAGTGGATGAAATGGATAGATGGATAACTATCGAGATAGATTTGGTCGCAAAGCAGAAAGTTTAATCTAGAAATAGATGGATAACTGTACAGATGGATAAAAATGAATATAGAGATTTAGATATAGATGGGTAAGCATAGAGAGAGATTGAAAGATGTGTATCCATAGAGGTAGACAGATAGGTGGATAACTAGATAGACAGAGAAAGATTGAAAATATTGAGATATAAACCATTTCAGGTAGAAAAGAAGAATGAAAGGGAGAGATTTAAAAGAAGAGGGTAAAGAATGAGAGAGACAGAGCATGAGAGCTCTTTTATACAACAATCGAGATACTTTGTTGATTAAATTTTATTTATATTAAAATATTCTCCATTATCATTATTATTCAAAGGATTCTGTACATGCCAGCATCAGCTAATCGATCTCTGTATAAACTTTTACAAATTCCAATATACTTTGTTGTAAATTTTTCTGAATCAATTTTATAAAGAGTAAGATCTGTATGACAAGTGGATATTAAATAATTTTTAAAATTTTCTCTGTACAGTTTCAATACGATTTTTATTGCTGAAAACGCTCTTTGGCATTCCATTTTTAAACTGAAATAATTTTATTTCAATAAATTTAACTCCTTTTTATTTCTAGGGAAAAAAAAAGAGAAGAGCACAAAGAGAGCTCAAACATTTCATCAGAATATACGATTCTACTGATTATAGAAGCCTCCAAAAATGTGATTTATGGAAAACACGGAAATCGCATATCAACCAGCCTAAAAGGTCATCTGGCTTCCGTGTTTAATTTAGCATTACAACGTTACAAAACGCGAAAGGATATTAACGGTTACCATAGCAACAGGATTATGTTCTCCTTGTTGGGACTGACCAAAAGAATGAATAAACTTTTACTTCTCATTGGTTGTTTATAGGACCGATTGAGCACATCTGCCTTCCCTATTGCTATTGGTAGATACGAATTCGTCTTATTATGTCGCATCTTCCACCGTTGTTTCATTTGTATCTTCAATAAAGGTATCTAGCGCCACTTGGCGAAGAAGAGGGTGTCGTTTGATGGTTGATTCTTGCTTCGGGGGTCGTCGTATTAAGGGACTCTCGCTGTGGCTACCCATCGAGAGTTGGCAGTCTAAAGGTTCGTGAGATGAGATTTCAACTTTCTCCTCTTCGGAGCTCAAGCTTTGAACACGCTTTTCGGTTGAGTCCGAAGAATGTACTGTTGAATCTTCGCTTTTCTCTTGACTGAGGGATTTATCTTTACTCTCCTTGGTTTCGTCGTGCACCTTCACGGTAACGGAGCCTTGGGGGAGGTAGATGTCGACCGACATGGATCCAGTTGAATCGGCACGTTGTACCTGGTATGTTCCAGAAGGTTCTGTTTGATCTTCACTTCCACTTCTTGATGGTGCACGATGATGATCACCTGACGCTCCTTGGTTCTCTAATACAGGTGACCTTGGGCAGTCCATAGAAACGGCTTGTCGGTACATTGCCGCATTTGCAGTTAAGGTCATCGGTTTCAGCTGAGTTTGAGGGACTGGTTTTACTGCTGGCTGAGGGGTGCTAGTTTGTAATAATGCAACTCGTTCGGGTACCAGACTAGCTTTCTTGGGGGCGTAAGGCTTTGGGAAATTTGGTTCTGAGGGGCACTTTCGAAGTCGACCTTGCTTTCCTTGTGCAGATAGCTTTCCAGATTCAACGCTTGCTTGGAGATATCTGCTGAAGTTGATGAGGGCCTGAGTCACCATAGACCGACTATCCTCTCCATCTTCGCTCGGTCGGTGTTGGGCCAAGAACCGTTCCCAAGATGTCTTGCTGGAACGTCCTGATGGGGTACTGCCGCTTCCAGATAAAGCGTGAATCCGAGTTCTGCGAAACCACACTGGTACGATCTTGGCAGCAGTGTCACGAGCCTCAAAGGTCATCACACACGCAGCCACAATGGTGAAGCCTCCAATCCCCATGACAACAGGACCTAGGTAGGTAAGACTTCCCAAATGAGAGTCTCGGGTCTCATCTTTAACTCTAATTGTTGTGTTTCCCCGCGACTCTTCTTTGATTGACAGATGACCTGAGTAGAATCCGAGCGTTGCCATCCCGGCTCCAACAATGATGAGAAACACTCCGGCAGTCATCGCCTTGCATGCTGTCCAAAGACATCTGTTGGTAACTTTTCCTTTGACAGCGGTCACACTCCAAGCGGTACGGGCATCCGGACGTAGGGTTTTAGTCAAGGTGGTTGCACCATCACTACTGCTGGTTCTCTGGTCCCCCTTGTCGCTTGGAGTGCTTCCGTTTTCTTTCTGAGTCTCCATGGAGACCATTTATTGATACACTTTAGTTCCAGCTCATCTACACCAACTACAAAGAGAATTAAAGAAAGATAAATGAAAATGAATTAAGGCGTAATATATTCAACTGCCCCTATCTACGATAATTATCCCAAAAGTTATGAACAACGCACTTCTGCGCAGATGTTAATCACTCTCCTTAATAACCACCTTCCAATGTTGTACTGATATCTCTCATTTCAATATTGCCACGATGTCCAAAGAACTTCCGGCCATACCTTAACTTTGGCTCATAAATTTTACACAGCATCAAACTTCGATTGGCTATGTTACATGGAGCAAACACGAGTGCTTCATTAACTGAAGCAATACTTTTCTAAATTATAAACTTTTTTCTGTTTTATTTCATATGGAAGGGACTTCACCAAAATCCGATCAAAGGCTTGATGTGAAGCTCTTGAAAAAATTTAAGTCTGGAAGACTGTTACCAAAGTACATTTAAAACAATCTCTCATCCAGAGATGGCATTTTCACAATTTCTGGACATTTTTCACTAAATTATTGCCAGAATATTATAACTTTTGATTGCAACCGGAAGAGGTAACGAAGGTCTGAATTTGTACGAAACCATAAAGTTAAGATTAATCACCAACAACCTTCTTGTTCATTGAAATCCGCCTCCTTAAAATTTGTTCGCGGTAGTGCCAGCCTTACTCTAAAAAGGTATTGAGCCACAGATGTAGTTAGTGGATGTGAATGGCCTTCGGACCTTTTGAGTACTTCCTTGATTCTAGTAGAAGCAAAGTCCAATAAGACATTTTATCACTAGGATCTAGCTGCTAGCACATGGTTTGTGTGCATTACTTTTGGGATAACCTTCGTATCTACCTTTTTACATCCACTTATACCACAAACAATAAAGGAGTTGTATTAGATCACTGTAGAACATCTACTCTATTTGATTTATTTTAACAGTTATAAATTCATACAGCCCAATACATATTCGAAATGGCTATTTCCCCTCATAGTAGCCATAAAGAAGCAAGTATTTACAGACCCTTCCCACAAATTGCATTGAGTTTACAGTAAAAAAATACGAACTCAATCCACATTTGAATAAGCTTTCTGTACTTTACTTTTCTAATCATCAATCGAATAGTTGGCATCATTATTTTATTATATGTAATTATTATAACAAAGATATTCTTTGAATAAAGTTGCAGCCAGATTGGTAAATTTTTCCATAAGACGAAGATAGCTAAACTCCTGACCATAATAGTTAAACCTCTCTCTGTAGAAAGGTTTAACTATCACGAGACGATGACACTCCTTGTTACAGGATGACCACTTCAGTTTCGATTAGTTTTGATCTCAATTATGTCCCATAATTGTCGCAAGTAGGATGGTTGTGGAGCTCTACTCCAAAGAGTTCGCTCCACCTCATCCCACAGGCGCTCAACTGAATTAAGATGTGGTGAATGGGAAGGCCACCATAGTAGACTAAATTCACTTTCTTATTCCTGGAACCAGTTCTGTATTTTTCTGGCCTTGTAACATAATCCTGTTGGAATAACCCAATCGCAGATGCCTACACTGCAGTCATGAAGGCATGTGCCTGGTCAAGGTGCCCAGAGTGCACAAGAAAACGCTTATGATATCAGATAACGATCAAACAAATTCGTAACCATTATATTGAATTTGTACCACTATTATTATTATTATTATCAAGGTTCCCAGAATTTTCAAAATCCAATATGAACGATACACCCTTATGGGATATCAGAAACGGAAAAACCAAGTAATTTCTGGGGCAGTTACTGCTATTCCTGCATGGGGCGCTGACATCGCCTTAATATCAAAATAGAGACACAAGCATGGATTGTTGGAACAGATTAATCATCTTCTTGTGGTCTACAGACTAGATACAGATTCTGCCGCAGTTGGAAGCATTTCAGAGTTCCGTTTTCGTGATCTCCTTTGGAATTTTTTCTTGGATCTAAGAAATGTCAAGAAAATTTCACCCTTTCCATATACAATCCTAATCTGGAAAAAATCAGAGGGAGCTAAATCTGGTGAATACAAAGGGTGCAATCACAGACAATCCTAGAAATTGTCATTATATGGTATAAACAAAAACATTGCAGGAACCAGTCTCTAACACTCCAGTTTTCTCAATTTTCGTAGTACATCATACACTACCCCTGTAAGAGTTGCTTTGTAAAAAGACTTGACTTCTTTCGCGCGAAGATAGGGCTTTTTACAGACAGAAGAAAACTTTTACCAACACGATAGAAAGAACTAATTTTTGAACAAATAAATCTTTTACCATTCTGATTTTTCTCCCATTTTTGGAGATGCCTGGTCCTTTTACTGCCGAGATTTGAGTAAAATCAATAACCCTCACAAAGATAAATGTTATATAAACCATTTGTTCCTAGTACTATAGATCAAAACTCATTTCAGACTCAGGAAATGAAAAGGTTTAAGTCTCCAAACTGTCTTATTTATTGAAAGAAGCATTTTTTGAGTTAATTGACTCGCTGGAACTTTGTTGGGAGAGTTTATTTATAGCATTCCGCCGAGGGGGGGAAACATCATTAGGTGAACTTTTTATGAAGAATTAATTCGTGGTATAAATCATCTTAATTAAATATTAACTTGTCAAAAGAAATGTGCCGTTATCAGAATAAACAAAAGCAGCTGTAGGTTTTGAATAATGGTTTCCTTACATTGGTAGAACTATCTTTCATGCCTGTCTATTTTTTCACTCTTTTTTTTTTTTTTTTTCGTTTCTATATCACGAGCATTTTATTAATGCTTCTGGTTATGGCTTTACACATTCCTCTTCTCATTTCCTTGGTGATCTTGTAAATGAGGTTTAAAAACAGAATATATTTAGTCGTATTTGGGAAGTTATGGATGCATGATGCATAAAATAGATTTAGAAAGAAGCAGAGAGACAGATAGAAAAAAATGTACACTTTTATGAATTCATAAATTGATAGAAATGGTAAAAATTAAATTAAATTTGCAAAATGTAAATTAACATTTTGAAAATTTACAAAACTGATTTTTATTTTATTTTATTGAAGTTTACAGGAAGTCTAAAGTTTACAGTTTTGTAAATTTCAGTTTACAATTTTCAAAATGAAATTTATAGAAGTGAAATTTAAGAAACCAAACTTTACAATTTTCAAAATGAAATTTATAGAAGTGAAATTTAAGAAACCGAACTTTACAATTTTCAAAATGAAATTTACAATTTTAGAAATGAAATTTACAAAAAATGTACAAAATGAAATTTACAGAACTGAAATTTACAAAAAATGTACAAATGAAATTAACAAAAATGTACAAAAGGAAATTATAAAAATGTACAAAATGAAATTTACAAAAATGTACAAAAGGAAATTATAAAAATGTACAAAATGAAATTTACAAAAATGTACAAAAGGAAATTATAAAAATGTACAAAATGAAATTTAGAAAATGTACAAAAGGAAATTTAGAAAAATGTACAAAAGGAATTTATAAAAATGTACAAAATGAAATTTAGAAAATGTACAAAAGGAAATTTAGAAAAATGTACAAAAGGAATTTATAAAAATGTACAAAATGAAATTTACAAAAATGTACAAAATGAAATTTACCACTAATTTTCACTTTAGACAAATATTTTATTTCAGATTTATTTATTTAGAAAAATTATTTATTTAGACGTATTATTTATTTATTATTATTTATTAGACGTATTATTTATTTATTATTATTAATTAATTAATTATTTATTTATTAATTTATTTAGAAGACATTTATTTAGAAAAATTACTAAATATATTTAGATATATAAACATATATAAATTTAAACATATAAAACTCGAACATTTATGAACATGTTTGATTTAATTAAAAATATATCATATTTATCGAAATTATTAAAAAGAACGCTCGATCATAATATGGCAGATGGGAAGTAGGCTTTGTTGGCAACATTTATCTAATAAATAGTTCAACATTTTGTGTAATGATTATTAATGGTTACACACTTTTGAAACTGAAGATTTCTTTGATGTTATTATATCCACTTTGGAATTTTGTTTTTATTAACCAGCACGAGGAGTAGTTATTATTATTATTGCACGAGGGAAAGGAATGAATTTGTTTACCTCGTGATGTTTATGACATTTAACGCGGACATATGAACTGGTAGAATATATGCGAGTCTACGAGGCAGTGGTTTTAGGCAGACAGACAGAGGAAACCATATGAACACTGAGTTAAAGGTTTACCAACATTCTCAGTACCCATATTTATTTCTTTCACCCTTTGAGTAGCGAATAACCCTTATACAATCGCGATTCACGGAAAACCAGTTACTCTCCCATCCGCCATTAACTTCTTCTCACCCAAGTAATGTGAGCTATGCCTTACCTGTGGATTCTCTTTCTCCCAAGTGTCAAAGGGACTGCTTGATAGCAGGATGACCTCAGTCCTTCCTTCACCCCCATGTGACGAGACGTCGGGTGCTATTTAGCACCCCCCTTATGAACTACTCACTACATCCGATAGGGCAGCCATTACTAACTATTTTTGACATAAGTTGGTGTGAATCAGGATGGCTGAACAAAATCGATTTGACAGATATGTGCTAGACCTTCAGTGCGCAAGCGTGTGTTTATAGGTCGATAACAGGCAGGCGCGCGTGTTCTAGCGAGAGCTCTGAGTTCAGATGAAAGTAGCTTTACAAAACCTGGGATGGAAAACCGAGAAATCATAGGTGGGTTCTAGACTTGGATATTTGTACTTTTGTTTTAAATAAAGCAGTTTGGCATCTATTTTGAAAAGGAAATCGTTTGCTTTTTGTGACATCATCAATGACGTCAACGTGTGTTCATAACAAACAGTGTCTGTGTATCGTATAATGTATCTATTTGAGATACGCAAATGTTAAAAATATTTATTGCCATTAAAAATAATCAGTTTAATAAACAAACGCATTAACCACAATTTAAATTATATATAATTAAAATGATAACTTAAAGAATATATACCATTAAGTTTAGGCTTCCTGGCCTTATGTTTATCATATGGTACCGACTGTTGTGTCCAAGTAATAAAGGATACCCTTATCAGGGCCCACTGTGCGCCTTGCAGATTGCCTGCCAGAGATGTTTACAGAAGAAAATTGTCTCCCGTATGGTTGACACCGGCGTGTTTGATAATCGAAGATGGTTTGCTGTATTAGATGGAAAGATCGCAAGACGCATGTGTGTGGGGGAGATTTGAGGCGTGAAGATCCACTTTTGGATGAGATTCACCAACAAGATTTGTGATGACAAGCGTGTAATAAACAATGTAAGCTTTCTCGACATGGGTCAAAAACCTAGGTCGCCAAAAGTCATTTGCTCAGCACGTGGAAATGGAACAGAAGCTATTTATCACATCTTATTCATGACGTCGAGGATAATTGCTTTGCTAATGACTACCCAACGTACGACCCCGCTGGGAGCAAACATGTGGGTTTGTTCCGTCTTTTTAAGAAATACCTTTGCTGGGAATTAAAGATAAAGCCTTTAATCCCTTGGAAAAGCACAGAAATGTTTTTTGGTGTGTAGCTCAGACTGTTAACCTACAATTTGGGAAATTTAAAAATTCCTCCTACGAACATTAAGTAGCTCAGACTGTAATAATTACAGCCTTGCATGCTTAGAATAACTTGAGAGTTACCGCTCAAAGAGACAGGTAGAAGAGAGTTTTTTATTTGGTATTTTCCATAATGGGTTGATAGTCCAATTACAAAGCTCGAGGAGTGTTATTGTAGGCATTATTATCCTCAATGTACAAAAGATTATAAAAATAATGTAAGCAAAGTTTGGTAACTGTGTGGCACATTTATGGGGCTGTTGGAATTCCAGTTGGTGTGTCAGGTCGCTTTCTTTAAAAGATTATATCTTTGGCACAAGACGTTGGCAATATCTGACAATAAAAGCAAGGGTTCGCTTGTTTAGAATAAGGATCAAGGTGTCTTAGGCTGTGATGCAACAGTAAGTTGTGTTTGCAATTGCCGGTCTCGGGTTAGAAAACTCAAGTTTTTAATCCGAGACCACTGCATGGTTCGGAAGAGAGAGCGGGAATTAAAGAAGCCAATTCAGAAAGACAGTGCCCATAGAAGTATCCATAGAAAAGGCATGAAGCAGAAACAGAAAGTCTATGAGACAAAGAGGGAGGGAGACTCTGCTAGAGATGAGTCATTAATTAACCTAACTGCCCTCTTTTAAATGGAGTCTATACTCTGAGAGAGGTTTTGGGGGCATTACTCCAGATATGGAAATAATATTCAATGGATTTGAGATTTCTATATAATGAGCAGCTGTTTGGAAGAAAAGTAGGACAAAAGAGAAAACCCAGTTTTTAGAAGCAGAGAAGGCAATAGTTATGATGTGCTTATGCCAAGAGAGATTAGAAGTCAGGGTAATCCCTAATAGAGAAACGTGATGATGTCTAGAAATCTGAGGGTCGTCAAAGATAAGCATAGGAGCAGAAGAATCCATTTTGCGAGATAGGACTGAGTTTTAGAAGGACTGAATTCGACTAAGTTATCTTTGCCCCACTGGAGATCAGAATTTAAAGAACTGGTAGTGGATATTCGAGGAGTTAAAGCTGTTTGAGCAGGGCAAGGTTTCTCAAACCGGAAAGTGGAGTACAATATGCTATCATCAGCAACAATATGGATAGGATTTCTGGTCAATGGAAGAAGGGCATTAATATACAAGAGGAAAAGAGTGGGAGAAATAACTGAAACTTGGGAAACATTGAATTTGTCCACAGCTGGGTGACGTAAGTCAATTTATCACTATTGCACAGTCTGGAAAAATCTACGAACGCCTCTGATGTCTTAGTGAAAATCGTGTTTATCACTCACGTGTCCAAGTTATCTGAAAAAAGTGTAAGGGAAAATGGAGGAAGTGTATTTTTAGGGATATATTGTAACCGGAATTTTGGTAGGTTTATATTAAATTCTCAATCAGTATTTTATAGTTTGCTTTATTGTTGCCCAACACACGTTCACGACCTTTCAACTGAAATTGGCACCAAAATCTATTAAAAAAGCACTTGTTTACTAATACACTAAGTGACCACCTCATTAATACTTATCTATTAGGAGTAATCTCCTTTCGGCTTCAGGACAGCTTAGATTCGTCATGTCATGGATTGAAAGGTTTGAAAGCTTGTCACAGATTGACTCAATTTCTTCCGATACTTGTTGCAAATTGGAAGGTTGCAGATTTCTCCTACGAAGAACTCGTTCCACCACATCCCACAGATGTTCAATTGAGTTGAGATTAGGTCTGAAGTCAATTCTTGTCCATTCTAACATCCGTTGTTCACAGTATCCCTCTGTATAAACTCACCTGCTTTATATTGTGTGGTATATATTTGACTATTGAGTGATCCATTTCATGAACAGTGTAGGAGTACCTAATAAAGTTACCACTCAGTGTATATAAAACATTGATTCACACTCTCACCGATTGATCTATTTTTTTCCTGTCTTTTAACATACAGGAGTGGTGGGGGTAACAGATTGAAACTGAACACGGGTATTTTGGGTTGGTTTTTAAATCTCATACTCTGGCCATTTAAGATGTGATGATTACTAAAATATAAAAATAGAGAGTACAACGCAAAAAGGGACTTAAACAAGTGCTATATAAAATTTTCAGCTGAATGTGGAACGCTGTAAAAAGATTTTAAGTATATTAGCATTAAAAATTAATGACATGCATGAATAATAAAATATTACTCGCTACAGCGCTCTAAATATACAATAACATGTTAGTTAATTAATGAAGATATGTTAAATTTTTATTTGGGTTGTGCTCTGCTGTCAGAAACAGGGCCTTAAGTTTTACACCAAACCCTTGACAAAGTAGAAATAGGTCAATGTGCTTGATTGATCGCCTCAGAATCAAGGGAAAAAACTGGTTATGACTCCAGTTATTCTTTTAATACGTCAAGGTAAAAGGGGAAGGATCTCTGACAAGTTTAATAGGGTTAGGCTGAATTGTTCAGGAAAAGGAAATGTTTTTTTTATCTAGAGAAGAAATTCGAACTCCTGTTTTTTTCAGAGTGTGGGGAGGACCTGATTTATTTATTGTTGTTGTATTAGGGTTTTTAGGAGCATTAGCGACTAAGGTCATATTGCTCCCTCTTTCTGTCTGTAAATTGCATGTGTTCTGTGTTCGATTTTCTGTTTGCGAGACAAAAAAACACGAGTTTCGGGAGAAAAAACAATGGTACCCTTGCCAGAGACCAACTAACTCAGTCACGTTTTGAAAAAGGCCCATTAAATTCATCTCCAGGTGTATCGACAGGACTCGAACTCAAGTCTTTTCCACCCGTTATGGAGAGGATGGTGATTATACCAACTGTGCTACCCACGAGGGCATCTCACACGACCAAAAAGGGAGATTATCTGATATCTTTGACTCATTCAGTTTGAAAATTATAATTTTGTTTAAATTTTTTAAAAGTTTTCTTTAATTCTTAAAATTATATATATTTTTTAATTGAAGAACATTGTTCCTTAGTTAAACAAAAATATTTTTTAACTCCAGTACACCATCTAAAAAACTATAACCCTGCTGGGGTTTTCATGTACCACTCTGTCTCAGGTGTATTGAGACTGGTACAATAACCAGATAATATCTAGCCAGTTGCGATCCTGTGGTTGGGAACAGTTGATGTGAGAATCCAAGTAGGCTGACAAGACTTGTGCAGGATAACAGAAAGCCTACAGAAAGTCAAAGAATCTAGATGTTGTTGCTGTACTTGGGTTTTAGGGGCTTCAGCGAATAAGACCATATTGCTCCGTGTATACTGCCCGTAAATTGCGTATGTTTTGAGGTCGATTTTCTCTTTGCTGGATGAAACCCGAGTTTCCGGGAGAAAAAAACATGCTACCCTCGCCTGAGACCGACTAACTCAGCTACGTTATGAAAAAGGTCCATAAAGAATCTAGTACAACAGTGGTAGCCAAAGAGGCATTTTAGAACGCACAACTCTACCTTGTCAAAGATGGGGTATTGCAACCGGGTTTGGCCCTTGTCAGCCAAAAGTAAAAAGTAAATAGTTAGGGTTACACTGGGCTCAGAAATAGTAACATTGCACTGTGGAGAATTGGGAAAAAAAGTTCCCTAGTCTGACAAATCTCAGTTCCTGCTGTTTCACGCCAATAAAAGGACCAGGTTAGGGCGAATATAGCATGAGTCCATGAACACATCTTATCAAGTATCAACATGCAAGCTGGTGACGGGAGTGTATCCATCTGGGTTCTTCCAGCAGAATAATGTACCATCTCGCGAAGCTACAATGATACAGAAGATGGTTTCAGGAGGATGAGAGTAAATTCAGCCTATTTTACTGCCTTGCGAGTAGAAACCAGCAACGATCCAGTTTGCAACAACTATGGGAAGTAGTTGAGTCAGCACTGCCCTCGGGTAGCACAAGTGCAAAGTGTGTTAGTTGTCTGACAGCACCAGGGATTTCCCCCATCTCCGCGTTGTGTTCTCTGTTTCTGTAGCACAGAACTCTGTGAAGGCCAGAGATTTAAAAAGTGTGTAGGGAGTGGAAGGATGTTGTAGCGTTGTTCTTCTGACCATTTAGCCGTTGGGCCCTTGTTGAGACCCACCGTTACCGCACTTGGCCCCGGGGAGGCAGGTCAGGTACGCAGTAGATTTTATTTTGTACTCTGGCAGGCCCTGCCACCCAGTTTCCGAAAATTTCAGTGGCAAGGGCCTATGTGAAAAAAAAAGAGAGGGTTAATGCTAGAATATAAAAGGCCGAGAGAGGTTTATGTAAGCGCGGTTTAAATTTGGACGTTATCAATTGATAAATTGTGTGGGGGTGTACACTGCGAGTTAGACAGAGTAAGGGGGTGACTGAAGGCTGGGGGAAAAGACAGAGGTATGGGAATGATAGAGAAGTCTACCCCAGAAATTCAGTGAGGCAGGCCCATGCCACACCAGGCGGAAGAAGGGGGAGGCAGGGGAGGAGGAAGAGACCTGTCTCCTTCCCCCGGCTGGGGAGGAGAGTAAAAGAAAACCAGGCTAGAGTGCTCGGTTTGATTGCGAATTTGGCTTGTGGCAGAGAAAGGTAGCACAGTTGGTAGGATCGCCGTCCTCCCCCACATCGGTTGGGAAAGACCTGGGTTCGAATAACGTCGATGATGCCAGGAAATTTTATTAGCCTTTTTCACAAAAGGCTAGTAAAAATTTTGTGGCTGAGTAAAAATTAGTCGGTCTCAGGCGACGGTTGCATGGTTTTTTCTCCCGGAACCTCGGGTTTTCGTCCAGCATACAGAAAATTAACCTTAGAATACACGCAATTTACAGACAATATACAAGGAGCAACATGGACTTAGTTGCCGATGCTCCTAAAATCCAATAACAGCAACATTGACCAAAATTTCCCACCAATACCAACAACATTGTGTCGAAAGTCCCTGTGAACAGACAGAATTCGTCCTGGCATGAAATCAACGATATGTCGAAAGTCCACAGTGACTTTCGACACATCGTTGATTCCATGCCAGGACGAATTCCGGCTGTTCGGCTGGCTAAAACGGCACCTACTCGCTAATGATTAGGTGTACCTAATAAATTTCACCCAGTGTGCACTGTGATACTAAATGATAAAAATATCTGAGAGTAAAAACAAAATTTTTCAATATACTGCCTGTAAATTGCATTTGTTATGAGGTCGATTTTCTGCTTGCTGGACGAAACCCGAGTTTTCGGGAGAAAAAACCATGGAACTTCGCATGGGCTTTAACCATTTCAGTAATCGTACCAGGGGGGAACATCTTCACAAGCACGTCCATTTGGATCTGAATGCTTTCTAGATTCAATGAACATCTTTGGGATTCATATTCAAAAGGATTGCTTGCAATTTGATAGGGCTTTTTAAAGTTACCATAGTTGGCGAATTTTCCTAGAGTAGTGTCAGAAAATGTCTGCGCAGTAGCACAGTGGTATCGTCCCCCTTCCCAGACCGGGTAGAAAACTTTTCCGGATCCGCATTACATTTCGGTACTTTAGAATAACGCAAAGGAACAAAGGCCATAAGGTGTCAATATATTGTGGTGTCTATAAATTGGGTGAATTTTATGAACGGTTTAGTTAATTTATTTAATATCCAAATTTTGTGGAAGTATAAATCCATGTTTACGACATATTGAACCACCAAATGAATAAAATTTCTTTCTTTTGAGACCTGGGCTTATGAAGTGGGCTTCATTAAGTGAATCTTCACCCGACTTTGAAGATTATCAGCATATCTGGCAATCGGAGTCTTTATTACAATTGCTAGATATGCTGCACCCATCTTGTACTCCTCTTCATTCCCTGATTTACAAAATGGTATTAAGCATCAAGAAATGATGTTTAATACCATGCACAAAACTGGTACATTCATGTTCCAGCGAAAAGTTTCGGTCATATAAAGTCAGACTATAGAAGAATTTGAAGAAAACAAACAAAACTGGTCTGCACTAGTGTACGAACACTTTTGAGAGGATAGTATATTTTGTATTATATTCTGAGAAATTATATTCAGAAAGCTCCCTCGTGCATGAAAACACCACTGGTAAGCTAAAATTGCTGTAGGAAGTACAGCTGAGAAGAGACTTCTGTAAGCTCAATTTTCATTCAATCGATTACCAATAGCAAATTCACTTGCGTCACTTCCGCCTCTTCTCTTGAAAGGATGCGATTTTATATTGCTGAAGAGCCAAGGCAAGCAGCGATTTTATACTGTAATTGTGGACTCTCTTGGGAATCAGGATCTGGTGTGGTGCAGCTGACTGTCTGCCTTCCTGCTTTTCATGAAGGTATAATTGAATGGCCTTTGGGGCTGAATCCTACGCATCTTCAGAAGCGCCCAACAATTCAGAAAGTTTCCAGCAGAAGCGAATACGCGCTGTTTCTTTTATTTTTTTAATAACTAAGGTTTGCGAACTGGTGAGAGCTGTTTGAATAACTCTTTCAGCTATTTGCTTGATAATTATACGGAGAATCTTGTTGCTGTGCATTTGGATTCCACAGTAGAATTTAAAACTGTCTACATGACCCTTAGAAATACGTACTGTGGTGTCGACTGTTTCATTTGAATGAAATGAAACATAAAATGTTTCATTTTAATTTTTTATTAAGCATTGAAAACATTTACCGCAAAATTATATAACAACTATACTGATTTTTCATCAAAATATCCTCCACGAGATTTTATCACTGCCTTACACAGACGTGGCATTCTGGCGTTTAATTTTATAACAGTGTCTTCACCAACATTATTCCAAGCGATCTGCAAAGTTTTCCATAAATTTTATGAAGATGGGCAGACTTCACGCACTTGACAGCCCAGATGATCCCATAAAAGCTGTTTTGGGTTTAAGTCAGGCAGGCAAATAGGGTGGTCATACCATAATTTGCAACCTTCTTCTGTTGTTTAGTTGCTTTAGAGCTGTTCTTCGGGTTATTGTCTTGTTGGAATATAAAATTTCTTCCACAAATTCGATGTCGGATATTATATTATATTCAAGAATGCTTTTATAGCCTTCGTTTAAAATTTCTTCGATTCTGACAATGTCACCCATACTAGAAAAATAGAAGCAACCCCAGATCATGATGGAACTAGCACCATGCTTGATTGTAGCCACTAAACAATGTGGCACCATTTTTAGTTCAGTTGATCGTCTCACATAAACTCTACGCTTGAATCCAAAATTTTGAAATTTTTATTCATCCACCCACAGTAGTTTTATCCACTCTTCAATTGTCCAATATTGATGGCTCTTAGCCCAATACAACTGTTTCTTTTGATTTTCCAGTTTTGATAAGGGTTTTCGGATTTCTGCACGACCATGAAGTTCTGTTTGTTTAACACGAAGTTTTACAGTGTATGCAGTTTCTCTGTTTCTACTGAAATCAGCTCGGATTTCAAGTGAGTAAATCTCTTCGTCGTCCTGATTTGGCCTTTAAACTGCCAGTCTCCTCGAATCGTTGAATGGTAGTTTGTACTCCTTTAAATGAAACACCTAGTTTTATGAAAATACTTCTTTTGGAACAACTTTCTGTATACAGAGTTATAATAGCTTCTTTCTTCAACATTCACTTCCTCACTTCTTGCTATGTTTATCAGGAATACATAAAACTTACATCAAACACTCTTTCTGAATGAAGCGTGTTCGATTTTATAAGTTCAAGCTCTTACTCCTCAATTTATATTAAAAGACACATTAGAATCATCTATAATCTTTAATATTGAAACAATACTTTCACTTTGTAGAATATGCTAGAACAATCTATAATTCTATCACATTCAGGAATCTTCTACATTTTTATGGAATATTCTTGAATATTCTAGAAATTTCTTAACTATTTCTTTAAGTTTTTTGATTTTTATATATACGAGATTCTCATAATACATTCTCGTAATAGAAAACATGTTAATAAAAATTAGTAAACGATGAATCATATACTGCTCTCTTCTTTGTTACAGGAAGTTCACAGAATCCACTTTTGGTTTGGAAAAAACGGCTAGCAATGGCTACGAACGCTGTTCTACACCGCCCGGAAAAATCGGATTTTTATCCCGTAATTGGCCAACCCTACAACAACACACACCATTCATGAACACGACGTACTGACTTCCTTACAGCGTAGAATTCAGATGGGAGATTTTGTAAGGGAATCCCACTCCTCCAGGTCAAAAAAATTTTCTCCCGGGATACAGAATATTAACTTTATCATTACTTATCTCTTCTGTCATTAAATTTTACTTTAATTAAAGTCCGAATTCAACACTCTGACACCATTGGCGTTTATTCTAATCAGCCTACCTCTCAGATTGAACTTCATGTCTGTTTGACTCTGAAATCCCAGTCCACAAAAAAGCCAAAAAAGTGATGAATTTTTAGGGATTTCTCCCATAAAAACACTAGAACCTTCCCTCTGGAAATTCTCTGCAAGTACGTCACTTCAATGGGACCATATGGAAACAGGCCACCATGGTCGTAGTCATAAATCACACTGCTTCAAGTATTCTATAGTGAGTCGTCAAACGTTCTCCTACCCTAATCCTTCAGCTGACTCTTGCAGTGCACACTTTTTTCTTGCTCCTCATTTTCGGTCGTTTTCGCTGCGACGGGCGCAGCCCCCCCACAATCTCTTGACTTCTTCAATAGCACCTTAAGAAGATGGAAATGCCTTACTCTGCAACACTCTATAAAAGATGCTCACTTCCTGTATTGCTCTGGGAGACCTACAACGGATCGATAAGAAACTCAGCTACAGGCAGTCGTTTCCTTTTTCCCTATGGACTTGGTGTTCAATAAGGCTATAGGTGCCATTAAATGAGGCCTGGCTGAAAAAGGAACAATAATAAAGTACGTTCTTCAATCTGACAGACATTTCCCTAATAGACACTTCATAATGTTTATTAAATTTTATTAAAAACATTGTCACACTATTTGGGCGAAAAGTTTTTAAAATTTTATAATAATCTGCATTTATTATAAAATTTTAGGAATTTTTTATTTAACCAAATTTGTTTTATTTAAAATTATTTTTTAATTAAATTATTTTTCTTCCAGTAAATATTATGTGTAAATATCTTTTGATGAAGTGGTAACCATGGTAACGCAGTTCTCGAGACTGATTGCACACGCGTGGCTTGGTAATGAACATAGCTTTAAATCGCTTGGCACGCTGTACAGTAGCGACACCTCTTTTTTTTTCTTTTACACGCTATTGTAAATAAGCAATCAAAAAACAGCAGAAAATGAACAAAAGGAAATATTCATGAATGGAAAGTGATTTTAGTGGAGGGTTTTTGGTCGCTGTGGGGTTTTATACAGCTTTAGATGAACAAACTTTCTGTGTGTGGCAGAAAGGGAACAGGCTTAGGTCCCATCAGAAGTCACAAGACTGTAATCTTTCTTCATTTTCTCCTAATCCTGTGACAATAGAACGGTTACTGCAACATGGATAAATCAACCCTCAGTAGCGGCTTAGGCTGGTAATCTGTCTTTACGACCGCGCTTCGAATCGCGAACTGACAAATTTTTTTTCTGATCTAATTATTGGGCACCTACCGAGGTTCTTATTAGAAAAGATTGCTCTTTCTTCGAAGCTAAACTTTCGAAAGTAGATCAACAAATATTTCTTCTTTTAATATTTAAGATTTAAATTATAAATATCAATCACTTAAATATTTAATTCAATAAATAAATCATAACTACCCTCAGGTCTTCAAATAGAAAAAAATGAAATTTCTCTGTCATTTTACCTATACGCCGGCCCTATTGGCTATCGCAATGATCTCTCCTCTTTTCATATCGTGTAGAAAAGACCTAGGTTCGAATCGGTACTGCAAGTGCTGCTTGGCTTTTTCTCCCGTAAACTTGTATTTTTCATTCCAAAATTAGACAAGCCGACCATAGAATGCACATCATTTACAGAAATTATTTATTTAGTTACCTGGGAGTACCGATTCGAACCTTGGCCCATTCCGGTTATCCATGGTATTTGTCTCGGATTATCGCATTATTGACAGAAGACTCCTGTGACAACGTTGAACCAGCTGGGCCATTCTCCACAGAACTTTCTACAGCACAATTGGGGAGAATCTTCCAGGAGTTCATAGATGTCATCAGAATTCGTGGATCGATACACAACAATAAGCTTAGAACTCCACCTGCATCAAACAGTTCTCGCATTCGTGACTTCCGGATGTGCCCATCTGATGAATGAAATGCGTACTGAGATTCATTTCTTTACATAATCCTTTGTCATCATTGTAAGATCCGTGTCTGGGAACTTGTTTTCACGATCCACTACTACTACTAGAAGGACATGATAAGATATTGTCAGCTACATGCCGCTGACAGTATCTTATTCTTGGTTCTTCTAATAGCAGTGGATGGAAAAGGAGTTGTTTCTCTAGCATATCTTTTTTGTGAGTCCAAAATGGGTGATTTATGATTTTCTGTTACAATGAACTGCCAAGAAGCTATCATAATCACGGGCAATTGCTCCCATGCGATGCTTCCTAGAGTACACTTAAAGTGACTCATTGCTGGGCTATCTGATAAATGGATGTATTCACATTTCACAATAAAACCGTTTTGAAAGGTAGCTTTGTACTCTGTACTAAGAGTGTAGTACTAAGTACTAATTTTCTTTTCCTAAACGTACATGAAACCTGTTATCTCGAATGGCTGATACTGTTATCTCGAATGGCTGATACTGTTATCTCGAATGGGTGATTGTTTATTAAACTTGATACAGTATATCTAATATGCATTACGATAGATATATACATTAGTCTCCAAAATTTAAGGTATACTTATGTTATTTTATATTTTAAACGTAGATTTTGCAACGTCTTGCCAAATGTATACCGGAAGTCCCTTGAATTTGGAAAAAAATAAACCATATTAGCAGTTCTTGTGTAAAATAGAAGTAGGCAGTTTCACAAATTTCAGCAACTTCAGAACAGATTTATCGCTCTATCTGAGAAATTTGGGTGGCCAAAACTGACAGAAAGCACTCAGAAGAGTGGTGTTTAGATCCCATCGACTGCGGTCGAATACTGCCAAACTGTTCTTGTGGCCTCCGTGAACTGGAGTTCAGGGAGGCCACAAGAACTGATATTAGTACAAGGACGATATGTAAGGAGCTGAGAAACTTTAGTAAAATCCATGCACTGCAGTGCAACCTAACGTGCGCCCACAATAACTCAAATAGATCCAAAGAAAACTGACATGGGGTAATGTTGCCTTGTTGAGTATAAAGACTGCGCATGCTAATCGACTGCAGTAATCTGAAGCCAGAATGGGGAAAATATGTGATCTATCAGAGTTTGAAAATGGCTTATTGTGGGCGCACGTTTAGCAGGAGCCACGACTGAATAAACGAAAGGCATAGCTGGTTTCTCAAAAGAATTAATCGCAAAGGTTTGTAATGATTGGATAGCAAGCGGTTTTTCTACATCTTAAAAGGCGTAAATAAGGCAGGAAAACAATATAACGAAGCCTTCGTAATCTAAGGAGGACTGTGCGGAAAAACAGAACATTCAACGTGCAGCACATAACATCCGAATTCAACCAAGCCCAGAACTTCACTATTTCAACAGGTACCATGCACAGTGAATTGAAGAAATTGGGCATTGGCGGCAGTCGCCTACCTATTCGAAAACCACTTGTTTTAGAGAAAACTAGAAAAATCTTCTTGCAGTGATGCCAAGAACGTCGTGATTGGATAGGAAACAATGTAAGAAAATCGTCTTGTCAGATGAATCACGATACATTTTGTTTTTTACTGATGTTAGGCAGAGAATATGGGGAGAACCTCACGATGCGCTGGACAGTACTTGCTTCGTTAAGACAGTCCAAGCATCTGGAGATAGTATCTTGGTGTCGAGAATGTTTTGTTGGCAGGGACAGGATCTGTTGATACTGGTGGAAGGTCAAATGTCATTCAGGACGTACCTGAATTTTGTATCAGATTTACTGTCCCCTGCAAGTTACACTTTTATCGAGAACGTGATGGCCACTTTATGGATAACAATGCAACAGCGCATCGTTACGGAATCGTGCAAGAATGGTTCGGAGAACATGACACGAATTTCCACCGTCTTCCCTGACCTAACATTCACCTGATTCCAATCCTATTGAGAATGTATGGGATATGCTGGAGAGAGCTCTTCGGCAACAAAGTCCTCTTCCTTCAACTTTGTAGCAGCTTCGCGATATTTTGCTGGAAGAATGGTTACAGTTAGACCACAATGCACTTATAGAGCGTAGAGAGTTGCTGTTATTCGAAAGAAAGGTGGCCTGATTGGATACTGAATAAAGGTTCGTATTATTTTGGCGAGTGTGTGTATATACTACCTAATTTACCTGCTAATTAGACCAACGGTTTGGAAAAAGCCCATAAAAATTCCTTGCATCATTAATTCGAACCCACGCTTTTTCTATGGAGACGATGGCGATTATAAATTATAAATTAATTTATTTAATTTTTAATAATTCATTTCATTTTAATAGATGTTAATTTTAAATAATTTATTCAAATTAAATTTAAAGTTTATAATTTTAAGTAATTTATTTCATTTAATAAGATTCATAATTTTAATTAGTTAATATTCTTTTATTTTAATCAAATTAAAATATTTTTAAGTTTACCTAACTTGTTTTAATTTACATGATTCCATTTTGTTTCTGTATATTAGAGCTATCTCTGTTGGTTAACTCTCATTTGTCATTAGAGCATATTCTTTTCTGTTTTTCGTTTCGAAACCTTTCAGTTGCCACTAAAAATTATTTCATTTTCAATCTAATTTCCTCCGACCAATCTCATTCGAACAGGTTTTATCTTCGCAATCATCCTAATAAGAAATCTCTGCCCAATTTCGCAGATGGAAAAAGAAAGTCTATATCAATCTTAGAGCAATTATGAGATTAAGATTATGCAGATAAGTTTGTACCAAAGGTGTCCGATATCGCAAGCTCACACAAAGAAGGGCCCCGCCATTAAGGTTCTCTCGAACTGAGAACCCATTAAAGCAAGGAGATATTAATCGATCAGCTGCTGCCAGGCGCTAGCACTTATCGATAAAAAGAAAGTGGCTGTACCTTTTTCTTTGCTTTCCGAACTTCACTGGAGGTTATTTATCAGAGCTTGCTTGCTCCTCTGCTTATTAAACAACACGATATACGGTCATAGGCAGTTAGCTGCTTTTCTGCTGCTATTAATCATTCCTTGAATGCCTTAGGATGAGGTTATCAGGTTTGTCAAAATATCCCTACATCTATCACGGTAAAGAGCAGTCCGAGCAAATGGCTGGTTTGCTGCGAAGATGGTAAATTATCCATAACAGAAAGACAGAAAGGGAAAGTCATTGTTCAGCACCAGCAGTCTGCCGACTCGACAATCCTAGAATGGAATGGTGTGGAGACAATTCTTACGAAGGATCACCTTTGGCTGTAAATTAACCGATATGCGTAATCTTCGCGTTTTAAACAGAATATATTAAATAAGTCTTTATCATATTTTCGGGAAAAAGCCCTCGAGGATTTTTACAGTTAGTTTATCATTATGAAGAGATTCTAAAATCTCTTCATAATGATAAACTAACTCTAGAACCTCCACATATAACGCAGATCTTAATTACCTCAAATAGAAAAGACATTATTTCTCTCGTAAATCAAGTAAGTATTTGCATAATTAAAATATCAAATTTGACGATTAAAAATTCAGTAATAAAAATCTGACGATGGCTACTCAGCAGACGACTAATTATTTAAAATTAAGCTAAATAAAAATTATTCATTTTAAATAATTTATCCAGTTTAATATAATTTTAATTCATTTATTTCATTTTGTTTTAATACAATTTAAGTTGTTTTAAAGTCTAACAAATTTATTTCATTACATTTTGTTCGTATTTATTAGCAGTTTAGAATAATGTTAAAAATATGAAAATTTATGATTTTAGATAATTTTCAGAGCTAACGTTAGTCGGCGCTTTAGACATATATCTGCATTAATATGAAAACTACCAATTTCCTGATTTTAATTCATTAGTTTCATTTTGTTTTAATACAATTTAAATATTTTTTAAGTCTAACAAATTTATTTAATTTCATTTTTTAGTATTTATTAATAATGTTTAGATTATTTGTTAAAAAAATTAAAAGTGACGATTTTAGATAATTTTCAGAGCTAACGTTAGTTGGCGCCATATCTGCATTAATGCGAAAACTACCAATTTACTGATTTTAATTAATTAGTTTTATTTTGTTTTAATATAATTTAATTTTTTTAAGTCTAACAAATTTATTTTAAATTTATTTCATTCCATTTTGTTTGTATTTATTAGTAATGTTACATTATGTTAAAAAATTTACGATTTCAGATAATTTTCAGAGCTAACGGTAGTCGGCGCATCAGACTATATCTGCATTGATATGAAAACTACCAATTTATAAATAATTTTCGCAATTTTGAAAAGTGCCATTAGGTAGCGCTGCAATGATTGTGAATTTACATTAAAAGGCAGGAATCTATTTAGAGATTCTTTCAACGCGTACAGTATATTTGCAATTAACAAAATGAAAGTCTTAATAGAAAGCCATTTTTCTCGGATAGCTTTTAAGGGAAGCCAATAGAGTGAGACAGAGAAGACTAATAGCTACTAAAATTAATTAGAAACTATAAATAATCATTATCCGGTGGTTTAACCTACTGGGAGAATGTATATTAGGCAACAGTAGCAGGAACCATGATGGAAATCAATTTTGATATCTAATGCCTCATCATTCTTCACACTTCATTTGATGAATTCTAATTATTTGAAACTGCTGGAATTACAATGACCTCCCGACTTGTGGTGAAGAGTAATATTTCATTATGGCAAACATCTAAACTGTTATATGTCCCGGATAAATTAGTGGAAGGAAGTAGGCTTAATATTTCCACCGGGGAGGAGGAATTTATTGCGTGGTAGCTTTAAAATCTTATCCGCTATCAATAACGGCCTGCGACAGCGTCCTCTAGCGAGTAATGCGCGAACTGTGTCAGCGATGCCGGGGATATTTGGAACTCCTTTGTGGCATATTTAGGCTTCTCGTTGGTGTAATACATATATCCGCTCGAGCGACCAGTGCACTGTGGCGCGGCTCTGAACTTTGTTGAAATTTGTTGCGCAGGTATGTCTGAAACACGCGCCACCTGCAGTCGATAATCTCTGATGGATTTTAGCAGGGGCGTTCAGGGAGCGTTGTAGCTGTTCTGGCAATGCACGCTTAATGGACATTTGTATTATTATGGAGTAGAGCAACAGCGACATCTAGTATTGCTGATACGCACATGCCAAGCATTTCTCTCACTGATGATGTTCTTCGATATGGAATGAGCGACATCT
This sequence comes from Mastigoproctus giganteus, assembly GCF_048544385.1. Taxonomy (NCBI): domain Eukaryota; kingdom Metazoa; phylum Arthropoda; class Arachnida; order Uropygi; family Thelyphonidae; genus Mastigoproctus; species Mastigoproctus giganteus. The sequence goes on along the minus strand of NC_143578.1, from coordinate 229,599,362 downwards.
GCAGGTGAAAATCGAAATTCATGTTCGCAACTAAATATGGGCAAGTTCTAAATCCACTGTTGTGCTCTCTCTCTCTCTCTCTCTCTCTGCTGTTCTTCCCTTCTTTCTCTATTGTTGTTTCCACTTTCCATCCTCTTTCTTACTATATTCACTCTCTTGTCATTCTTTCTATCTCATTCTCTCTCTCTCTCTCTGTCGCTCTTTCTTTATTATTGTTTTATTCTCTCTCTCTCTGTCATTCTCACTGATTCTTTCCTTCTTTCTCTGTTCTCTGTATTCTCATGTTATTTCTATACTTTCATTTTCTCTTTGCCTCTCCTTTCTATATGCCATTCTCTATCTCATTTCTTCGCTCTCTCTTTCTCTCTCGACCTTTTTCTTTCTCTCGACCTCTCAGTTATTCCTTTGCTTTATCTTGCTCTCACTCTTTCGCTCCCTCTATCGTTCCTCTCTCATTCTCATTCTTTCTCTTTCTTCCTTTATCATGCTCTCTCTCTCTCTCTCTCTCTCTCTCTCTCTCTCTCTCTCTCTCTCTCTCTGTCATTCACGCTCTTTTTGTTATTGTTTTATGTTGCTTATTTTTTGTTTCTTGTTTTTTCTTTCTATCATTATTTTTTTATTTGTCTCAATCATTCTTTTTTATTTTTCTCTCTATCATTCTTTTTTTTTCTTTCTCTCTGTCATTCTTTTCTTTTCTCTTTATTATTATTTTTTCTTGTTTTTGATCATTCTTGTTCTCTCTCTCTCTCTCTCTCTCTCTCTCTCTCTCTCTCTCTCTCTCTCTCTCTCTCTCATTCTTGTTTTTTTCTTTCTCATCCTGTCTTTCTTTCTATCATTCACTCTGTTTTTATCATTCTCTCTATTTCCATCGCTCTCTGTCTCTATCATTCACGCTCTTTTTGTTATTATTGTTTTTTGTTGTTTTTTCTTTCTATCATTCATTTTTTTATTTATCTCTATCATTCTTGTTTTCTTTCTCTCTCTCACTCTCTCTATCATTCTTGTTTTTTTTTCTTCACTCTCATTCTTTCTTTCTCTTTTTCGCTCTATCATTCACCCTCTGTAATGCTTTCTTTCTTTTCTTTTTTTCTCTTTCTTTCCATCATTGACTATCATCTATCATTGAATGATAAAAAGATATTTTATCATTCTCTCTCCCTCTCTTTGTTTTTCATTCTGTCTCTTTCAATCCCCTACTACATACAACATCATTATCATGTCATCATATTACTTCAAAGCAATCCCAGCTCGTTGTTGCAAACCTGTTTATTAAAACACAATAAAATTTTATTTTAATTAAACCGCTTAGCTCCTGCCACCGCCTGAACCAGGCAAACATAGTGACAGGGTTACCATCCATGCCAGCGGGAGGCGGGTTCCTCTATCTACTATGCTACATTGTTAAAAGCATGCAGTTTGGGCAAAGCTCACAATACAATTATTTACAATATTTACACTTTACAATCCATATACATGTTTGCAATGTACAGGATGAAACACGTGTAAATAAAATCCCATAAATATTAAAGCCATCAACCTCTTCTATTAACCACCTCACTTACAAATAGTGAAAAGCCCTATAACAATCAAAACTTCTAAAGAGCTCTGGCAGCTCATCTGAGGTAAGGACATCGGTAACAGAAACATCTGCTGTCTCAAATCAATAAAATGTGCAAATTATCCTCTGGCTCTCCACATCTACAACTCTGGTCCTTTACTAACCAGTGACAATCATTGTCTGCGCCACCATGCCATTTCATGGCTTTGATCATGACATCTACCTCAGACATCATCTCTGATTCGCTCAAAGACGCTACCTTATCCTCATTACTTCTTCACTAAACCTTTTCCTTTTTAACTTGATGTTCTTCTTTGGATATTCTTTTTCTACCAATGGCCAAGTCTGTATCCTATATATATATCTCTCTCTTGAATAATTCCTCTTGGTTGCAAATTGTAGACATCTGCTCATCACAACCAAGTCTCTTACCCTGCAATAACATGAAATGCATGATTGGAGACTGTCCCACACGCCCTTGTGACTCCTAGAAGGACAGATCGTTGTGCTGAAAGAAGCTTCCTTCGCACCACTGAATTGTGAACGGCTGAGCTCCAAGCTCCACACGCATACGTTACAATAGGCACAAATATAGAATAAGGCTAGCTTTATCGAGAGCTTCATTCAATTCTTGGAATTTAACGCCTACATATTTGAAACCGCCCTCGCTATCCGTCCACCTATTGCTCAGTCTCTCTACAATATTTTAATAAATCAGCCACGAACTCACTGCTTAAAAAACAACAGGTTCATGGCTGGTTCACTATCGCAGATGTTCAAATCATTCACAGTTAGCATTCGGCGACTAGTCACAGTGGCAAACTAATAGAACGATAAACTCCTACAAAAATCCCTTCTGGACAACGTTCTGGAAGTTTCTTAATGTGGCTGTTATGACCTGGATCTATCAATGATCTATCAATCTTTCAGGAAAATGAACCCGAACTCCTAACACTGCTATAAAAATATGCCAGTGATCTTTCTTATTGACAGAAAACCGTTTAATCCTTGGACCCAGTTGATGAATGAGGGATTTGATGGTTGATTACAACATGTCCCAGTAATTGATAATAGGAACTGTGAATTGGCATTGAGGTCCAGTTGCAAACTCACCATTTTATATCAGTATGAAGAGGATTATAAATCAACAGGATTATATATCATTATAAACGAGTTGGAAGCATCCTTTCATTGAGTCAAAGCTCAAGCCACACTCTGTTATCGGTATTATCTTTATTTCCTGTTTATCTAGAAAATATTTACCCATTGCTTTTTTTCTTTGTTTGTTATTTGGAGTTAAACCAAAGAACTCTCGTGACACACTTCCATTTCCCTTTAATTCTCTTGGGATTTAAGCATCTGGTGTTCTCGGAGCGGCTGTTCGATTGGTCACATTCACAGTTGAATCGTCCGAATGTGCAGTCATCCGTCTCTTGCTTTCGAAATTTGGTAGCAACTCGTGACCTTTTCGTCTCCAATACAGATGCCCAAAAGGTTTTTTTTTTTCTGAGCAAAAAAAAAAAACAACTTCGCACCCAACATCCTATTTATTCATATCACGATAATCCCACTATTGGCGAAGCGTTCTTATTTGATGAAAAATAATATGAAGGACGCCCATGGCAAATGTCAAAGCGCAGATTTCCACACTGATGTACAAAAGTTAAAGTACAGTCGAGTTTGCCTACCCATCTTTGAATATCGAACTGAAATTGCGTACATAGATAATGCAACAGATATTTCTGGATTTTCATCCCGAGTTTCAACATTCATCTCTAGTTTGATACCATAACTTTTGTACACCGTTGTATTCTGAGAGATGCAAAGAAGTTGCTGCGCCAAGGATTTTCTTGTCCACGCATTTTACTATTATTTGATATTAAGTATAAAAAAATAAATCTTTCTCATAAAACATTCATACTTCGTCCAAGCAAACTAACTCTGGAGGTTGCTAGCATATAATGGCTGGATGCTCTGGAGAAAATCTATCGCTAACTCAGCATTTATATGCAAAGCCTGCACTTCTCCCAAACATAACGAAACCTTATCTTGAGTTTGCTGCAAACTTCAAGACATTCTCTTTAAGACCGATAAATAATTTTCTGTGAAATATTACGAGTTGGACATAAAACAGTGCAATGTTCAGACAAGAAACCGTAATCACAAAATCCCGGGATATCCTAAGGGATTTTATGTTCTCGTACTTTGGGGTTGTCTCCCTTTATCCATATCACATCCGACATTTGGGGTTGTGTGGTTATCTCGGTTTCATTTCCTGTAGGGCGGAGCGGTTGGCAGCTAGATAAGTCTTAACGATCTGTAGCTACAATTTCCGCACGTGTCTGATCATGGTTCCCCCCTCAGCGTCCTGACTTGTGCCGTAGCACTAATTGTGTCTGATCGCTGCGGAAGAAATGTCAGGCGTACTGGAAATACGGGGTATTAGTGACTCTTGCAGTCTTTGTCCAAAAAGTTGATCCACCAGTTCAGATGAGAAGATGTAGCCATAGGAACAGATGTCAAATATCAGTTTCGACGGAAATGGGACGCGCTAGAGATTAAATTGGCGATACAGGATTTTTTTAAGGCATTAAGTCAGCTTAAGGGTCGCATTAAACTTAAAATGGAAAAGGTTGTGGTGGTTGCTGATGAAAAAAAAATTAAAACTGGTGTGGTATAAGCAGTGAAATAAAATAAAAAGTGATATCATTTCATTCATAAATTCCGATTCATCAGTTATTGAATTGGCAGAAAACAATGAAAGAAACATATAATGTCATTGTTGTGTAGAAATAAGGCGATTGACACTGAATGACGTCACAGCGCATAAATAATGAGCTGACATTGAATGACGTCATCGGGTAAACAATGAAACTGAAATTTCATGAAATTCAGAGAAAAATGTTCGAAAATAATAATGACAGAAAATAATCTCATTATTTTATTTTATTAGTTTTGCTACTTTTATTCATTGGTTTATACGTTTCTGTCATTTTATTATTTCTATTAATTTTCATGATTTTTTTCAGTTTTAGTATTTTCTGTCATCATTAACTAACTAGAAATTCTCTTGAAGGAAAATCATAAATATTAATAGATTATAAAATCGAGAGAAAAATCAGGAAAAATAACAGAATTGGCAGAAAAAAAAAATGTCAGATTTAAAAGAAAAGTAATAAAACTGTCAAACTTAAAAGGAATGAAACTGACAAGTTGAAAAAGGGATGAAATTGGCAAGTTGAAAAAGGGATGAAATTGACAAGTTGACAAGTTGTGAAAGAATGAAACTGATAATTTGAAAACGATGAAATTGACAAGTTTAAATGGAAGAAATTAACAACTTTAAAATGATGAAATTGACAAGTTTAAAAGGATGAAATGGACAATTTAAAAGGGATGAAATTGACAAGTTTAAAGGGATGAAATTGACAAGTTTAAAAGGGATGAAATTGACAAGTTTAAAGGGATGAAATTGACAAGCTCACAAATTGTAAAGGAATGAAACTGACAATTTGAAAAGGGATGAAACTGGCAAGTTTAAATTAATGACATTGACACGTTTAAAAGGGATGAAATTGACAAGTTGAAAAGGGATGAAATTGACATACTGAAAAATGATGAAACTGACAGACTGTAAAGGGATGAAATTGACAAGCTGAAAATGGGCGAAATTCATACATTTAAAAGGGATGAAATTGAGAGGATTTAAGTTCTCTGTGTATTTATATGATGAGAAACGATAAAAAATAATAAAAATTGACTGTAAATAATTAAGTTGAAGAGAAAAATTGCGGGAAATTAACAGAAAATCACAAAGTTATGAGAAGATTATTAAAGATAAAAATTAATGAAGCTGATGAGAAATCTAAATATAAATTTAAATCGGGAGAAAGAGCGGAAATTAACATTTTATCAAGGGCCGTGCTCTACTTTGATGTGCTGAAAACTGCCTTAAGGTCTCCTTTGGAATGTTAAAAGACTCTATTATTGCATTTGTCTGCAAAAATAAAATTGTCACAGTGTCGGGCTGATCAAACCTCTTCACAAAAACGGAGTCGATAAGAAATTAATAACGAAACTTCCTTAGTTCGCGGGAGCTTTGTCAGAGAAGCTGAAACACCTGATTTATCTTCGCTTGATCATACAGGGCAACAATACCTGCAAACTGCCTGGAATCTAGCACGTGACGCGTGTTAATCCCCCTCTCAGTATCAAAGTGTCAGATCAGCAGTATTACTTCGCAGCGTCTTTGTTAAACTTTTCCGAGAAAAGGGGAGACAACGTTGGGGAGGGGTTGAATTAGATGGGAAACGAACAACCGGCTGTACCCGGATGTTTGTTGTGCAGCATCCAGAGAGAGAGAGAGAGAAAGAGAGAGGCAGCTGCCACCATCTCAGGCATCCGTCCTTTCAGCTGCAACTACTGCGCTTTTCACGAACAGCTGCTCGCCAACGTGCCATTGTATTCGCGTGCACTTAAATAACGCTATTAACATTGTAAATTAACGCGCAAGTGTGATGGAAATTGCGAAGGATAATACGTGTCACGTGGATGGTCAGGTATCCATTCGCGCGCACTGTACCGTATGTGTGAGAATAGATAGACGAGAAAGGAGGAAATGTCAAAGAAAAAAAGGAAGAAAGAAAAGAAATCTCAAGGGTTAAAAACTTTTGTACTATGCTCAAGAAGTGTTTACCAAAGTTTCAAGACGTTATGTTTGTATGATGGACAGTGGTGGGATTTGTTTAGCGCTAATTAAGGCGAGAAAGATGCTGAACAGAAATAGGTCAACTTGTTGACACGAAATTTAGTGCAAAGGTCCCTAAGAGTATCGAAGCCACTCTTCTAAATTTATCGTAATGCATCTATAAGGGGGCAGATTCAGTTCCCATTCTATGCAGAGAGAACATAGAATGGGAACTGAATCTTACCAGAGATCCGAACACTTAAAAGTGTCAGCCCGACTTCTCATGCTCTCGTGGGTAGTTGGTATAACCACCGTCCTCCCCAATATGATTGAACATCAAGTAATTTTTTTTCATAATTTCCATAATTATGGCTATGGTAACCAGAGTAATGTGTTATTCATAAGCCTACTTTAACAGGGAATTATTCAGTTATTAACTGAGGTCATTTGCTGATGAACCCTCCAGCAGCTATATGGACCTTGTAGAACCCGGATTGCAATGATCTTCAAATCAGAGTTTCTTAAGCCAAGAGATAAAAGGAGGGAGGCAGATGAATAACACCATATCCCTAAAGGATACAGTAATGATTGATATAATTGGTATCCTACCAAACTGCTGTTTGATTAACTACTTTAGACCTAAGATAGAATCGTTTTAGTGTATGATGCGTCTCTAGATTATAATCCGATCCCGCTATTTGGGCATCCAACAGACAGACTGATTCCCTTCTTACACAGAGAAGGTCCGGTTTATGAAGCCCTTCCACGATATTATAGTGGGGCTCTAGGAGAGTCACCCATTCCTTCTGGCCGAGTCTATGGCTTGGCTTATGTGATAAACACAAGAATGAGTTCTGGCTGATTTTATTGTAAACAATAGACTCAGCCAGAAGGGATGGGTGACTCGCAACGCTGTATTTTCTGAGGCACAGTGGTAAAGCGTGGGTCCCAAGTTGGGAGGTCCTAAAGTAACAGAGCTACAATGATCCCAGACTACCTAAATCGGGTTTTAGACCAATATTACAAAGTGAAAAAAAAAATTCCAGGAATAAACCAAAATCCATTATTAATTTTAAACAAACATACACCAAGTGCCTTCTATGATCGCCATAATTTATTTAAATTATATACAAGGCTGCACTGCACGCTGTTATGTTGATTAGGAACATGAGAGCAGATCCATATATCAGAAAACCCGACAGTGGGCTAAATGGTGATCTCACCATGCGAGTTGCCCGTCTTTGGACCCTTTCATGAAGCTCAATGCCATTTTTCAGATGAGGTGTCCATACTTGAACACAGTATTCCAAACGTGGTCCCTACAATTGCCTTATACAGTGGGATTATGATCTTCTCATCTGTACAGGACAGCCTTCGATAAATCATCGATAGAACACCATGGGCTTTCCTGGCTGCCTGTTTACACTGCTCAGAAAACTTCATATCTGTCCCATAAATAAAAACAAGCACCGACAGGTACAGTGAATATCTGAGGAGTGGCAAAAGACCGTCTGGTCTAAAGAATCCCAATTTTCCAGTTTTTCTAATTAGTAATAGCCGTGTAGTATAAGGAAAGCCAATAATAAATAAAATGAACTAATATATGAGAAACAAGAAGGAACGAATTTGACAGATCCCATTGAACAAGAGAGAAAGGAGATTAAGAACCTGAGAGATTACTTCCAGGAAGCCAATCTATTAAGGCATAAGGAAGATAGCATGGCAGACACTACCTACAATGACCTCCATTAAGATTTCATAAATAAGATGGCTTCCAACGCACGGCCCACAAGCGAGAGGCGCTTTTCCAAGACTGATGAATTCATGCTTGCCATCCAAGACCAGGTCAACACCAGGACCTATAGAAAATATCGCCAATGAACCCGGAGAGAGAGAGAGATAACACATGTCGACGATGCCACCTGGTCCAGGAACAATCCAGCATATCATCGCGAGATGCAGGGTGATCCCCAAACGGAGTACAGTCACAGACATGACCAAGCCTCCAGGATAATATATCAGAAGCTATCGCAAAAATAACAGTTTATCAAAATAAGTGTATCGTATTAGGTGGCAATAGAGACTTCAATCCACAAGCTGTTCTGGGACCGTGCCATAATAGTGGACAAGACGATCCCGCACAACAGACTAGACATAACGCTCATGGACATGAAGGAAAGGACTGCCTACTTTATCGACAATGTGGTGTACAATACCAGCAACCTACAGAAAACGTACGAGGAAAAGATAAATTGTGTTGTTGTTATGGGGTTTTAGGAGCATCAACAACGTAGGCCATACTGCACCATATATAATATGTCTGTAAACTGCGTGTGTTCTGAGGTCAATTTTCGTTTGTTGGACAAAAAAACCGAGTTTCCGGGAGAAAAAACCATGGTACCTTCGCCTGAGACCGACTAACTCAGCCATGTTGTTAAAAAGGCCCATGAAAACCACTCGTCATCGACGGAACTCGAACTCAGGTCTTTTCTACCCCGTGTGGAAAAGACCTGAGTTCGACTAAAGTTACGTACACTCAAATGAGTACATTTGAGTGTACGTAACTTTGCCAGCAGCGTTGGAGTTGACCATAATGATTATGCAGGGCTGCGTCGGTTACAGAGATCCCAGAAATTTGGTGATGAAATGACACCAGTTAGCAGTTTACTAGAAGTTGCGAGCCTTCTGCTGTTTATTTTGGCTGGTAGCCATTGGGAAGTACACAGAAATGTGGAAGTCAAAGAAATGTGGCAAATAACAGAAGTAATGCCCAACCACCCCACGCACTTGGTACCACTACCCCTCCGTTAGAAGCTAGCAGAAGTAGGCCTCGCAGAGAACACTTACATGGACCTCTAGAGAGAGACACGATCCTGAACACGTGTAGGATAGTCAGAGAGTCGACCAATAATAATAACCGGACTTTACAACCACCCCAGGCACTTGTTACCACTACCCGTCGCGGGATGGAAAAGAAACCCATAAAGCAGGAGAAAGAAAATAACAATAACAAACAAAAAAAACAACCTAAGTGTTTCACAGGAAAATATTTGAAGGTCAGCCTCTTGAGACTGACCTTTGAATTTTCCCATCAAGCTCTTACTTCAGCTACTCACGCAGTCTACTTATTCCCGCCATTAAGAATACACTGGCTAAAAGAAAACTTCCTACAATCCAGTCTAAAATTTCGCCTTCACTCATTTTACTATGCCCTCTCAGAACCTTATAAATCTCTGTGAAGTCCTTCTAAAGTTCTTGGTTGCCAAGCGCTGTAGCCTACATATTCGAAGTCTTTCCTCTTGGAATTAGACACTAACACCAACGATCCAGATTCCAAAAACCTGAAACAGCTTTACACCATGAAGCCATCTCCACCAAACTCCATCGTCGAAAGGTACACTCAGACAGGAAGCGGTCTCCAGCAATCTTCACACTCAAATACTGTCAAATACAATGGACCTGTCCTTCGTATTTTTTATAATATCTTCAAACACTGGACTTGAATTTGTGCATAGTTGTTCTAGAGGTAGATGGGATAAATCAGAAAGGGAAAAAGTTGTGAGCGCAGCTTTAAGTTGGATTTGATGAAATAATGGAACAGAGGAAGTCAAGTAGTAGGAGAGAATTGTGTTTTTTCCTGAAGTTTTCTTCGCTTCATTTAAAAAATTACTGGAGATCACCTTTTGAGGAAGTGGCATAGAACATTTCAGAGGTTGAACTGTTTATGCAAAGGTGGATCTCGTACTGGAAGATAAATTGTAGTGCCATTATTGAAAAAATTATCGATAAGGTTTGCTGTTAATGGAGAAAAAGCCATCCACAAAGAAAAAGAGTCGGTGAAAGAACAGAACCTTGCAGAACTCCAGCATTAATTGAGAGGTCAGAAGACAGAAAGCCGTCTACCATCATCAGCAATGAGCGGTCAGAAAGGAAAAAGTGGTTAACCAATTACAAAAAACAGTCGGCAATCCATAAGATGGAAGCTTATTTAGAAGTACTTTGTTCCAAAAACAAGATCAAAAGCCGTTGACATATCAAGAGCAACTGTTTGTTTCACCAAACTTTTCCATTGGATTTGTCCATAGATATGTAACATAAACCAGTATAACACTAGTGGATCAGCAATGACGGAATCCATATTGGCGATCATTGATCAGATGGAAGGTTTCTGGATTCTTTAGGAGTTGTCGGTTAATGGATTTCTCCATTACTTTAGAAAGAACAAGCAAGTGCATAGGGATAATTGGATGGGAAGGATTTGTCACCCTTTTTTAGAAACTGGCTGGACATGGGCAAATTTCTAAGGAGAAGGAAAAACACCGGTGGAATAAGAAAGTATTTTAAGGCGACACAGAACAAAAGTAAGCTCAGGAGCACAGGTATTGAGAACAGGTGGAGAATTGCCATCAGGAGCTGGAAAATTCTTCGTATCAGAAATTTCTTGTAAACTCCAAGGTTGTTCGGAATTCTTCTAGTATCCCTGTCTCTGTCTTTTTCTTCCATCTCTTTCTCTTTTTTCTGTCATTCACAATCTCTTTTCCAATTTTCTTTCTTTTTTTTTCATTTCCTTGTACTTTCTTTTCCGTTCCGTTTCAGGTCATTTTGTCTCTCTCAATGTCTATTTCTAATTCCATTCTTCTATATTTCACCTTCCATCTTTCTGTCTTTCTTTCTCATACTCGCGCTCCCTCTCTCTCTCTCTCTCTCTCTCTCTCTCTCTCTCTCTCTCTCTCTTGTTTTTCTCTTTCATTTCATCTCGGATTCTCTTTCTTCGTTTCTTTCCCTTCATTTTTATCCGTCTCATTTTTATATTTCCGTTTCCTATTTCACCGTCCACCATCTCTCTCTCTTTTCTTACTCCATCACGCACCCGCGTATACCGAATTTAGTTAATATGGAAAAATTCTCCTTCACACTCTCAAAGAATGTGCAGCAATCGCTCATTTTACCCGCTAGAATATACAGTAATCTCGCTTTGATTCAGCGCACGTAACGCTGTCAGTCATCCCCCTGATGAGATTATTAGGACGTTGATGCTTTGGGAAGTTGTCAAAAGCTGGTTGCTCTTCTGTTTGCAGATTAGTGGGGAGGTGCTATCAGAAAGAGAAACGTTCCGAGAAGTGATGACCACTTCATTTTCGATCGCTAATTCGCATCGTTCTAGTTCAGCAATCTCCACACGTCTTTGGTGAGCAGGCTTGGATTCTTAGAGGACGATTATTCCAGCGATTCGCGAGTTCTCATTAAGATAAATGGGAAATGGGAGAGCGAATTTTTTCCTACTTGCCATAATGAAAGTCTTTGAAGAAATGATCAATACTTTCCTTTCTTTTCCACCCCGAATTGAGACTGAAATCTTCCATCTTTCCCAGCCAAACTGTCAAAACTTTTACATAAAACAACAGTACGTAATTTTACTTAATTCTGTTCTTCTTCAACAACCCAGCAACCTTAAAAATTTATCTTAACAATCATTAAACCTTAATCTGTTCATTAACAGTCCACTAACCTTAACAAATTATTGGTTGATTTCTATAATTAATCCTTAGTCCGTGCCTTAACTTAACCTTAACAAATTTTTATAATTAATCGTTAATCTGTGATTTAACAACCACTTTAACAAATTATTCGTCTTAACGAAATGATTTTTATAATTAATCCTTGAAGATAATCGTTAATGTTAGAATTAGAACGGGCTGTTCTAGTCTTAACATCAAGGATTATTTTCTTAATAAGTTTGAGCATCAGTTGGTCTAATAGCTCTTCTTAACAACGTACCCTTTATCTTATCATAACTTTAACATACAATTCTAATCTTATCACCATAGCAATCTGAACTATTCTAGACTTAACAAAATTTGTACTCAATATATTTTTTCTTACAGATTCGATTTACAGCGCTCATTTTCATCCAGATAATTAATCTAAACTACGCTGATGTCAGATAATTCTAGTTTTAACAAATATACATCTATTACAATAATATCAGTACAGAATTTTACTTAATTCTGTCCCAAATTACCTTTTTTAAATGTAATCTATATTAAAGCGATATATATTTATATATTTTGTAATCTCATCTATAGTGGCGCCATCTGTTATCATAATGGAAAAATATAGTAAAATGTTTAAGAAAGTAACCAACTATGTATTTCAAAACTTGCATTATTAATATTTACCAACTTTTCCGGCCCTTACGATAATCTCAAACACGTCTATCATTGCTGAAAGGAAGTAAGAACCAAAATTATTGGACGTCTGTGGAATATTAGACGATAGAATGCAGCTGATCTTATTCAAAAACTTTTCGTTTGTGCTAAGGCCGAAAAAAAATTGCTCGCAATAAGTCTAAGTATGCACTCAGTTGTCCCTTAACTACCCGTGATAAAAGCAACCCCCAAAATGCGTGTGTCCAGGTATTTAAGGCACATTAATGCGATGTTTAATGTTCACCTGGTCTTATCGTGTGCGCAGAAAGGAAGTGATAATAGGCAGGTTCATTATGATCCTCGTCTTGTAGCTTTCATGTAAGGGGGGGTCTAAATAGCTCTCCGTCGTCCTAACGACATCATAAAAAACGCCACCTAAGACGTCGGTAAAAAAGATAGATCGGCAACTGGGCAGACGCTTTTTGGAATCATCTTAACGACTAGTGTCATTAACCTCCTCTCAGCAGCGCCATGGAGATGATGATGTTGTCCTGTGTTGTTTTGTGGCATGCTGGCAACGCTTAAAGGCAATAGATTTACCTTTGACAAATATTTGTATATCTTTAAGGTATGATAGGGCTCTTACCAGCATGGTTAATGCCAGCACACTCCTAATCAATGTACGCATCAACCCTTTCAACAGAAACATTTGTAACAATTGTAGAAATTTGTAAACTTGCCTTAAGATGCTTTTTATAATTAATCATTAATGCGTGCCGTGTCAACCCACCAACCTTAACAAATTATATTCGTCTTAACAGGATGATTTCTTTAATTAATCCTTCGTTCGCCAACTTAACAAATAATTTGTTAAGGAACCCTCGTTTAAGGAACCAACAGTAATCTTCCATCATGGCAGAGTCTCAGCGACTTTGGTATCGTTTTTCCATTGCAGATACGTCCTGGTGGAAGCGCTCTCCTCGTTCATCACTGACATCTGCTAAGTTTTCAAGAAAGAAATCCAGATGGGAAAGAAGGAAATGCATTTTCAATGACATTCGGCACCCCATGTTCTTGTAACATTTCAGAAAGTTTGTTACCAGTTGCTCATAGTTCTCTTCTTTTCTCTTTCCGAGGAATCTGTGTACCAAAGCCTTGAAAGATCTCCATGCAACCAGTTCAACATCATTCAGGTTTCTTTGAAATTCTTCATCTTTTAGGAGCTTTCTAATTTGAGGACCTATGAAAATTCCTTCCTTCATCTTTGCATGAGATAAATTTGGAAACATTTTCAGTAAATAGGCGAATCCTCTACTTTCTTTATCCAATGCCTTAGAGAAATTCTTAATCAGTCCAAGCTTGATGTGTAAAGGGGGAAAAAAAAACCTTTTGTGGATCAACCAATGGAACATACTTTACATTGCGTTTGCCTGGAATGTATTCACCTCTCTTATCCCAGTATTGGACGATGTAGTGTTCAGCTGTTGCACGACTGTCCCACAAACACAGGAAACAACAGTATTTAGTGAAACCACCTTGCAACCCAACGAGCAGTCCATTCACTCTGAGATCACCACAAATATTCCAACCATAGTCATTGTAACGTATAGCAGCAAGAATCTGGGATGTACTTCTTAACTTTTAGCCCAATAAACAAAACCAACCAAAAGTTAATAAGTTTAAAAATTGTAATTTCAAACATTAATGATATCTTTATACAAAATCCAGAACAGAATCTTTATACAGAATCAAGAATACAGAAATTATTGGTCTTAACAGGATGATTTCTGTAATTAATGCATATCCCGTGCCTTAACAACCCACCAGCCTTAATAAATTATTTGTCTTAAAAAGATGATTTTCATAATTAATTCTTAATCTGTGCCTTAACAGCACACCAACCTTAAAAAATTCTCTTAACAAGGTGACATTTATAACTAAACCTTAATCCGTTCATTACCAATCCTCCAACCTTAACAAATTATGTTTTAACAGGATGAATTCTATAAATAATCCTTAGTCTAAGACTTAACCCATCAATCTTGACAAATTATTCGTCTTAACCAGATAATTTTTATAATTGATCCTTAACAAACCACCAACCTAGCTGTGGCAGCTGAGTGGTCAGGAGAAAGGGTGTATAAGTGCATGTGCTTTGAGTGACCGAGGTTCAAGCACGTGAGTGCTAAATACGGTGCTGTTCCTTGTATTTTCTCTATTTTGTGCACTCCTATGACTGTGTGATTGTCCCTATTTTGTACATGCTTTAGTACAGACCTAAGGAGAACACATCATATAAAATTGCGATTTCTAAACCAGCCTTTTCTCTTGTTGTCTTCATACTTATGGCAATGCGGTGCACACAAGGTGCTTTAGATGGAAGTCCACCAGTGCAACACGTGAAATGTTCTTTTATGTAACGAGATATTCCTGAGAATAATAATGTAAAACAAATGGCAGATCGACAGCAATCTTCTGACTTTGAAATGGGACTGATCATTGGTTGCTACGAGAAGCGTGGAAGTCCAAAAGACATCATCATCATCATCAGCCATTTTCAATCCAATGCAGGATGAAGGCCTCTCCAGCAACTTTCCAGTTCCTTCTGTTTTGAGCACTGGCCATCCATTTACTACTCAAAAACTCATGAATTTCATCTATCCATCTCCGCCTTTGTCTTCCAGGTTTTCTTCTAGCTCTTCTTGGGTACCATTCTGTTATTTTCTTAGAGACAAAGACCATTTTCTTAGAGACAAATTCTGTTATTTCCAAGAGACAAAAGAACTACAACTTTAGACATTCCCTGGACGATTACCTGCGACTTTATTTCATGGTAGAGATCTAAAGGACATGCCAACAACTTCCCCACATCTGGCCAACTCATAAAAGTAGGAGAATGAGCCAAAGGAATGAAGATTAAACATCACTGATTGCAGAATTTAATTGATCGAGAGGAAAGCAAGCTCCTCTTGATGAGACAGGATAAAAAGTTCTTCAGTTCATAGAATTCTCGACTGAAAATGTATCAAAGTTCCTCAGTAATTCATAATCTCTAATCTTAACATGTTCATTATGTTAAGTCTAGAGATTACAAATTTATGGGTGATCTGTCCATCACATTTTACATTTAAGAATTCCATTTTATACACTCAAATTATTGTACGAGACATAATAATCTCTTAGCAGACACAAGATTACTTATTCAGTCTATTTTTGACAGGCTTTCTTACCACATTAAAATCATCAAGCTTTTCATTAAAAAAACACAAACGCAGTCGCTGTTTTCTGTAACCCGAAGTATGGTAATTAGCGATTTAAATCCTACGCAGTCAGCGCAATTCATTCCATTATGCATTACTCTTAACTCTCTATTAGGAAAACCCGGTTATTAATTCACAACAGAATCAATAAAAAAAAGTATGGAGTGGAAAATCCCAACCAATTAAAATCTAGAATCGCTTGTCATCATGGTCAGTGGAACAGTCACCAAATAATTACCGCTTGGACAAACAATATAATACCTTGACACACATTGCGAAACCCTCAAGTGCATTTAATATTTATTACAATCCCTTAAGATTAATTTTCTGATAATTGCAAAGACTGCGCTGCGTGAATGGCGCCATATAGCATCTTAGAGAAATTTCTGAGCGAAATTAAATTATCTTTGTTTAAACTCTTAACTATGTTCGGGGTCTCATAACGATTCTGTCTGGTCATATTTCATCATTAGATGGTTTTGCTCATTAGTGGTACACCTACGTAATTATTTTTTGAAATCAAGAACGCTTAGTGGTACAGACCCTATTTTATATGTGAAACCTGAATAATTGGAAGCTGTATGTGGTTACCAAGACAACAATATTGTTCCCTTAAAGAGAAAACACTAATATTGTACATAATTTTATGTTGCTACAACGCCATTAAATCACGCTGTTTACATAAAATTGGCTTACAGTAATTGGCTAGAGGTGTGGCAAATAGATTTCGCTTCCTTGGAAAAGTTCGTGGGAAGAATTACTGCATGTGCGTTGTTAACTAGTACCAGAACAGTAATAGTTAGATTAAATGCCCGAAGTCTTTCAGGTTCTTTTGCACGTGTTTATTGACTGGCATCCAGTCAATAGCGAGCAGTGGAAAGGTGTGGCAATAGGAGTGGGTTTAAAGAACTTGTTTGCATTGCGAAAACAGATACTGAATCAAAGGAGTTTATAGTTTTTGCAAACTTTAACTTCTACTGAAGTTTTTCAGTAAATTGTTTTAAACAAAAAAATCTTTATTATTAAAAGTGTGACATTTATGCAAATAAATCTATATTTTATCATTATATGTTTTAAATTTTAAAATATTGCTACTTACCCTGCAAAAATCCTAACTTAACTGCTTTATCCTCAATTTAACCCACTCACAACTCTTTCTCAACTAGATACATAGATGCACCTTAGCATTTCATAATATACGATTATTTAAATTACTATTAGTTTTCCATATTTAAAACAGGAAATAATTTTGAAGATTTAAAAAAATATTTTAAATATATTTTTCAATCTTTTGTATTTTTAATTAAATAATATTTTCGGATTTTTATTTTTTTTAAACGAAAGAATAAAACTTTACGATTTTATTCCAGAAATATTTTTGGACAGGTACTATACGTTTTAAATTTCATTTACAATCAAAAGAAATGTAGTTGTAAATTTCATTTGAATACCAAAGAAATTTACAACTAAACAATTATAATAACGCAGACGATATTTCAGTCCAATCAGCAGGTGCTAATTCTAATTGTAACAATGAAAGGTGCAAGCATTGTTATTTCAGGGAACTGCACATTTTCGTTTGGAGGTGGATGGGTATTTTATTTGATTATTTTTGTAGTCATGCCTACAAACAAAAGAAATGTAGTTGTAAATTTCATTTGATTACCAAAGAAATTTACAACTAAACAATTATAATAACGCAGACGATATTTCAGTCCAATCAGCAGGTGCTAATTCAAATTGTAACAATGAAAGGTGCGAGCATTGTTATTTCAGGGAACTGCACATTTTCGTTTGGAGGTGGATGGGTATTTTATTTGATTATTTGTGGTAGTCATGCCTACCTGGTTGGATTTCTTTAAAACCCAAATTTTTTTATCGAATATTTCTTTTAAAAGTTTCTTTGTTCTCTTAATTTATTCTGTATGAAATAATTTTTATGAACAGCTGACTCATTTAATGATATGTAAACCGGGGAAAAAAGTTGCTCCTTCTGATAATGACTGAAATGATTAATCGATTATATTGCAGCGTCAGCCTAATTACTTCGGTAACAAATTAATCGCAAAATGGCTCTCTCCTTTTGCTTTTGATGTCCCGAGTAGACACGAGAGGTAATGAATGTGGACAGCCAAGCATGCAATATAATTGAGTTCATACATTGAGGAACAAAAGTAATTCCACACCACTTAACAACAATGGTCATATCGCATTGTTATACAACAATGGTTAAGTTGCATTGTAATCTTATAAGGTGTTGAAGTCTTTATTCTAGTATTTCTCGATGTTCAGATGACTGTGCGGTTAACATAATTTGAACAAAGATATATTTTATTGATTCGTTATAAAAGAATGTCCTCTGGAAGACATAAGGCTGATCCTAATGAGACTAATATAGCACATTTAAACATGTTCAGACACGTTCAAAATGGTTAAAATAATGAATTATCAACTTTTGTGAAAAATTTCAGTCATATGCCTAAATCGTCCCTTATTTTTGCAGATCTTTCACCCCTACCCCCTAATTCAACTTATTTACCTTTCGTTTGTTGTAAAACTCGAAGAAGTCTTTCTGACATCATAAACGTGACAGCTTTTGCTTCAACTAAAGAGTCTGAAAATGCTTTCGGTTCCATTGCTAGTTAAGGATCACATCTTTAAGGGATCTGAGTACTCTTTGGACTGCGTTGCTATATTTTAAGAGATTAAATTTTCTTCAAAGAAATCGGTCCAGCGCATCTTTTAAAAAAAATAAATTGAAAGAAAACTTCAAAGAAGACAAACAGCATGAATAAAGCTGAAAATGTTTGTAAAATACACTGGAAAAGCATTTTACCTGAACTCTGAAAGCCAATGTCTCTTTTTTATTACGACAAATCTAATAAAGCTGTCACCCAGGCTTAGCTGCCCGAAAAATTTATAGTCGAGCACTTTTTCGTGGTCTTAATGCGTAAAAATTTGCATACTATGATTCTTTCCGCATGCTTGTTGGAAAAAGAAAGGGAGTGACAGACCGTTGTAGCAGCAAAGTATTCTAACATCGGCCATCTTTCAAAAACATCACATAACAACAGTTACTAAGGCAATTTCAAATCGTTTTGAGACATACTTAGTTGTCATAGTAACTGCAGCATTGTTGTCATAGCAACTGCAGCTTCGTTTCCATAGTAACTGCAGCTTCGTTGTCATAGTAACCTTTATCCGATATAGACTATGGGTTTTCCAGTTTACATAAAAGATAATTTTTTTCTTTTCTTTATATTCTTTTTTTTTAAAGAAAGATTTAATTAAAATAAACTGATTATCCCCGGAATTTATTTTATTGGACGTGAGCCGAAATCATTTTAAACTGAAACTGTGCTAATAACTTCTACTAACTGCTGGAGTGCTGAAAATAATTTAATTTGAATGCAAATAACTTTTGAGAGAGAGAGACACACAGAAGCAGTTAAAGATATTGGGAAGCATAATTTAAGAGGGAAGTTCATGGAATCTAGGGAAAATAGATTCTTTTTATTTCCATCGTATATTTCTTGCTACAAGCACTTTAAATCTCTTTTTATGTTTCAGGTCACTTTATCATCAACTTTATAAATAAGAAGCAATATACCAGTGGGACATTACAGAATAATAAATAAATAAATATTTATCTACACTGAGTAGCCATTAAAATATGACCATCTACCTAATAACAGGTTGGGACTCCTCAAGATACTGACGAGACTGATTCTTTTTGAATGTTTTGCAGACCATATATGAAACTTCTCGTCGAGCCCAACAAGGACATCGCAATACTCAGATAGACCATGGCTATCATATAGTGTATTTACCTTGTATCTATCGTAATTCTGGCTGTGTCTAGTTTATATTATTCAATTTCATCCATTTCTCATTCTGCCTTCTCATTATTGACCCGAAAAATCGATGATGCCAATTTCAATCCTAAATGTCTTGTCACAAAGGGATTCATTCCCCAAATAACCTTCACAAGCCCTAAGCCTCCGCCCTGGCCTCTTTACCTCTTCATTCTCACTGGCCACGGCTCCCTAAACGATAAACTTGCTGAACTTGGCATCATCGAAGATCCTCACTGCTCATGTAGGCTCTCAGAAAAGCTGAGAGCATATATTGTCCCACTGCTCCAACTATGAAGACTCCAGACAGTGTCTTACTACATCCATGAGAGGGCTTCCATCTGGACAAGAGCGCTTATTCCTCGCTGACCAGGACAGTTTCATCGCGCTCTCACAGTTCGCCCAGGAAGTGTTCACCAAAAGTAGGAAAAACCTGAGAATCCAGGCCAACGATTTCAGCTCAATCTGAAGATTAATATCAAAACTCGACAATCTACACGGTCTTGACTATTTAATCATCTAACCCAGCGTTTCCCAAACTGCGGTCGACAGACTCCTGGGGGTCCGTAGACCAGTTCCAGGGAGGCCCCGAAACGAACCCCTTGGAACTGGTCAAATCATTCGTTCTATGAACAGCAATTGATGACAAATAAAGTTATTATTATATATTTATGTAAAATTGTAAAATTTAAAATAAAGTTGAGTTGTCTTAAAACTTTGAATTTTCTTTTCAGAAAACCCAGTGTTCATACATATATACACACAGAGAAACTTGCGGACCCCTAATATATATAGGGGTCCGTAAACTTTTTTTGATTCACTAATCTTTGTGCGGCATCCTAGATGTGCAATCTTTTATTCTTTCCCTGACTTGAGTGGGCTCCCCAATCCAGGGACATTGTAACTCTTCACCACTCCCTACCTCACTCATCTGGAGGACGCCTTTTTTCTTCGTCCTCCCTTCTTCTCACTCTCAAACCCTAGAGTCGCCTGAACTTTCCTAAAAGTTCAGGCGACTCTAGGGGTTGCCTAGCCAGAGTTCTTTCTCTTTATTGCACTGCCCGGCCTACCTCCGTGGGGTTAGTGATGGACAACGTGGGGTTCCACGGCTAAACGACTAAATGGGCAACACAACCTCACAATAACAGTCCACTACTTGTTATTTAATAATTAACTTATATTAAATAAAATCAAAATTAAAGAGATTTTCCAAAGTCTTTTAATGTTATTCTCAGTTTAAATTTAATTTTAATGTTTCGAAGATGCAGTACATGAATAATTGAAGAAAAAAACTCACTCAAATGGCCAGGTATCATTTTCTCTTTATTTAAGAAACATAAGTCTTTTATTGCCGACATATCAGATATGGAGACGCAAATAAAAGAAGAAAAAAAAATTGGTAAGACACACAATGATCACAGAAACATTGGTACAGATTGAGGCACAGAGACGACCAGTGATTTGGCCACAACATCGAAGCTCAGAGAATGCCGGCAACGCTTTAAAAGGAGATTACCAATCATGTACTTCCATCAATAATATCTCCAAGTCTCCAACAGTAACCTATTCGATAAAATATTTCTCTGTATTATGATGCAGTAACCAGGAACGTTCTGAAATTTCAATGGAACACTCCAATGCGTACATTTTTTACACAATTTATAACACCAATTCACATCGTTTTAACAATGAGAGCAACATTACCACAAACGTTGCAATATAAGTTGGTATTATTGAACAACTATACTTTGCTCTGTGATAAAAATACACCATGATAACAAGACCTTTGGCCTTCAGCTGAAATTCCAATAGAAGGAGCCAGGTGCAAAGAATTCTCTCGGAGGATCCTGTATATCATTTACTTGTATATCAAACATATTATATACAAAGAGATTTGATAAATTCAATGCGTTTGTTTTGGTATAGAAGCAGTGGTATTTGAGGTAAATACGTTAGAAAGTCACCTAAGAAATGGTTACCGAAAAAACAGTAAAAAGTTTAAATTCAAATCTTAAGAGCTTTTTTTTTTTGAACCACACACACACTCCCATCCATACCCACACCCACTCACAGACTCATTCATGCTTGAAATTGCTCTATTTGCTTAATGAAGCATGCAGGGTTGGTCGTATATCAAATACATTATTTTTAAGGCTGATAACATTTTTATTTCTTGTTAAAGTAGCAAAAATAGGTCTGTATAAACAGGTAATTCTTCATATACCTGAGAAACTATCATTGCTACCCCTCCTTCACTCCCACGGTCTTCTAGTATGGTCCCCTTTGATTTTTAGAAGCAATTTGTATAAACATTAGGCATCCAATATATGCGATTTTTTGTTATTACTGTGTTGATCTTGGTATGTTGTGTTTATATCAAAAACATCGAAAAAAATTATTTGCACATCTGGAAGATATTATACCAGCATAAAGGAAGACTATTTTTGCACAAAATGGCGCCTTATGTATACAGATGGCCACAAAAACACAAAAGATTATTGGTAATATTATATACATCCACTCAATACTCCTTCATTCGGGAACTCGGTGATGTCTTTGATAAAATTCCGCTAGAGGGAGGTACCGTAGCCATAGGAACCTGTTCTGAAAGTTAAGCCAAACACAATCACTTTCGATGCAACTAAAAAAAAAAAAAAAAATGTAGTTCGGTTAGCATTCACCAGATGGCGCGCATTTCATAGGAACCCGGCGTTCACCATCGCAAAACAGGTTAATTTCAAAAGTCCTTAACGTGTTTGTGTGGGACAATCACCAGATGTCGCTGTTCGTTAACATCAAGAACACTGATAGTTGCTCGTGGTTCGGCTTGATCGTCATTCTGTTAGCTACCAGCGCACACCAGATGGCGCTCTCCGTTTGATGGTGACGCTCACAACTGTTGGAATTGATCGAGAGTCTTCGATTAGTAGCTAAAAGAGAAGACAGAGAAGAAATTAAAATGATTTAATTAAAAATAATTTTTAAAGAGTTAAAATATAATTTTATAAAATGTTAAAATGCTTAAGTCCAATTGCTGATGTCCTATTAACAATCTATAATACTTAATAAAAGAAAATTACTACTATCAGTTCTGCACATGTCATCAGCTGAGATGGACTGCAAAGCAACGTCTGCCTTCATGTCAGAGATCGGGAAAAGTTCACTCAAATTTCTAGGATGATTCTGTTACCCAGTACTGTTGTATGCTTCAGATATGTGGGCTGCCTCTACAATCCTATGACGTCTTCAAGAGTTGGCACAGAACCTGCAGTATATGAGGCTACACAACAAAGCCTACATGAAAAGAGTGTCCACCATTAAAGATGATGACAGGTCATATTAGCTCCCCAAACATCCGGGAATCATGCCACTGGAGAACCCCTCTTCACACTCTATACAGGAGGCTATCCTTGAAGAAATAATGATTATGTGATTTTTTCCCTTTAGGGTGCCACGTTCAAACGGATGCGTCCACTGAAAATGGGGAATCTGCCTTCCCAGAAATAACTCTGCAAACAACAAATTAATTTGAACCTGCGCACTTGCAAACTCTTGCAAGTGCGCAAGGGCGGAGCAATTACATCACTACAAATACACAGGTAAATAATTACATTGATGGCTTCCACTGAAAGACAACTGCCTCCATAACGTTCACCAACCTCGTGCACTTGCTTCACTGTCTAAAACATGATCACTCCCAGCATCATTTGATGTTCCATTGTAATGTCAGCTGATGAAGGTGCCCAATACAGTTTGTATTGGGTAAATAGTTTAGTAGTTTGTAAATATTTTAGTCCTTCTCTTTTGGATGCAATAATATTCCTCATGCATTATGGAATAATTACATAGTGATATTTATTCCACCTTGAGAATGCTGCGTGGTGGGGATGGGTTAGCCAATGTGAGAAGAGGGATGTGGGTCATGTGGTACAAGACGGTTTAATTAATCACTACAAATGCACAGGTAAATAATTACATAGGTCATTTCCTGATTAGATATCGATCATAATGGCATAGTGTTTTGTGGAAGGTGCCACCGGTGGTTTCCCACATCTGCACCATGGTACTTTGTGAAGAATTTACAGAATCTCTGTAAAAGCCAGAAAAAGTGTGGTGTCTGGTTTGTGACAGAGTTGTGCTGTGGTCTGTTGTTCTGTCTCTGGCTGCTTAGCCGCAAGGCCCCTAAAGGCTGGCCTCCGCCAGGGTTGCCTGAGCTTCCTGACGGAGACCAAAAAAATAAAAAAAACAAAATAAAAAATAAAAAATAAAAATAAAGTAACAGATTAAAAAAAATAATAAATAAATAAAAATAATAAAATAAAATAAGTAAAAAAAGTAATAGATTAAAAAAATAAATAAATAAAATGAAATAAAATAAAAATAATAAAATAAAATAAGTAAAAAAAGTAATAGATTAAAAAATAAATAAATAAAATAAAATAAAATAAAAATAAAAATAATAAAATAAAATAAGTAAAAAAAGTAATAGATTAAAAAAAAAGAGAGAGAGAGAGGGACATAGAAGAAGGGAGGATTAGAGGGGGAATGAATTTGGGTGGGTTGACAGGGGAGAATAAATCCACCCTAATTTAGGCGAAGTTATCGATCAGTGCGTTTCGAGACATGTGTCTTTAATATACCAGTACTCCAGGCCCATTCGTTACTATTCGTTACTATGTGTCTTTAATGTAGAAAAGATTTGACTCACTCCGTCATACCTCTACATTTTACGTAGAAAACGTGCGCGGTGGTTGGCGAGCAAAGAAAGCAGGGGGGAAGCCCCCCCCCCCAGTATAATATATTGTTATTGTACGTTTCACTAAATGAAATGATTGCGCATGCTCAGATATCCGAATTAGTGAAATGGAGATGGAATGAGCCAAAAGCATGAATCAGAAAATTCACGCAACAATAAGTATTATCAAAGGAGATTGAGCCATTGATAAAATGAAAGTTAGTGATTGTATTCTTAGAAGTTTCCACATTCTTTTAACTCAATTATTTTTACACCAAGGGTAATGCATTACATAAAAATAAAAATAAAAAAAAAAAGAGAAAACGCTATCCTGTGTACTTATACCGCCCAGCCTTTTATATTGACCTTTGCTTCGCTGGATACATTACAAGGGTGGAACACAACAGGCTATTGTGTTTGATCATGTCACGTACAAAGCCATTCCCAACGAAGTATATCCTCAGGCAAAGAATGTGTGAGCTACTGAAGAAAGGCGTAATTAGAAACCATGAGGGCCGATTCTGTTGGGGATTGTGTACCCTAATACAATTCGCCAGCGTTCAACTAAAGTAGGAATCTTGGCTAGAAGTCTTGAATCGGGTCTCTTGAGTAATACCTCACTTAAGGTAATGATTGTCGTGTCACGTGAGCAGGAATGTTTGACTGATCAGATTAACCTGCATGTTGGAACCATGAAACCGATAGATAAAAGGCTTGTCTGTTTAGAAATTAAAGCTAACTGCATGGAACACAACAGTGCATTGCATAAATTGATGTACAGTAAAAGAAGAGCCCTTTATTTATACATATATTAACCGAATATACAGTATGTGCCAAAATAAAGTTCCCCCATTAATAACAAATTTAAAGATCACTGCCAAACGAATATGTCAAACAAAATAAAAATATTTCATAATATTTTTCCGCTAGAGGGTGCTTTCCTCAGACCTTAGATGTTTCTTCTTTTCCACCGATAAAGTTTGTTAATTGAATTTGCGAGTTCACAGCACACTCTAATATTGAAAGTTATTCAATGTAAATAAATGTAAAATTCTGAAAAAAAAAAAGGTTACTAAATTGAATAAAGAATAGAAAGAACAAATACGGATATTATTTTGCATTCCATGCTGGAAACCATCGGAGAAAGATGGATTGGTTAGACAGAAAATAAAAATGTTCCACCACTATAAAAAAACCCCTGTTAAAATCTATATTTCATCAATATTAGTGTACGTAAGTGGCTCCCTCTGACGGCGTACTTATTTCATTAACCAGGTAATCGATGTTCACTTGTCCTAGATTAAGTCTAAGTTTAGATGAAGGTAATATTCCATAATATCACTCAGTAGAAGCCATAATAGTGGGGATTTGGCAAACACACCCTGGAGATACCTTTTACAGACGTCAACTCCCATTATATCCCAATATTTGTTGAACAGCGCAGCTGCATCTGGTCAAAGAGTGTACAGATAGGATTAAACCCCGAAAGAAACGCTAATACAGCTCCTATCTGAAGACACACCCTTGGTAGGCCATTAACATGAATCTTGTTAATACAGGAAACATTATACAGCGTATATCTGTAAACGCACAGGGGCAGATAATTTCTGTGTATTCAATTCCAAAGTGGTTCGACATAAAAGAATTGATCGATGCCTCTGAAAAATGAGTTTTCTTCCACACCCATTTTGTGTTGTGCATTGCCAGCAATTTGGTGTTTTAACAAAGTCCAGGGGCTTGCAACTGTCGATTTGTTATCTACTCCCCATACCTCCCACACTATTTTTTCTTTCAATTGAGTACGATGACCCTCTGGTGATTGGATAGACAGCCTCATTGAATCATTTATGGTTAACCATTTACAACAATAGTTAGATTAATGGTAAATGTCCATGAATATCCGACAGTGACATCCTACGTCCGCTCTGTTGTAAAGGAACGGCGGGCGAACACAACGCTACATCAACAGCCACCAGGGGTGTTCGTGAATAACGACGTATTCTTCGATCTTTCTCTCTCTCTCTCTTTGGAGAACACCTAGAGGCAGTTGAATTTAGTATTTCCTGGAAGAACGTGTTTATCAGAAATGGATTTGGTTACGCATCTTATCTGGTTGAAGAAAACACGAAGATTTTCTTCTTAATACTAAGAAAACGGAATTAAGGAGATTTAATTTCCAACGTTTCGAAGAATCTTCAGGTTCCAAGTAGGGATATAATTACAAATGTACATTACGCATGCGTAATTCTTTATTGGTAATCCTTTTTGGGTTTCTAATGCTCCTTTTAAAGGATATAAATACTAGTGGAGATTGTTGATTGTACAGCTGTTAGAACTTGCACGAGCACGCACATATACAAAGTTTTATTTTTATCTTTTGATTCAGTACGCTAATATTAGGTGCTAGTTTGCAGTGGAAACAAGGCAGTTGGAGCACGCAAACTGATATCTGGACTTACCATACTTGTTAAATTGGACTCTCAACTTGGCATAGCTGGAAAGTGCACGTGGATATTATTGTAATGTTTCATATTTCATTATGGCTTTCATTGTCTGAGGAGCACGCGATCTTCGCAGCATGACCAGGATGCTTGTAAAATGAGATTCAATTAACTTACTTCCCAAGGACGAATCCTTACACGGAAAACTAAGTCATCAAGCTTACGACAGAACTCATACTTTCACTCGAAGAAACCCTTCACTTCATTTAATAACATTCTTACATTTCTTTCTATAACTTCAATATTTTGAGTAGGCTTAGCTAGGCCTAACAATCCCATACATTTCAATACAAAAAAAGTAATTTATTTTTTTTTTCGTTGAAATTTTACGCCATATTTGCATTTGTAAGAGTATTTTTAAAACGAACGCTTATCTCGCGTTACAGTCGAACTTGTTGACGTCATCCAGATATTAATTTCCGTTTCTAAACAACCTTTTCTATATTGAAAAACTTTTTTTTTAGCTAACGCTCTTTAGCTAGATTTTCTCGGCTACGAAAAATCTGTGGCATTTCCATTACGCCACCTTTTGTAATCAAAGCTTAGTCTCTACTATAGGGAGAGAGCGACAAACGTAATCCAACTCTCCTTTTCAGAAACACGGACCTATCTCGGTTCCGTTTAAACACAGAGGAGTAAATCTTATTGCTGAGTTAACTTATACTTGTGGGTGACGTTGAAGCTAATCTCGAGCTGATATTTTTTTTTCTTTGTGATAAAAGGATAGATGTTTTTAGAGGTTTACAGTGGAGAACATGTTTGTTGGTTTTCATTTCTTTTGTCAGTTAGCAGTTTGAAGAAAGTTGGATTCAATATTTAGTAAGAGTGGTGATGGAAATTTTTCAAAAACCCTTAGACATTGCCATTTTTATTAGTTCATCCACCCAAGGATTATCGACGTATCGTGTTCAGTCAGTCGTGAACTCATTTGCATAGTTACATTTTATTAACACATATTAAAATGGATATATCACTAAAATTTGTTATAATCCAATAAAAAAATTTCATTTATATTTTTGTTTGTTCCTTAACTTTTGAGTGCCAGTGTATTTATTAGTTTTATTAACCAATTGGAGTTATCTCCGTGCAGCCTTTATATACCACCCTTTTAACTAGCGTTAAAAGGGTGATATTTTCATTCCTCATTAGTTCGTCAATTCATGCATCATGACTCAAAACTACACTGCTCGACAAAATTAACAGAACACGTAGAAAATGTGGTGTAACTTGTGCAGCTTGAGATGAAGCAGGGCAAAATTCAAGATGCTCAAAACTATGGTCACAGGGCATAACATCAGTACGATGTATGATTCGCTCCAACGGCTAAACAAGTCTGGCAAGTGTGAACCATGCTCCATATAAGGATTTGTGGCAACAAATTCCATTCTTCCACCAGCACAGACCTTAGCTCACCAAGTGCCCGAGGAGTTGGCTGGCGACATGCAATGCGATGCCTAAGGGCGTCCCGCACATGTTTGATCGGATTTAAGTCTGGTGATCGTGCTGGCAACGGCAGTCATTGGATATCTTTAGTTTCAAGATGTTCGTCTACCATATTCCTCTATGTGCTATGGCATTGTCTTGCATGAAAAGAACGTTAGAGGGATGATACCACATTTCTCATTATTTCCAGGTGAAATAATGTGTAGAATCTGTTTGAAGGCTAAAACGGGAATCATCAAAAAACAGAACTGTACTCCATTTGTCAGGACTCCAAGTCACGTGTTCATGGCACCCGTTCTGCGGTGGTTTGGGATAAATGAGATATAAACCACTAGCGTAGAGTCCACTTGAATTTAGCCTTCTTAACACAGTCCGATTGAAAATGTTTTCACCTGTGGCTGCAGCAACCTCAGGAGGTAGTTGATGGAAGGACATCGTAGGGTTCCGTCTCTGTTAGAGCCAGATAGCGGTCTGTTCTGGTTGACGTAGCCCTCGGGCAATCTTGTCCAGCTATTCTTGTAATGGTTCCTGTCTCCTGAAACTGCTTCCATAATGCCGAGATGACATTGTGTGACACATTAATCCAACGTGCCACCTGCGCCTACAACTGCTCGGCTTCAAGTCATCCTACGCCTGCCATCTCAAAGAATCATCTAAAAGACAATAACTTGCCATCCTGAGTGCTGGCGATTTGGCTGACCCATTGAAAAACGGGAATGAAGTGATCCAATTTCCACTGGATACTCAAAATTTGCATGTTAGGATATCTATTATATCAAATATTTGCCTTCAGTGACTCTTTTCACAATACAATATTCATTAAAAACATTTTGTTCTGTTAATTTTGTCCAGCAGGATAATAAAACAATCTTATCTGGAAAAGAGCTGAATCTACCAAACACTTCATTCATTTCACATATATACGTGGTCTCAGTTCCAAATTCAATGATATCCATTTCCAATTACAGTCTGCCAAGTCCCTCTTCTTTTTTCTGACACAATCGCAATTATTTGTTGATTCAACCAGTGTCATTTGCGTTAAAGATGGTACTTGTTCATACGTATGTCTACTCTGATATTCCCCGTCAGAAACTAATTTGGAATCTCCTCTTTTCGATCTTCTCTATCTTAAAATCTCTCTACTCCATTCTGTCAAATTCATCTGTTGCCTCTATCGATCTCCTAGTTCCACAAATCACAAGGAACTCTTTGACTTCTTTTCATTTAAGCTCCAACTTTCTCTTGCACAGCTTTCTTAAGAGTAAGGAAATATTTTCTGGCAGTTTTAATTATTATAACTCCAGCTGGCTTCAGTTAATTATCACGAACCCATCTGGTCAAGATGCTGAGGCATTTGCAATTATTAATGATCTCGCACATTTACCAACAAAAATACCAGACAATCATAACCACATAACACTCTTGATCTTTTTCTCACGAACAACCCTTCCAAGTACACGGTCTAGATGAGTGGTCCGCTAGGAACCTTAGCTTGATAATGGTCTCTTCTCCAATGGAGCTCACAACAATTATAAATCAGTTGTTAAACAGTCCGAACTAGACTTTGAATAAGTAAGATTACTAAACTTGCTTCTTTTCCAAATCGTATTCGAGCATTTTGATCTCTTGCCAAAAAGCTATTGGCAACCCACGAGGGTTGCCAATAGCTTTGGAAGAATCGCCACTGGAAGAATTATTGGAAGAATCGCCATACTTTCCAGATCGGGTGAAAACGCCCTCAGTTCAAGTCCCATCGATAATGTGAGGAATTTTTAAGACCTGTTTCACAAAGTCATCTGCAAGAATTTTAATTTTTAAGTCCCTTAAAATACTAAGCAGGTCACTGACATAGATTAAAAATAGCAGTGGGTCCAAGGATGATCCCTGTGGGACACCAATTTCAGATGTAAAAGGGTGTGAAACTATTCCTTTAAAAGTTACTGACATTTCTCTCCCTTCCACATAGTTTGCGATCCTTTTCCCCCCCATTAATCTCTGATGAACTACATTGTAAAAAGCTCTACTCAAGTCAAAGATAGTGTCAATTTATTCTCCTTTCTATTCGCCTGGGATATATCTGAAACAAAAGAAATGATATCTGTACAGCTGGATAGTTACTTGAGTGTAATCTGACAGAGCGAGTTTCATAAATTTAGAATCTCCTTCGTTATAAGGGATTATCCTTGAGATTGTGATTGACAAAATGGTCTGTGGATGAAGACGAGTCTCCTTTTTTTAGTATAAATTCCATTCTCCAAAAATAATTTTATATGCTTTGCTGTAGATACTTCCACGGTCACTGTTCTTCTGGATTGGATTCTATAATTGCTCCTCTCTCTCTCTTCCAAACCAGTCAGAACACGTGACACAACCAGACAACATCCATTTACTGTCCAGCTTCAAACTCACAGAATCAACTTACAGCTGTTGTACTTTTTTGCAGAGTGGATTAAGATGGACCAAAACTGGGTCTAATGCCATCTGAGATGCTATTTTTTAGCACAATCCCCAGTTTCATGCAACCAACCACGTGAGTTCTCCTCATAGTGGTGACTTTTTCAACTTATTTTATTGAAATTAATTGAATTGGACCCCAAATTGATGAATCAGTTAGTAACAAATTCGTTGGAAGATTCTAGTCTGATGGATTTCTTTTCATTTAGTGGTCAATGAAATAAATCACACAATACGGGAACATTAAATTGAGGCCAGAGTCTAGGTTTTAAGTATAAAGGTATAAATGCCACAAGGACCAGGTTACTTCGTCTCAAGAGTGTTCAGGATTGTGGCTAGAGACTAACCAAATATCTTAAGCATATTTTCTTTTGAAAAACATAAAGGAAGACAATATAGGGTGGAATGAGGGATAAAGGATTTCGTCCCTGCAAGAATAATTTCACATACAGGATCTGAGAAAATATTAGGACCAGGAGACACCAGGCTGAGAATGACTATGGGAGAGAAGATTCGCCAATTCAGCCCTCCATTAAACAAAGTGGTGATATTGCTAGATGATGACAGTTGTGCACCACACACGTAGGCTCATGTACACTCTCAGAAGAGGAAGATGTGTATCCCAATAAAAAATCGATCAATCAGTCAAAGAGAATTTGTTTCTCCATTCATCCTGTATTATTCTAGGTACATTTGGGGGTGATATAAAAGTCTGATGGCAAACAATATTCAAGCAGACGACATCAGATAGGAAATTGACATCCCATTGTTCACAGAATGCTCGATATACGTCTGACATTTGTCACAATCCGCAGGCCATCGCTAGACTATACGAGACCGTTATAAAAATAATAATAAAAAAAAAAAGGAATCTGATTGTTGGAACGCGGGTGGTGTTGTAAGAGCCTCCGCGCGTTCTTCGGTAATGGATAAAATGCACTTCTGTCGGAGGCGCGTCACGAGAGACAGGATTTAAAGGCGCAGGGAATTCACATGAACCTGTTTTTGTTTTGACAACAAGGATAAGGCGATGTGCAATGTTTCCTGCACTCTGAGTAGATAAACCATATAAAGAAAATAAAAAAAAAGTACACTGATATATCAAAAGTTTCCGTGAAAGACAATGCAAACTTTTTAAAGGGCTCTGTATATTATTAACCCCAACAAGTCTGTCACACTGAGCTGTGAAGGTGAATTAAAAAACAGCTTTATAAATGATATAATAGTATAGAAAACCCGAATGGGGGGAATATATTCATTTAACACAAGAATGGTTTCGCTATCCATCAAGAAGACTATATCAAAGAGGTTAGAAAGACTGACGGGTTCGTGTCTGAAGTAAAGGCGGGAAATGTCTTGTCTTAGAGTGTCGCTCTAAGCCACTTTAGCGCTCGTCAGTCAATAGTTTAATGTGATGGAGAGTCGTTTGCCTTGGCTTCGGTTGATAAACTGCTTCCATCTATTCAAGACAGAGCTGGCGAAATATTACACCATCGCTCATGCTGTCAAACAAGTGCATTTTTGAGTCAACGATCCGAAAAAAATGGTTAAGAAATTGGAGAAGAGGATAATCTTATTGTTGTAAGCTAGGGTTGTTCAAATACAATTGCCTCATTTATTGAGAATCATTCTGAAGTTTCGCTTTGTTTCAATGAGTTTTTCAACTTGGTCGAATGTAAGATCAAAATCCACTTTAGGAGCATTTTAGAAATAGCATTAGAAGTAGTAATAGCAAATGAAGAAAGCAAGCTTTAGGGAAAAAATACCTCCAATAATTTGTCTGGTCCTTCCTTCAATTTATTCAAACCCATCCACTTCCACAACAACAGATCGAAGCTAGTTCCAGCAATCAACCCGCTGGCTGAAGGTAAACTTCCATCCTGCAACCATCCATCCTCAACTTGAAATTTTGTCCTTCCCCCTTATATGCGTAGTCTCAGCGATTACATTCAGCTTACTCAATCCATTCAAGTCCTTAAACACCTCAACCAGATCACTCCTCAGGTGCCTAGTCTCAAGAAACAGTAATATGTATAACTGAAGGCTCTCTAGGTAAGAGCACTCTTTTGTTACCTTCATCACTCTGTTTGCACTCCTGCACCCGTTTCAGCAGATCTACGTATACCCTTCCTAAAGTGAGGCCTACAGTACACAACATGCGGCCTAACCCCGATATGGTACAGAGGAGTAAAATAACTCCTTATCCCTGTTAGCAAAGTTTCTGCCATCCAGTAGGTCTTTTACATGCAGATTCTTAATGCATGAAGAAGCTTTACTTAAGGTACTCTTTACTGATGAGAGTAGATTCAGTCTCAGCAGCGATTCTGGTAGCCAGATTAGCTGACGTACTGAGGTAATCCTTCCCCATGTGCGTCTGTTACGAGGTGCCACTGGCCTCGAGTTCGTGTTTATGGATGATAACGCCACACCCCATAGCATTGCAGCTGTTGATATGCTTTTGGAAAGTGAGGACATTGTTCGAATGGATTGGTCTGCCCGTTTCCTCCGATCTATATCCCATCGAACACATATGAGACGCCCTGGGAAGACGGCTAGTGGCACGTCCATGTTCACCAGCTGAAGATGGCGCTGATAGAGAAATGGACGATGTTACCGCAAGAACTTATCGACAACATTGTTCTAAGTATGGACAGGCGGTTCAAAGCCTGCATCGACATTAGGGGTTGCCATATCTCCATCTTTGGCAGTGATGCATCTGTATCATCACAGCCAGTGCTATGTTGCCATTTTTGAATAAAGTCCCTCTGTACCGTTTTGTTTCCGTTGTTTTGTCGGTTTGTTTCTGTCATCATTTCTGTACCTCACGAGGTTCCTTTGGTATGCTTTTCCCATATCCAGGCCACTCCTAAGAGAAGCTACAGGTCAAAACCTGACTGGTCCCTAAATTTTGCACACCAATGCATACGTTAACATCGTCGGCAAAATTTTGAAACCCGTTGTTCAGGAGAAAGACTTATGTGGTCCAAAGAATCTGGGTTTCAATTGTTCCATAATGAAGCCAGGACCAGGATATGGCGACAGCAGATGAAAGTGTGGTGATGTGGGGAGTATTTTCGTAGTATATGTTAGGTCCCCTAATAGCGGGGATCAATGTTTGAATGCTATAGCCTGCTTCAACTTTGTTATGGACCAGTGCATTCCTGGTCGCTATCCACTAGTAATGGTTACTTTCAGGATTAGGAAAATATACCTGGTAATGGTTACTTTTTTCACTAAGAGGATCCATCTGCCAACTGTTACCTTCAGCAGAATAATCCGCTATATCAAAAGGCATGGATCATTGGAGAATGGTTCTAGAACCACGACAGTGACTTAACCATACTTTACTAGCATGTTCAATCACTGGATCTCAAACCCGATTGAATATTTGTAAAACGGTATCGTGGCAGGGATGCACTACCGTATAATACAAAGTAACTGATGGAGTCTATCCATCAGGATTGGAGTCTACAGGTGTTCTAAAAGAGATGCTGCTCGTGTTAGCGGTTGGTGTCCTGATAAACTGACCACCTAGTGTATAGATTAAAACTGACTTCGGAAAGAAGGTTTTGGAAATTATGATATTAAACCTTTGTTCAGATAAAGCGAAAACTCTTTAAAAATCAGTTTATTTTATGTCATCAACAGTTGCTTGGAGACAACATCTCTTTTGGGATCTGGGAGGAGGGCTGGATAAAACAGCGTTCGTGAATAAATAAAGACACTTGTCCGTCCTCCCTTGGGTCTTCTCCGATAACAAAAACACCATTTAAATATCCCAGCAGGTGAGAAGTCCTTAACTGCACACCCCTGAGAACTTGCAGACTATAGAAGCATCTTTAGGAGCGTGGCTGGAGACGTGTTCCGTCAGTTACACGCGCGACAAGAGCTAGCTAATGCGTTCTCCTTGTTAGCGGCAAGAACATGTTATGCTCTTTCGCCACATTTTCAATTACGTCTGGCCGTGGGTTCGCTCTTCTAATTATAAGATATTACCCGGGTGTCATGTGAGAGAAGAGACAAGCTCCTTGACAGATGGAAGGAGACTGATACAGCGAGATACATAATTTGTAACTTCCTCTGCTAACTGATGCCATTAGCGACTATCTTTGAAGATTTCGGTTCTTGTGAAAGCTTTGCTTCAAAGGCAGTCTCTTATAACACTTTGCTGGTAGTTCAAATTCCTTCTGCATGGTGTCTCTGAAGTTGTCAAGTTCGAAGTGGACAGACCCTCATTAAAGGCTCCCATAATTTCTGTTTTAAGAAAGAAAAATTTACGTTCCGACTGAGTTCAGTGGACCTTCTTCAGATACAGATAAAAGTTGTTTGTTTTATCTGTATCTTAAAAACAATATTAGTCATTACAGCAAAAGGGCCAAGAGTATGATCTATATTCATTAGCCAAAAAATTAGAAACCTTTATTGAATATATTGCAGGACTTCCTTTTGCCCGAATCGTGATATGGATTCCACTCAATGTCTAATTATCGAGGTCGGTAGAGAACTGCCAACCACGACAATTTTTGCATGAGGGACAGCTGCATTATCGCCTTGAATCCATGAATTCTTTGAATCCATCGCCATCAAGTGAAAATGAAGTATTTCAGGGTGAATTTGGTCCGAGAAGACAAAAAAAGTATTCATTAAGAGCAATACAACCTTCTAAAGGAATGAGCTGATCCAGTACGTACCATGACATCCTACCCAATACCATGATACCACCTCCAGCAGCTTGAGTTGTGGATATGAGACAGTCTGGACGCACAGCCTCATGAGGTTCACGCCACATTTTCACTCCACCATTGGTGCAAAAAAGCGTCAATCAAGAATCGTCAGCTCAAATGATCTTTTGTACACTAGTCTCAGATTCTTCAATTCTTTTCCCCGAATTACAGCCTATACATATCGTGCTGTGGATTCCACTAGGTGTCTAATTATCGAGGTTGGTAGAGAACTACTGATAATTTTTTCCCAGTGGATAGTTGCGTTATTGTCTTGAAAGAATCGATCGCGATCCGGTAAAAATAGAGATTTGAATTTCAATCCAAATCTACAAATCTCAGATCCTTGCCATACAGTTCGATTGGAAATGGGTCTTTTCAACCGAACAGGAAAGATCACCCGTCTTTCCCATTACTGGATGGATTAAGAATCCCAGGAGAGCGTAGAATACTCATCTGATAGCAAAGAACTTGTATTCATACCATGTCATAACATATATTTGCATAAAGTACGTTTAATACAATATCTATTGACATTAATTGCAAAACGTTTCTAATTTTTTGGCTAGTGAGTGTAATAGATAATAAATAAAAGCTTCCTAGCTATCCGTAATAAAAAACTTCATCAGCGATTTACAACTTTGATACTGAAATCAATCCTTGTGTCCACAATAGACAAACTGACTAGGGAACACACTATTTAAAGAATAATACTTCGAAAAAAGAAAAAAAAAACAAACAAAAAAACTACCCTTTTATTGATAACTACACCGGTGGAGAAAACAGTGGTGTGCTTCTTCTCAGATCCATCTACAGCTATCAGAGCGTGCAACATGTGCGCATCCGCATTCTCTTCCAAAATTACTCACCAGCTCTTAATGTTTCCATTTTCCAAATGCATCTCGTAAATAATCAAAAAGAAAAAAAAATTTCTTCGAATAACTGGCATTAAAATAAATAAAAAAAAAGGCGTTGCAATCTCTTAATTTCCCTTTCAAATTAACTTTACAATCATTAATTGTTCAGATTGTAAATGAAGATTGTCAACACTTTCGTCTGCTTTTCTTTCGTCTGCTTTTTTTTTTTTGTTGTTGCGCGCGCTGTACTTCCATTAGTATTGTTGGCAAACAATTGCCTTTCCAAAGTCATTTCGCGCGCGCGCGCGCTACTAGAAATGTACAAAAAAAGAAGAAAAAAAATGTACACGATATTTAAGATACGTTGCTCCACCTAGCGGCCTTGTACTAAAAGCTCAGAGACATGATGTTTAATTAAGAATATCGGCAATCGATAGTTGGTGAGACAGCCTGATTGTAGGTTGGTTTCAACGTTGATTTATGAACGCTCATTTCCATCAATTATTTACACTATTGTGGTCTTTTCGTTCTATTTTTTTTCTTTTCGTTTATAATACTGATTTGTGCACGTTTTTGTTTTAATATTGGAATAACAGGAAAGATTGTTCTTATTTTTGAGCTATTTATATTTACATATCGGTTTGTCAATTTTATAGTTACCCAATTCTTCGCTAGATGTCACTACTATTAAATGTCAAAAGCAGAAATTAAATCGTAACTTTTCTTTGGTGTCCCAGAAGATATACAAAGCTGTAGGTAAATGGATTTTTTTTTTAAATTTTATAAATAGATTATGCTGGTTGAAACTCAATTAAAAAGTACACTACATTTCAGGCGCGTCAGTAGATATTAATAATTCATGATTTATAATCAAAAAAGAACAAAAGAAGCAAACTTTTATGCGCCAAACGACAAAACTTCGTTTCTGCGCATCCGCCACTTTGCCCATTCATTTCTGTAACCAGCGCATGGAAACAAACAATATCCAGCTTCGGCTGCAATATAGAATATGGACAATCGATGTGATATAAAAAAAAAAAAAAAACAAAAAAAAAAAAAACAATATTGTCGAATTTCTATTGCAGACGGACAGAAGAAGAAATAATAATTATCGGATTTCTATTGGTTAGATTTTAATAAAATTTGGAATAGCTTGACAAATCTTTTTAAAAGTTCCAAATATAAAATTTCGTGAAAATCTATTCGCAAAGTCGTTGTTACATGCAGACGGACGGACGGACATGATTAATATGATAGGCGCATTATTCATAGCTAACGCGCTTAACAATAGGCAGTATGTACAAACAACACATTTTATGGCAAATTAATTATTAAAGAGTTCTTAAAATCTGATCTGATGTTTATTAACCTCTTTAAAAAAAAAATTGTGCTAATCTAAATTCGGATCCAACTTTCCTGTTTCGGTCAGATACGTCTGAGGTTGATTTAAGTTGTCTGAGTATGATTTAAAAAAAAAAAGATGGACAGGAAAGCCTATAAACATCAGAGCTAGGTCGTTAATATAAATATTAAATGGCAGAGGGCCTAGCGCAGATCCCCATGGGACTCCCTGTTGACCAAAAAAAAAAAAAACATACGAGGTAAAACCATTTGTATTCATTTAGAAGTTTCTTCTGAAAATAGTCTTT
This sequence comes from Mastigoproctus giganteus, assembly GCF_048544385.1. Lineage (NCBI taxonomy): Eukaryota > Metazoa > Arthropoda > Arachnida > Uropygi > Thelyphonidae > Mastigoproctus > Mastigoproctus giganteus. Next base: position 229,561,494 of record NC_143578.1, on the reverse strand, counting down.
AAAGCAGTTAGGCAATGGATTCCTAATTCCCATGTGATTCTAGTTTGGCTAGAATCCTAGCAGGGTATTGTCCAATACACCAGGACTACTTGTGGAAAAAATTAAATGAGTTAGGATAGGATAGTGAGGGTGAAAAATATTAGGAACACCTTAACTGGCAAATAACTTTGCAAGGAAAGGTGGGACCGTGATTGCAATTTAAATAACGTCAAAATCGCACGAACATCCAGTACCATCAAATTATGAACAGCGCGCGACATCATACACAGACTCGTATTATGATTCCTGACCGGGTTTCGGATTCAAGGACACACCAAGGTCAAATGGTATGTCATGTAATGAGAAATTGATTTCCTCTTTCACGTGAGGCATCCATAGAGGCCCACACTTTAAGCGATCCGACGCTCATAATGCAAGCTATTTGCAGAGGCCATTCTAAACACACACACACACACACACACACATGAACCCAGCTGTGGTGGACTCCCCGCTGTGTTATAGCCAATGGTGGAAGTGTCGCAGAAAAGATTAATGCGCCGTATATTATTCGGGGTACACCATAGATACGGTCGTTTGCTGCACGAGAAGTTCAAGGCAGAAGGAGAAGCGGAAAGAAAGATAGAGGAAGTAGCGTATCTTCTTTGTGGAAAGATTACAGTCAGAATTATAATTGCCTAATGCTCTTTAACAGCAGTTTGGCCCCAGGGAAAAATGCCACAAAGATCTGACTCTTTGGGTGTTAATGCCTAATTAATCTCACAGAAATCTGGGTGATGTCAGCCTCTACTTTGAACAATGGAACCTTAATTACCGATCCTTCTGCAGGTACGCAGATCATGGAACTAGTGATTGTTCCACTGAACCAGCTGTCTGGTTCTTTTTATCAAGATAAAATGATTTCCTGGTAACTTAGGTACTCCTCTCTGTTAGCATTCAGAGTACAGACCCTCGATGTCTTGAAGAACCTAACTCAACATTTCTCATAGCTTTTAACCTTATTAGATCATAATTATTGTCGAAGATTCAATATAAAAGCTTCAGCAAGTGACGTCACCGATTGACCACGTGATTAAAGTCGCTAAGAACTGGAACTGTTGTTTTATCTATCAATATTTTGCCTCACATAGTTATGCCTGGATGATGAAACAGAACCAAGCGACTTTAGTCATATAGTCGTTTGGATATATGACGTCACTACATCAGATATTCTTATGATGAAAGTTTACGTTTTAATTCTCAAAACGTAACAGAAATATAATATAGTACTTAGAAATATGAATAACCAGAATAAACACACGATTTCTATTAAATAAATAACTTATTTAATTATTAAAGATAATATAGTTAGGGAAGGACGTTACGTGGTTGTATCCCATGAAATTAATAATATAGTTTATTAAGCTATTCGCCTAAACTACTATACATTAAGGTAACGTTTCAGGTATCTTACCTATACCCATCATCAGACCGTGCTGTTGGAGGAACAAAAATAGAAAAATAGAACAAAAAATAGAATAGAACCCTTTACATTTTTGTTCCCCCAACAGCACGGTCTGATGATGGGTATCTGTAAGATACCTGAAACGTTACCTTAGTGTATAGTAGTTTAGGAGAATAGTTAATAAACAATATTATTAATTTCAGGTGGTTTAAGAGTGGTATTAAATATAATAATCAGAATTAATTAAGTTATTAATCAATAAATTGTTTCAATATTAGTTTATTATTATTAAATTAGTTTATTATTATTAAAATATATAAACAAGAAGAAATTATACAGACAGGAAAAGCAGTATTTATATTTATAACTGCAATATACTTAGCAATATGAATGACCAGAATAAAAACAAACAAGCCTTCTGTTAAATAACTAACCTATTTAATTATTTAATATAATTAATTTTTGGATATGTAATATATTGTATATCAAAATTAAAATATTTTATAATATAATATATAATTTAATAATATAAAATAAATAATTTTAATATACTTTAATAAATTATCCAAATAAAATTATTACATTTAATCATTTTTATTTGGATAATTTAAATTAAATTAAATTTTAATCTGAATTAATTAAGTTATTAATCAATTAATTGTATTAGTTTATTATTATTAAAATATATAAAATAAGAATAAATTATATGGACAGGGAAATAAATATATTTATATTTATAACTGCGATATACTTAACAATATGAATGACCAAAATAAAAATAAGCCTTCTGTTAAATAAATAACTTATTTAATTTTTTTTGGATATATAATATATTATATTATATATCAAAATATTTTTAATATAGTTTAAATTATACAAATAAAATTATTATATTTAATCATTTTTATTTGGATAATTTAAATTAAAGTAAATTTTAATCAGAATTAATTAAGTTATTAATTAATAAAACGTATTCGTTAATGAATTAAAATATATAACATAAGAAATTTAAATGTATTGAGAGGGAAAAGCAGTATTTATATCATTGGATATTTACAACTTTGATTTCCATCATTGTTTTTCTTTAACTTCTAAAGAAAGCTAAGCTTTCTTTAGAAGTTAAAGAAATCTTAGCTAAGCTTCCTCTTTATGATATACAAAAATAAATTAATAAAACTTCTTCAAATAACAGTCTGTTCCCAAAAGTCTGCAAACTAACACTCATTTTATCATTGATATCTTTGTAAAGATGCTTTGGACATGGCTTAGACATGGTCGATCAACTCCATTTATAGAGAAGCTATTTATACATTTCTTAGAAAATGAAGACCCAAATCTCGTCTATAACTAAATCTTGACAGCAGCTGTTACTCTCCAACTACTAAAACCACAAACTCTTAAAGAAACTTTAGCAAACTTCAATATTTTAATTAAATCGAAACCTTCTGATTTATGTTTTGCTTCGTTGGGCAGAAAATAATCGTTGAAAAAAGGTCCAATTAAGACCACGATAATTATAATATTGAAAGAAGATAAAATAATCTGGACACATTACAAGTTCTACAGAAAATGTGGTTAATTGGGTTATAGGTCACCATCGAATTCTACTGAGGATTCAATTGAAGATTAGTTAATTCCAGTAACGTCATACCTTTTGTATCTAGCTGGAATTAATTTCTGTTTGGATTATCAAAAGAGAGTACTTAAGAATATATGGTTAGCTGGAGACTGTTGTTGATGGGGTAGATGAGTTTGTGTCCAATAATCCTTGTCATTCCAATCCCCTGTAGATAATGAAATTAGCTCTTCTGTTCAGTCCATCTGTTTACTGGAACTGTTCCTTTAACTTTGATCTATGCAATGGTGCAGCCTCACTGAGCAAGTGCATAATAATCGATACGCTTGGAGGAATATTTAGGCAGTGCGGGTTACTTAGAGAATCTGTGAAGTAAGTGATCAGATTATCTAACAAGCCACTGGGCCATGCAACCTTAACTTTACAGAAAACACAATCATAATCTGATGCTGATGAAGACAAATTATGATTCATATAAAGTATTATTAATCTAATTAAATCAAATAATTAATTTAATTAATATTAAATTAATTTAAAAGAAAATTATCAATATACACTTTATGAATACATTTGCATTCATTCAGAAGCCATTTAAAACGAAATTAATTTTAACTTTTATTTAAAATTAAAATAAATTTAGTAAATTATTTATTAATTATTTAATATTGAAAATCTCAAGATTTCATTTTAAACTATATTTTAGTTTTAAACTAAACTATAGCTTAATAAAATCGTTTAAATTAATTTAAACATTAATAATTTAATTAAAGAAATAAATCATTTAAAATTATTAAATTAAATTACGTAAAATGATTAAATGAGACTAGTTTCATTTAAATTTAAAATGAATTATTTAAATTCCTAGGTTTCACTTTTGTATTACTCCTTAATTGAAATAATATTTATTTAAGTAAAATTTAAAATGTAAATTCAAAGGTTTTCTATTTTATATATTACTATAATTGAAATATTTTTAAATTTAAATTTAAAAATTAAAATTTTTACAATAAACTGATTAAATCAACTGAACTTAATTCCTTGACTGAAGTAAATTTATTCAATTTTATATAAATTTAAATTCAAAGGGTTTGGTTTTATATTACTCATTAATTGAAATTATTGTAATTTAAAACAAATTCATAAAAATTTTAATTTTTACAATGAACTAATTTAAAGTAACTAAACTGAACTGCATAATTGAAGTAAATTTATTTAAAAAATTAAAAAATTGGAATTCAAAGGGTTAAAGTTTATATTACTCCTGAATTCAAATAATTTTTATTTAAATTAAAAATAAATTTAAACTTTTACACTGAACAAATTTAAATTTTTATAATGAACTAATTTAAAGTAACTGAGTTGAATTCATTAATTGAACTAAATTTATTTAAATAAATTTAAAATTTAAAGGGTTTATTGTAAAAATATTACTCATTAATCGAAAGAACTTTAGTGTACATTTAAAATAAATTTACAAATTAAACATTTTAAAATTTAAAATTTATTTAAATAAACAAAATTTTAACTCAAAGGGTTCGATTTTATATTGCTCCTTAATGGAAACAATTTTTATTTAAATTGTAAATAAATTTAAAAATTTAAATTAAAGGTTCATATTACTTCTTAATTGAGAAAAAATATGTATTTAAATGTATTTACAGTAAACTAATTTAAATTAACTTAAGTGGACTTAAGTCATTTCAGTTTTTCAGTTTTGCACGAGCAATTTCTTAAATAAAATGATCATTTGAGGCTTATGCCTACTTAGATAATCATAAAAATACTTAATGAAGCCTGCAAGTAGGTTTATATTGCGAAAATGGAGTCTCCGATTTTTCGGTTGGTTTTATATAGCAATTACTGAACTTGGGTTCGGATAGAAAGAAAAAAGAAAAGCAGGTGTATCTTATGTCTTTAATTTTCCAGCATAGAAAAACATTTCATTAACCGTGGTCGCTTTACACAAATAACAAGAAAAAAAAAAGCGATCAATTAAGCCTTTCCTTATGTAGTATTCGGTTGCCATGGTTGCTGTCGGTTGCTATGGCAATCAAATAAAGTTGTGGTCGATTTGTTTTCTTTTTTTTTTTTTTGCCTTTAAGTTTTAAATTATTTTCTCGAGTGACGAAACAATAGTCTAAATGGGGAGTGGGTTAGTGCGCGAGATGCATAAATAAATGCACGAGCTTAACCGGATGTCTCATATGGTCACGTGATGTGAAGAAAGGCGGATGCTGATTGAGTTTCGAGTGGCTCAGTTTATCAAGACGTAATACCAGTTCAGGAAGACTCTGACATAGATTGAAGTTTTGTGGTGGGTGTTCATTTAGAACTTCACTTCCCCCTCCTCCTCCTCCCCCAAACGCAGTCAAATCGTTCGCTGTGCTTCTCGATCTGTCAAACGAGCAGAAAATTAGGCGAACAGCAAATGTAGTTTAATTAAGCTGGCAGCCGTGTGTCAGTTTAATTAGTTAGGGGGAGGAGGAAAGTTTCATAAACAGAGATTACGTGGTCACTTTGTGATTTCTACACTTCTGCCAACTTATTCATTGAACCAAATCGCGATACTGGTCCAGTGGCTCAACAACATCACCAGCAAACACTCGATTGGTTTATAATACGCATGAACAGACAGAGAGAGAGAGAGAGAGAGAGAATCCACAAGAGAGCAACAGACATTCATTTAAAAGTTAAGGGTATACAATGTCGCCAGAGGGGGGGGGAGAGAGAGAGAGAATTAGATGCATTGGGAGAAAGAGAGAGAGTGAATAAACTGTATAGATTGAGAGAGAGAGATTAAGAAAGAGAGAATGATAAAGATGAAGAGAGAGATTAGGAAAGAGAGACAGGGAGAGAATGATAAAGGTGAAGAGAGAGAGAGAGAGAAAGAGAGAATGATAAAGATGAAGAGACAGATAATGAGATAGATTAAGAAAGAAAAAATGAGAATGATAAAGATGAAGAGAGAGATTAGGAAAGAGAAACAGGGAGAGAATGATAAAGGTGAAGACAGAGACTGAGAGAGAGAGAGAGAGAGAGAGAGAGAGAGATTAGGAAAGAGAGACAGGGAGAGAATGATAAAGGTGAAGAGAGAGAGAGAGAGAGAAAGAGAGAATGATAAAGATGAAGAGACAGATAATGAGATAGATTAAGAAAGAAAAAATGAGAATGATAAAGATGAAGAGAGAGATTGAGAGAGATTAGGAAAGAGAGACAGGGAGAGAATGATAAAGGTGAAGAGAGAGAGAGAGAGAGAGAGAGAGAGAAAATGATAAAGATGAAGAGAGAGAGAATGAGACAGATTAAGAAAGAAAGAGAGACAGGGAGAGAATGATAAAGGTGAAGACAGAGAATGAGACAGATTAAGAAAGAAAGAGAGACAGGGAGAGAATGATAAAGGTGAAGACAGAGACTGAGAGAGAGAGATTAAGAAAAAGAGAAAAAATTAACGGAGAGAGAGAATGACATAGATAGATAAACAGAGAGAGAGATTAAGAAAGAATGATAAAGATGAAGAGACAGATAATGAGATAGATTAAGAAAACAGAATGATAATGATGAAGAGAGAGAGATTGAGAGAGATTAGGAAAGAGAGACAGGGAGAGAATGATAAAGGTGAAGAGAAAGAGAGAGAGAGAGAGAGAGAATGATAAAGATGAAGAGAGAGATTGAGAGAGAGAGAGAATGAGACAGATTAAGAAAGAAAGAAAGAGAGACAGGGAGAGAATGATAAAGGTTAAGACAGAGACTGAGAGAGAGATTAAGAAAAAGAGAAAAAAAAATTAACGGAGAGAAAGAGAGAATGATAAAGATGAAGAGACAGATAATGAGATAGATTAAGAAAGAGAATGATAAAGATGGAGAGAGAGATTGAGAGAGATTAGGAAAGAGAGACAGGGAGAGAATGATAACGGTGGAGAGAGAGAGAGAGAGAGAGAGAGAGAAAAGATCGAAAGAACGAATGAAAGCGAGAAGTGAGACTTAATAAGAGAGAGAGAGAGAGAGAGAACAGAAAGAGTGAGAAAACTGAACAGAGAATAAAGAGACAGAGAGAATGATCCACAGAAGAAGGAATAAAGGCCATAAAGTCAGACTGAGAGAATAAAGAGAGAGAGAGAGGGGGGGGGGTAGAATGCAAGATAGAACGAATAAAAGCGAAAGTGAGACAGAATGAGAATAAAAGAAAGAGAGGTGAGAGATAAAAGAAAGTGAGACAATGAAAGAGCGAGAATGAGAGAAAAAGGGAGAGAACGAAGGCACGAACAATGGGGATGGGCTACGGTTAATGTAAGCATCGCTTTTAGTATTTTCTGTGCTTCATGCCTGGAAGAGATGAACGATAAAAATTAAGCCGTCGAGCAAAAACCTGCTGACGGTCGTTGTCTACCCCGTAATAGGATTACGAAATGCTCAGCGAGGCGTGCAAGAAGTGGCGGGATCTCGTTCGAGGGATTCGCACGCTAATCGGGACGCGAATACAGTTAGCGGGACCAGTGGCCGATGCAAATCGCGCTTGGACACACCGTTGCGGTTGGGTTCACCTTTAACGAAACACACCGGATTCGGTCCGGTCTCAGTAGGGACGGCATTAAACAGAATTGGCACGAAACCGCTCTGGGGCTGAACTTTACACCTCCGACTGCGGCGAGATAAAAGGATTCCAGGAAGTGCGCGGCTTTCGGTGCCGCGATTGGTCCGCAAGTAACCATTGCGTGTGGATAACCCCGAGAAAGCCACCGCAAAAATGGCCGCCGAAATACATATTTATAAAACGGTGCAAAAGTGGAACAGCGGCCGGGACTAGTTGCGGTGTTTAGTATTCCGACAATAGCTACCGTAATAGATTCGTCCGCTCCACAAACCTTCAACGCAGAGACCTCTGACATTACAACCTCGCACCAGTGAACCACACCCAGTTGTTGGCCTGCACGCGGACCCTCGAGACCTGCAAACGATTTAGGACAGAAAATGTCCTTTTCACTGCAGCGCGCCCTCCTTGAAATCGTCAGATCGAAAGACTCGTCGGTTGCTAGGTAACTGCAGCTGGATCACGAATTTTTGATATCTGTGAAAAAAAAAAGAAGCCAATCCACTTCATGATTTTTTATTTCATGCTGTGGAAAACTACATTTTTTAATGCTTATGTAGATTTCTTCGTCTTTGACAACAATCAGAAACTGAAACCCATTTAACGCGTACCAAAAGAACTAAAATGATCTTTTGGCACGAGATTAAAAAAAAAAAAACCACAAGTCCCTAAAGAATTTAAATTTAAGTTCTCAAGAGGATATTTAAAGCAGTTAATGAGAGACAGAGTTATGTGGGTTAATCCTAATGAATTGTAAATTGTCATCTATTAGCCTCACGAATTGTTAATTGTCGTCTGTTAACCCTAACGATATGCAAATTGTTATCTCTTAACCGTAATGAATTTAAAATTGAAAATTGTCACCTGTTAACCTTAATGAATTGCAAATTGTCACCTGTTAACCCTAATGAATTGTTAATTGTCACCTGTTAATCCTAACAAATTGCAAATTGTCAACTGTAAACTCTAATGAATTGCCATCTGTTAACCCAACAATTTACAAACTGTCATCTGCTAATCGTAATGAATTGTTGTATTCTATTAACTCCAAGGAATTCCAAATTGTCATCAGTTAACCCCAATGAATTGTCAGTTGTCGTCTTTTAACCCCAACGAATTCTAAATGTCATCTACTAATCCTAATGAATTGTTAATTGTCATCTGTTAACCCTAATGAATTGTTATATTTATTAACCCTAAGGAATTTCAAATTATCACTTGTTAACCCTAATGAATTGTTAATTGTCATCTGTTAATACTAATGAATTGTTAATCATGTTTACCATAACGAAATTAAAAAAAATTGTCATCTGTTAACCTTAATTAATTATTGTCATTTCATTTCGTAACCCTTACAAATACTAATATTTTTTTAGGATTAATACTAATTAATCCTAAAAAATTCAAATTGTCATCTTTTAATCCTAATGAATTGTTAATGAACTTCAAATTGTTACCTGCTAACCCTAATGAATCGTTAATCATCTGTATAAGTCTAATGAATTATAATTTCTTCACCGTTCATTATCATCAGCCATTTTCAATCCACTGCAGGATGAAGGTCTCCTCCAGCAACTTTCCAGTTCCTTCTGTTTTGTGCAATGGCCATCCATTTACTACCCACGAACTCATCAATTTCATCTGTCCAACTGGTTCGTTGTCTTCCACGTTTTCTTCTAGCTTCTCTTGGGTACCATTCTGTTATTTTCTTAGTCCATCTGTCATCATGTCTTCCAGCTATGTGTGCTGCCCAAGACCATTTTAGTTCTTTAGTTTTGATAAGATTGTCTACTTGATTTTTCTGTCTCCTTTCTCAATTTTAAATGTCTTTCCAGTGCCCGAAACATTGCATTTTCATAATCCACAAATGGCAGGCATAACGGTGTTTTATATCCATTTGCTTTCTCCATTAGCTGTGGAGGTGATCCATAGTTGAGAATCCTGTCCTAAATCCAGCTTGCTCTTTCGGTTGATTCTCATCAAGTATTCTTTTTAACCTGTTAGTAATGACATTTGTGAACAACTTATAGATGTGAGATAACAAGGTAATTGGTCTATAATTTCCAATTTCTGATTTATCTCCTTTCTTGCAATCATTGTTTTGCAGCAAAACTATGATTGCATTTTTCCACTCCTTGGGCGTCACCCCTTTCCTAATGTATTTTGTGAAGAGTCTTGCCAGTTTCTGTGTCATGTCTCTTCCTCCCAATTTTAACAACTCTACAGTAACTTCATCTTCCCCAGGGCTTTCTGATTCTTCATTTTCTTCAACGCATGCTCTACCTCATCAGGAAAGATATCGGGTATGTCGTATGTGATCCATCTTCCCCACTGCTGGCATCATTCTCTCGCTCCTTGTGTAATTCTCTATAGTGGTCTTCTGCTATTTGAATTATGCCTTGTCTGCTATTTATAAGAACACCATCACTATTCTTCAGTTTCAGTATCATTTGTCTTTCTGTATTACTGCTCATGGCTGCTGATTTAAGTCCTTTGTTTTCCCTTAATGCTTCTTCTATTTTTCTTGTGTTAAATTTTCTTATGTGCTCTCTGAGTCTCTTTCTAAGGGCTTTGCAAGTGTGCTATATCAAGTGCGCATCTCAACGTTCTGTGATCACTTCCAACATTTACCTTGTTCAAGACGGCAACATCATTCAAGATATATCTTCTGTTAGTGAGGATGAAGTCGATTTTATTAGTTGTTAATCCATTTGGGCTCTTCCATGTCCACTTTCTGTTCACCCTTTTTTTTAAAAAGTGTTCATTACTGACATTCCTTGAGATTCTGCAAATTCCACAAATCTTTCACCATTTCCAAAATTTCCTATAATTCCCTTTTCTGCTCATCTAGAGGACTCTCAATTTCGGTTGTTAACCGTTACAGATTGCAAAATGTCATCTGAAACCCTAATGAATTGTTAACTGTCATCTGTTCCTAACGAAATGAAACTTGCCATCTGTTAAACCTAATGAATTGTTGTCATTTCTTAATCTTTACAAACTGCAAATTGTCATCTGTAAACCCTAACGAATTGTTGTCGTCTGTTAACCCTAATGAATTATTGTCGTCTGTTAACATTAATGAATTATTGTTAATTTAATGAATTATTGTCGTCTGTTAACATTAATGAATTATTGTCATCTGTCAATTTAATCAATTATTGTCGTCTGAATTACTGTCCTCTCCTATGTTAACCCTAATGAATTACTGTCCTCTGTTAACCCTAATGAATTACTGTCCTCTGTTAACCCTAATGAATTGTTAACTGTCATCTGTTAATCCTAACGAAATGAAACTTGCCATCTGTTAAACCTAATGAATTGTTGTCATTTCTTAATCTTTACAAACTGCAAATTGTCATCTGTAAACCCTAACGAATTGTTGTCGTCTGTTAACCCTAATGAATTATTGTCGTCTGTTAACATTAATGAATTATTGTCGTCTGTTAACATTAATGAATTATTGTCGTCTGTTAATTTAATGAATTATTGTCGTCTGTTAACATTAATGAATTATTGTCGTCTGTCAATTTAATCAATTATTGTCGTCTGTTAACATTAATGAATTACTGTCCTCTCCAATGTTAACCCTAATGAATTACTGTCCTCTGTTAACCCTAATGAATTGTTAATCGTCAGCTGTTAATAAATAAAAAAAAATAATCTTTATATAATATACCACGGGATGACCCCATACGTCATCGGTCAGAGGAGTTCACAAAATCGAAAGAATACAAGAGAAGCACTGTATTTAGCAGTCACGAGCTTGAATCCTGTCACTCAAAGCACATGTACTTATGTACCTTCTCGCTTGACCACTTGGCTACGGTGGCCATTCCTAACAAAATGAAACTTGTCATTTGTAAACCCTAACGAATAACATATTGTCATCTGTTAACCCTAACCAATTGTTAATTGTGATCTGTTAATTCTAGCTAATTGTTGTCATCTGTTAATTCTAGCTAATTGTTGTCATCTGTTAATGCTAACGAACTGTAGTCATTCATTAACCGTAACTAATTTCAAATGATCATCTAATAAATTGTTAATTGTAATCTGTTAACTCCATATTGATCAGAGCAGGTAATTTTTATTTGTGAAAGTAGGAAAATAAACCAAAAGATACATTTCAGCGACTGATAACAACAATTATTAATCTTATTATCATAATATGCATAAAATAAACATAAAATTTAAAGAACAATTTGGGGTTCAGGCAATTTTTAAAAACTAGAAACAAATTTAGTTACACAAGAATGAAATTTAAGGTCAGCTAAATTGTGGTTAGGGTTAGCTAACCCTAGAATACATCTCATTGGTGCAATTTGCAATTAATTCTCCTTAACAAATTTGAATATAAAAAAATGATTTATGGTCACCCAACCTAACACTAAGGAAGAGAGTAAACAATCATAATTTATATTAAAATTAAACAATGGGACGGCTACAATTTTTTTGAAACAAAATCGGTTAGGGTTAGCTAACCCTAAAATATATTTTTTTCTGTTAATTCACCGTAAAAGATTAATGTAAAAATAATTTGGGGTTGCCATGGTTTTTAGGAGAAATGGGGTTTCAAGACTACAATATTTTGTTGAGAAAAAAATCATAAGATGCAATACTTTCGTAAATAGTTTGGTTGTTTGAAAAGCCTCGTTCTTTTGGGGTTAGTATGTAAAAACGTACTCGGTTGGTAAGGTGTGTGACTAATGATAATGGTGAGGCTGTGTATGTTTTTCCTTGATTCCCCCGAGTGTAGGTAAGTTTGTCTAAAAGCAAGGACGCCCCCTTGGCTCTTGCATGTTGAATGATTTATACCACGAAGTGTTTGCCATGCATGACAGAATGCTGAATATTTCATGGTGTCTAAAGATAAGAAATTCAGATCCCGACAGGTTGACATTTCTCGTGAGACTATGGAAAGAAAGAAAGCGCAAAAAAAACTAATGTCAGCTACTAGGCGTTAACAAGAAGCCCGCTCCTTAGAAGTTTGGGAGACTTTCAAGGAGAGAAGGATTGTTTTGTTAGATGGGTCTCGCGAGTGAATGAGCAGGGCCGCAGAAAATGAAGTCTCAGACGCTCGGATAAGATATTCCCGTCCGTGACACGAGTTCTCCAACAACGAAAGATCTCCAGTGGAAAAAAAGAACATAAAATCAGCGCCACATAGTGGTGGATGGTTGAAATAGTACACTGTTTTTTAATAGCGTAATTAGATCGCTATCGTAATGAAGGAATGGCAAAATCGGAAGTGAGGATACAGATTTTGTGTCCTTTGCATGAGGTTCCAGACAGTCACGTGATATTGGTGGGATCGATCACATTCCAATGCAAGAATTTCATCTCTAGGAATATGTTATTTGTTTTTTCGAGGTGTTTGCCTCTCGCTCCTTCCCCATCCACTTTCTTTCCTTGGTGGCAGCGTTGCCGATTAAATGTTGAACAGTAGCTGCTGATATTAAAGTTGGATCGAAGACCCAATAGAGGCGAAATTATCTGTTCATCTCGCCAAGAGGAATGCATCCAAACCTACTCTTCTGGTGAATATTTGCACAGTTCTTTTTTATCTCCAAAAGAGATGGAAAAAGAGATACAACGCAGTGCGGAGTTTTATTGTATTGACGTGTGGGGTCGTCAGGTCAGTTAGGCACCAAAGAAAAATTCTCAGACATCGGCAGCGAATTCAAAAGGTGCAACGATGATTTTTTGTTGGGAAAAGCATTAAAGTTTACAGGTTAAACAAACAAATTTCATATGGTTCTCTTGAATCCTTAGACATAAACGATGAATATTATTGTTTTACAAATATTTATGATCTAGATTAGTGTATTAAACATCTTTTTTGATCTACACCAGAGTGGGATTTATTTCTCATCTACAGGGGGGGATCTATTCAAGAATTTATCATTGGATTTGTCCAAGATCTAATCAGGAATTTTTCGCAGGATTTATTTTGTATCTACTTTATACCAATAGCTGGATTCATTTAGGATCTATTTTACATCTACAGCAGGATTTATAGTACGAGCTATGACAATAAAGTTCAAGGATTGGTGCTGTTGAGCTCATGTTCGAAGAGTTTAAAAATAAAAGGAAGTGGTATGTTGTAGTTCAAACAGATGGTGGTACAGAGATTGTCCAGTAGGCTGACAGGTTGCAAGTAACAACCAGTTTCGTTTATAGCGTTAACCTTCCGTGTCACGAATTTGTAATTCGTGACACAGAAGGTTAACGAATGGTATAAGCAGTTCAAAGATGGACGTGAGGATATTCGCGATGACTCAAGAAATGAGGACGAAGTTGCAAAAGTTCGGGAAATTGTGGCAAGAGATCGTCGTTTGAGTCTCAGAATGATGGCCGATTAGCTGGATATGAATAAGGAGATGATTTGTCAAATTCTGCATAAAGATTTAGGGAAAATGAGAATCTGTGCAAAATATGTGCCTCACAGACTCACGCATAAGCAGAAGCAACAAAGGGTGCTATCATGCGAAGACTTCATCCAGACTTGTCAAGACAGTCCAAATTTCCTCAACTTTATTGTCACTGGAGATGAGTATTTGGTGTTTCAGTATAACCAAGAGACGAAGCGTCAGAGCATGCAGTGGACTTCAAAATCATCATCAAGGCTCAAAAAGTTCCGTTTGCTAAGGCCACGGTCAAACGACGCTGATCATTTTTTTCAAAAAATAGGGTATGATTCACAGCGAATTTGTACCTTAAAGGGAGGGAGTCAATGCTGCGTTTTACGTGCAGGTGCTTCAAAGACTGCGCATTTCCCAGGTGAGGCCGAAATTTCGAGAGCAAGGCACTGGTTCTTGTTGCACGACAATGCCTAGCTTATTCTTATCTTGTTGTGAAGACATTTATGAGAAACATGGCATTGTAAAGATGCACCCTACTCTTCCGATCTAGCACCTGCGGACTTCTTTCTCTTTCCCAAGGCGAAAACTGTCCTCAAAGAAAAGATATTTCAAAATATTAAGGACATAAAGAAAAACGTAACCGCCGAACTAAACACCATCTCTTTGAACACCTTGGCTGAATTTTTCAGAAACTTTTATAAAGGTGTCATGAGTGCATTCAATCTGGTGGTGATTACTTTGAATAAAAATAAAAACCATTTTTGACTTAACTTTGTATGCAGTACCCGGATACAGTACCTTTTTATCAACAATAATTTTTCATCCCATCTACCTAATATATCCAGATATAGCAGTTAATAACATTGGTCAGGAAAGAGTTCCCCAATTTTCGTCCAGCAAACAGCAAATCAACCACAGAAAAAACCTCAATTTAGAGACTTTATATCCATGCTGTGATTGCCGTATAACTGCATTCCTTTCAAGGTGATCCTGGATTACTTCTTTGATCACCGACACCACTGTTTATTCCCTAGAACAAACAATGGTGTCGTTTAGCAGGAACTTGCCCTCAATGCCACCACATTGCTCCAGTTTGTACAGTAGTCTTTGAACAGTATCAAAAGCTTTCCTGAAATACAAGTATATGATGCCAAAATTATTTTTTGCATCCAGTTTCTTGGTCACTGCATCATAGTAACCTATCAGATTGGTTAGACAATACCGCCCCTAGACCTCATCATGTTGTGATTGCAGTATAATTGCATACCTCTTCAGATGGTCCTGCATTACTTCTTTGACCACTGTTTCTATTAATTTATATTCATTCTGGTCTTCGGTGTTCCCTGGTAATTTATGGTAATTTATAATCATTGCATGCATTTTTTCTTCTCTGCCATCTGTCTCATTAATGCCCTCGTGGATAGCACCGCTGCTATAATCGCCATCCTCCCCCACACCGGATTCAAAAGACCCCAGTTCGAATCCTCAATGACGCCATGAAATTGTATGGGCCATTTTCATAACATGGTTGAGTTAGTCAGTCTCAAGAGTAGCATGGTTTGTTCTCCCAGAAACGTGCGTTTTTCGTCCAGCAAACAGCAAATCAACCACAGAATACACCAAATTTAGAGACAATATGGCGTAAGCTGCTGATGCATTAAAAACCCTACACCAACAACAAGTCTCATTAATTCATTTGAAATCGATTTAACTCTAAATGTTCAAAACAACCGTTCTTGGTTGGCACGACAACAACTTTGATTACTTCCATGAACGTTTCTTATTTACCAATAGCAGTTGGTAATGATGAAAAGAATTTAAAAGTGTCTTAGGACCACTCTAAATACATTTATCGCTAGTGGAATATCTTTCTTGTATTCTTTTTACAGTTGAGTTATAACTTCAAACAAATCCCACCACTTCGATACATTATGATTGCCATCTAGTGGTTCTTATACATGAAGGTTCTGGATGCATGACGTATTACAACTGAAAATCAGATCAAGAAAATTGCTTTTTCTTGTTGCTTTTGCAACATACTGGTGTAGAACATTGCGCCCGCGCTGTGCACTCATGCACAGCGCGGATCCAATGACACGGCGCATTATCGTCTTGAAAGATACCGTTTCTGTCCAGGAAAAAAATATAAAATGGCAAGATGCACATGGTCCCTTAAAGCTGCCGGTAGACCTCACCAGTTAGAACCACCTTCCACTTGATCCCTACAGTCAGGGAGCTAAATAAACAGTTCCTATCCTGGTTCAACCTAGGACTATATGCGACGTATATCCTTACTGGACACGTTAGCCTGAATGTCAAACTGCACAGCTTCCACCTCTCCCAAACCCTCTATTGCACATGTGGCTCCCAAGAAATGGCAGAGAATATACTACGAGAATGTCCCCACTATTTATTCACTTCAAGAGGCACCCTCTTTGTTAGACTCCAGGAAAAACTATAATGCTTTCTAACACTATGCCAATAAAGCCTTCAAAAGAAGAAGAAACCATCTGACGCTGAACAACACCAGATAACCCTGAATGAATTCTCCTGGATATTCTGTGCCTAAAAGGAGATATAAATGACTTCAGTGGTAAGGAAAATCTTAGAGGCAATGATTAAGAGTGCGACCCAGGAACATTTAGATAGAAATGGAGTTCCGAAGGACACACAACATGGTTCTGTTAAGGGAAACTCGTGTTTAACTGACCTAATAAGCTATTTTAACTCGATCTGGATGTATGGAACAATCTCCACATAGTTTATTTGGATTTTAGCAAAGCATTTGACTCAGTCCCTCATGAGAGGTTAATATATAAGCTGGAATATGTTGGAATTACTGGAAAGATTCTAAGATGGATTGCAGGGTGATCAATGGATATTCTAAAGACTGGTGTAAAATCAGAAGTGAAGTCCTACAAAGATCTTTTCTTTGACCACTGTTGGTTCTGATTTTCGTAAACGACATTGATGAAGAGATGAAAAGCGTGCAAAATTTCTAGATTATCTAAAGATTCGGAGAGTCGTTAATGATCAGTGCCAAGCAGAGCTCCTTCAAGATGAGGAACAGGCTTCAAGATGAGGAAAAGGCAATTGTAATAACGAATTTGGAACACTGTGTTCAAGTATGGAGATCTCATCTGAAAAAAGACATTAAATTTCTTGAATGTATCCAAAGAAGGGCAACTCGCAGGGTAAGATCAGCAAAAGTGCAACCGTACGAGGAAAGACTTCGATTATGTGGGCTACAGAGCTTGGCACCTAGGCACCATAGAGGGGTTAGTAGAAGGAACGAGGCTTGAATTTTCGCTGTTATAAATAATTCCAGAACTAGGAACCATAAATTCCAATTTCAGGGGAAGATGTTTAGACTAGATTGTAAGAAGTCAGCGAGTCGTTGATTACTAGAAATAGTTGCCTACGCAGGCTTACAGGTTGAAGGAATTCCAAAGTCAACTGGATGGTTGCCAACGGTGGAGTAAAACTCTATGGTTTCCTAATGGTTTGCTAATTTACTCCTTTTTTAATTTTTGGGGATAAAATCGATGCTATGCAAATGGTTTCGCCATAAATTTCCATACGATTCCTCATCAATAATCTCTTTCCTCATTCTCCTGAGGAAAGAGATTACTGATGAGTTATTAGCATCCATAGCAATAGTTCTAAGCAATTCCATCCACGACTTTTTCCCCTTTGGTATTTTCCTCTTGCTAAACTGTCAAACGCCAACTTTCTCGCTAAG
Organism: Mastigoproctus giganteus; assembly: GCF_048544385.1. Classification (NCBI taxonomy): domain Eukaryota; kingdom Metazoa; phylum Arthropoda; class Arachnida; order Uropygi; family Thelyphonidae; genus Mastigoproctus; species Mastigoproctus giganteus. The sequence continues at coordinate 229,543,782 of NC_143578.1, read as the reverse complement.
ATGGTCCTAAAATAGAATATTTCAGATAGGAGAAATATTTCTTTCACCCCAAAAATATTAAAGAACTTCAAAAAAAAACAAAATTGCAACTTGAAATGCATCGATTTGAGCTTGGAAACATGGCAAATATATACACCGATGTTGGACTGAGTGTCATATTTGCCAACACGTTTTGTAGGAATGAAGTTTTTACACTCTCTCTCTCTCCCTCTTTCTCTACCGCCTACCCACTGTAGTGTTTTCTTTTATTAGGGGCTAGTAGCTCGAGAGAGAGAGAGAGAGAGAGAGAGAGAGAGAGAGAGAGAGAGCAAAAGAAGCTACGTGCAATGCGAATATTTCCATGGTAACAGATGTACCTTCATTTTTACGAGTTCACTCTGTTCTTCGAGAAATAAGGCTGCAGATTGAGCAAAGTTTTGAAAAGACGTGCCTGCATACCTTTTACGATCTTCTCTTCGGTACAAGGACATTGATTGAAAAAGGAAGGCGAGATTCCTTCCCTCCAACTGCATGCACCCGAGAGAAAATCTTCCCATCTTTGGCAAAACTTCATACACAGATTAACGTATATTTCCTTGGAGAACAAATCAGTTCTTTTGCTTTCTGCATCTTCCACTGTTGCTAAGCTATATGGAAACTATTTTTATCTCTTTGAACATCCCTACGTCGTCAGAAACTTGTAGGCCCAACGCATAATACGCCTTGGCTTGATCTTCTGATAACGACTGGATTATGTGGCTTCTCCAGTCTGTAAACCTCTTTCTCTTGAATGAGAATTAAAGGCGAAGAGCATGACGGGAGGAGGAGAGTCACAACCGTCTTTGTTATTGATGGGGGACGGAGAGGGGAGGTGGAAAAGAAAGGTCGTTCGTTTGATTCGAGATTCCGTTCCTTGTCGCTCAAGCGACAAACAGAATATATATTGGATTATTATAGAAGTCCAAGCTGTGTGGTAGCGACTGAAATGAAGAATGATTTGTCCCCAGGTGATGTTAAAGGTTAGATGGAATGAGAATTACTGTGGCGATTTTCTAACAATACATCGCGCCATCTGGCACTTGGATTTAAGGGGAACCGGCGTGCAGATAAATTTCAATTTATTTTTGCAATGCGTTAATAGTTTTCGCATTTGGTACATGGAAAGTATCACTGATTCAAATTCAAGTTAATCGAGCGAATAAAAGAGATGGAATATTGTTTTAAAGAACGAGAACTGAGTGGTTATTTTGTCGGTCCAATATGAAGGCAGCGTTCGTATTTCAATAAAGATTCCGTTGATATAAACATTTAATTAATTCTTTTAATATTGGCGAAACGACATATAATTCTACTCTTTTGTTGAAGAGTGTTTTGACAAGATGGTTTGGATGCTTCCCGAATGGTGGGGGGAACTCAGATAAGACTGTTTAGTGATTTCTTTATTAAGAAATCAATAGGCAGTTATTCCAGTAGGTACTGCCCAAAATTCGTCTCCAAGAGCCAATTCATCCCACAGGTACTGAATGGGGTTGAGAGCCGGCCAGGCCAAATGTTCGACACAGTTTTCCACAAACCAATCTTTTATGACCTGTGTTAATATCTTGTTGATAATAAGAGGGTCCATTTCCGTGTAACACCACAGTAGGTAGTGTATAATTTTCCAAAACGTCCAGATAGGTCATGGACTTCATAGTTTCAGGCATAATCACCAAAGGATGAAATCTTAACCGGCTAAAACAGCTCCATACCATCACAGCGCATCTAACAAACTTCATGGCCATGATCATCAATATTTTTTATAAAGTTTTGTTATAAATATTTTTATAAAGTGAACAGCACCTGCCCCAGGTGCTGTTTACTCTAGGATCGGCAGAATCTACCATCCAATCTAAGGCAGTTCACTACGAAATGAAGTACTGACTGATCTTCCTTTGGCCTCTTGAGATTTCTACAGACCATATGGTGAGGCACGAATGTTTGGTTGTAGTATCACCTACCATCTTCCATCTTTCAATAAAGGCACCACATTGGATTTTTGGAGGTTCACCAGTTCCAATTGTACCACAGAAAAGTTACCATGCAGCATGAAACCAGGATCCTACGTTGCAAGTAAGTATTCATCCATGAACCATATTGGCTTCTAAAATTGTATATTTAAGGCAGCCTTACGAGTGTTAGGGAATGTCAGAGCCGATACGCATGCGCGATGAACTTCTGGTACAGAGATAGTATTATGATGTTGTTGTTGTAGTGGGGTTTTAGGAGCATCAGCGAATAAGGCCATATTGCTCCGTTTTCTGTTTGCTGGAAGAAAAACCTGCGTTTCCGGGAGAAAAAAAAACACGCTAACTTCGCCTGAGACCGACTAACTCAGCCACGTTGTGAAAAAGGCCCATTAAAATTCCTCACATCATCGACGGGACTCGAACTCAGGTCTCTTCCACCCATTGTGGGGAGGACAGCGATTCTACCAACTGTGTTACCCACGAAGGCAAATACTATGATGCCTACATAATATTCATGCTGGGCGTTCGAATACTTTTGGCCATATAGTGTACTTTTAATTCTACCTTAACAATCCTTACTAAAATTTCGATTTAATTCCACTTCTTAATTGGAGCAGCGAAGAAGTCGATTGGCTGTTATTTTTAGAGAACCTCAAATAATGACCAGCAACTCCAGTATGTGTTGACAGAGTATTTGAACCACTTTGACACTGGAAGATGGATTGTGATTAAGTATCCAAAAGCCATCAATAAAAAGAAGACTCTACACCAGTATTCCATCCTCTGCTCACTACTTAATGTAAACTTTCCACTCACCCCTACCAAGCTAAACTCATCTATTGCTGCACACCATAAAGAACATGACCTGAATTTAGCTTATATTTATTTGTCGAGAATATTAAAAACGAAGGTACATTTAAAAACAGGCACAAAAAAAAATCAAAACTTAATTTTCGAAGTTAGGCGCCATCACTGGTTAAAATGAGGCAAAAAATTCCATTCCTAGTTGAAGTTTTAATGTAGAAATCATTATCTGTTATTTTTTCATTCGAAGTAACTATTTTTATAATTAAACAGGATTTTTAACGTCCAAAAAAAATGGAGAATATTTTCAAAAGAACTAATTTATTTTGAGGTTTATGGAATTGATTTTAAGAGCGTTCTTAGAGCAGACGAGCCAGTTAACTTACTTATACTTTGCAGTAATTACATACTTTGTGTGTTTTTTAACCTTCAGTGGCTAAACTATGTTTTCTTAACTTATATTTTTCCCCCTCGTGTATTAACACTAGGTGTCACTTCTTACGACATCGGCTAAATTAAACCAAACGACAAAATTATGTCGTTTGGTTTAATGTTCAAAATGCTGCAATGCGTAAGAACGTTTGCATTATGAAATACCAGCAATACAAACGATCCATTGTCGTCTGCGCGCAGGCTACGGTTAAAGGTGTTAAATTCTTCGTTATATCAAACTCTCGCTACAGTGAACTCGGATGAATACCAGCTTTAATTACGACAGAAGCGTTTGAGTTTTTTTTTGTTTAGAACTTTTTGCGTATTTTAACAGCACACGTAATATTGATAGTTTAAAGTGCTGATTTTAGGATAGACGAAATTAAAATTCGTTACAGTGATAGTCAAAAAGTCCGATGCCATGCACTAACAGTAAGCACCACTCTTCTGAGCGTCCTACAGTCTCTTTAAGCTGATTTCTGCGCCCTATCCAAATGTTTCCAGTGCATCAGCACCATGATAGAGAGAGTTGACAAAAGCAAATATCTAGGCTGTGGGTTCAATGACAAAAACGAACCGGATGTGGAAATAAAAGCGAGGATTGCAATGGGCAGGTAGCATTTTCTTAAAATGAGATCTGCGTTGTGCAATGGGAACCTGGATCTGCACCTTAGAATCTGGATGATGAGATGTTACGTTTGGTCAGTTCTGTTGTATAGTGCTGAGACATGGACACTGAAGACTAACACCTCTAAACAACTAGAAGCATTTGAAATGTGGAAGTACAGAAGAATATTAAAGATACCATTGGACAGTAAGAGTGACCAATGAGTGTCATGCAGAAAATTGAAAAGAAAAACTGCGTATCTTGACGCAAAACACCGAATACGCAATTCCAAGGCTAATTATTGAGGGGAGAATGGAAGGAAGAAGAAAGCCTAGGAGAAGACGCATATCATGGCTAGATAACATCAAGAACTGGACGAGACTGAACACCAAGCAGCTGTTCAGAGCTACCAGAGACCGAGAGACATTTGAAGTGGTAGTTGCCAACCTCCGTTAGGAGATGGCACTCGAAGAAGAAGACAATAGCACGAAGAGAATGACTGCTAATATGGCACCCTCCGATGAATCCTCAGTAGGAGTTGAGGAGCAGGTGGGGTGAAGTTGAGCACTCCGATGCCCTATCTACTGCAATTGCCTCCATACCTGGAGGAATAGTTCGTTTTTTCCCCAATCCCCAATACATTTTTGCAATATAGTATAGTATATGGAAAAACATGTTATCGATAAGCCCAATTTCCCCCCCTCCAAGACTTTTTGCTTTATACCACGAAGGACACAGATATTCACTACACTTAATACGTTGATAATCCATCATTTTAATCTCTGGAAGTATATCAAAATTCTTGATAAACTTCAATATTTCAGGCAACTTCCCCCTTGTCGACAGATCCAATAAACCATCAGCCAAAGAACATCTCTCATGGGACTAAAAAAACAAATATACCTTTTCTCTGAGTGTTGTTCTAGCAAAGTCATAACTCTTAAGCATAATTCTTTTTCTGTCAAAGCCATATGACAAATAGTGAAGGTCCGGAGTGTTCGATCAATGAAGGTCAAACACGATAATATTATCCTACTAAAAGCTACGGATATTGTGAGCAAACTACACCATCCAGGATGCTAGGAAAGGCTAGTTTATAAAATATATACACTACCCTACCAAAATATTCGAGATTTGGTGTGAAGATTGCAGTCGTATTTTCGAAGTGTTCCCCAACTTTTTACATAGTAGTGTACATTGAAATTAAAGATTTTCCTGCTTCATTGGAGCATATTATTGGTTCTTTTAAATCTTCTATTTATTGTCTCGTTTACAAAATATATATACTAAAGTACCAAAATATTAGAGATTTGTTGTGCAGATTTCAGTTCTGTTTTCCAATAGTGTTCCACAACATTTTACGTAGTAGTGTACATTGAAATTAAAGATTTTTCTGCTTCACTGGAGCGTATTATTGGTTCTTTTAGAAGATTTTCTCTTTATTGTCTGTTTGTTGAGAGTTTATATTTAATCGCTTCTGCTAATAGAAAATTTATGGGATTTGTAATAGAGCGAGAAAGATAAAATATAGGTCATTAATGACTTTAAACAAAAAAAAAAAAAAGGTGTTAACCAAATGAATATGTCATCGTTTACTGTTTCAGTCGACAAAAATAATGAGATTAAGAATGTAGCAAACTTGTGCCTGGAGGCCATACATTTTAACAAGAGGCGCTCTAGCGAAGACGTAATACGAAAATCAAGAGACAGAGATTAATGATTGGAGGAAGGAGAATATGTTCTTTTTCTCCTAGTAGAATTCGAAACCTTAAAAATGGAATCACCAAAAATTCCTAATTTAAAAATTACACTCATATTTTTTTGTATTTTAGATAAAATTAATAAAATGGTACGCAGTTATAGGAGAATTGGTGATAGATAGATTGTGGTGGTATAGAGTCCATGAACCAGGAAAGACAGAGAGAGAGATTATCGAGCTCTGATGAAATACGGTCATGTGACAGCAGGTGATAAAGCATTAGCACTAACCCCCGACCAGAGCAGGTGTAAGGACCATCAATCATTCAAAAGGATTGACAACTGGTAGCAAGTACTTCCACAGAACCACACGCCTGCTTCGACTGGTTGTCAAGCCCTAACCATTATCACCCGATAACGTATCTTGTTGCTCTTTTGGTACTCAGCGTTATCACCGTGGCTAAGCTTAGAAAAAGGGAGAGCTAGAGGACAACCACGATAGTCCTCCATGCAGACTCTTATGAAAGATATATATTCAATTTTTGCTCTGTCAGTAACGTAAGTAGACCTCTAGTAGCTCCTGTGGAAAAGTAAAAACTTATAAGTCGCATCTGAACTTTGTTATGCATTCAGACGTCATTAGGTATAAACTGTAGTTCTTCAATTTCTACTTCTGGCGAACCCCTATTGGTCACTACGAAGTAACCCCCGAATAAAATTGAATAAAGACGTGGATGGCTTTCAGCAAAGTATTAGATAAACAATCCAGGTTGGTTTTGAATCCAGCAGTTCTCAATTATTTAAAAAACTTTCGTATTAATGATACCGTTGATAACCATCCATCACAGAACACTATAAATAAATTATTTAACGAAAGCTGGTACAAGCAGACTGCGATTATCCGAACTAGTCAAATCCCATGATTCGATGATCCGAACTAAGCGGGAATGGACAAATTCGGATAATTGATTTGTTCGTTTTATCGAGTTCTTTGAATAAATATGAGGCGCCAATCTTAAAAGTGACTCTAAAGCATTTTATTGAACAAATTAAATCGCAGATTTCTTAGTAATTTATTTTATTATATACACCACCCTCCAAAAATATTCAAATACGCTTCGGTTTCGCACTGACGTTATCAACATCAATAGCGTCCCTCTTCAGTAACTCAAAACCAGAGTTCTCGTGAGAAAAAAAAAACCCATGCTAACCTCACCTGAGACCGACTAACTCAGCCATGTTGTGAAAAAGGACCATAAAAATTTAAGAGTATAAACCCTCCTCGGGGTAATGAAAAAAATTTTTAAAAAGATATTTTTGAGCGTTGTTCTTGTGGGTTGTGGTCAGTATACTCATCCTGAACCAATACTTAGATAGAGTCGCCCATCATAACTTTATCCCACCGTCCTCTGTAGGTATTCTCCATTAACTATGACCTGGTGGAATCTATCTTCATGTTTTCACCTTTCAACAAAATCGTCCAGATTTGATCTCAATAAGTTTAGGTAAGAGTAAAAGTAATGGATCCTGATTGACATTCTTTCCAATCAACCGCTCTTCTGGACTGTAACCAATACCAATTTTTTCATAAAGACAAATCGAATCAACAGAACAGCAAATGGATTCTTCACCGGTGTAAAACGCGCAGAAGCGAATATCTCTTTTTTTTTTGTTTGTGGAGGCTGTAGCTGGGAGCAATACATCATACTCTTTCAAATGCTATCTCAAGAATTATGTATTGTATTTGGTTAGACCCAAGTTCCTCATTAATCATCCAATTCTTATTAATTAAGTAAATATGGTGCTTTAGGTGCCACCTCAATTACCCTGACCAACAGATTCATCATCAAATTCTGAAGACACTTCTTTGGAAGGTGGATTGGAATTGGTAAGACTTCACTACGTGGTACGGAAGCAATAGAAGATATGTTATAATGCACTCCATCTTTTCGATTCCCAAACTTCTTAAACTTTGATATATCAACCACATAAAAGTAGCAGTCATCAGGTTGGTTTGTGGCTTCCTCCTCATTTGAGATATAGCAAAAATACCACAATCTTGAATTTATCTCTCTAATGTTGATCTGCAATTACCACAGAAGAAATTAAGTGTCTATAGTTTAGCTTGGTCATCCATTGGCATTCGAAAATAGGTTTCATATACTACTTTATGCTTCACTTTATAAGAAGCAATGAAATTTAAACAAAAATAAAACAGAAAATTGTTATTAATTCTGGAAAATAATTAATAGGAGATACTTTTTTGGACTAACAGGAATAGAATCGATTGTAACACAAGAGAAGGTATTGATTACAACTTTCTTGGGCGAGATTGAGTCTTTGAAAAGGCGAGTAGATGCTCTGGAAATAAATAAATCTGGGGGCTCGCTCGTTATTAAATTTTTCATATTATGCCAGGTGATGCTCTCGCGAAAGATTCGACGCAAGGGATGGACTATCAGCGTCCACTGCTTTGGTAAAGTTAAATATAAGTGGGAACTCAATTGGTAGGAAATAGAGAATTTTTTCTGTGATAAAGATGTCACAAATCAGTTGCTGGAGCTAATGACTTGAATCAAAAATAAAATGAAAGCTTGATTGCAAAATATAAGATCATATTGGAGAAACGTTGCTGGATGGGTCGGGACGTTATTGCTTTCAATTATGCCTAGATACGACATGATGGATTGTATGAGGAAAATCTTGTTGATAAACTCTAGAACTGAGGAACTCTGAAAGGCATTAAGGGAAGACTTTTCATTGTTTTGGAAAGATGGAATTCATTTGAATAGGGCAGGTGCAAGGCTTTTTGATAATGACCACAGTGAGGCCTTAAGGGTTTCTGAGCCAGCCAGCCAGATAATCCCTAGAAAGATGTAGTAAGGTTTTAAGGAACATCAGGCTATATTGCGCCGTGTATATTGCGTGTGTTCTGAGATCGATTTTCTGTTTGCTAGACGAAAAACCCAAGTTTACTTGAGAAAAAACCACCCACGCTATCCTCATTTCTTAGGACATCTCGTATGTGGTTAAAGATAAAGAAGAAACTGATATATGTGGTATCTGCTGTATGTGGAAAGTTCAAGGAGTCTGTGGTTAAGGATGTGATTCAAGACCTTTCGACAAGAACAGCACCTTGAATTTGCATGAAATTTGTTAAGGGGACGTTATACTCAACCAATCTGATAAATAGCTATTATGTAGTCATTAAACTGTTGGATGGAGTAAAGCCTTTAACACCATCTCATATGGAAGGCTGCTGATATATAAACTGGAAGATGTTGGAGTTACTAGGAAAAGGTTATACAAGATTGGAAACAGAGGGGTGTCATAATGGTCACTCTTCAGGGTCGATCACTGCGAAAAATGTGGGCTCTCGGGAATTAGTAATGGGTCCTCTCCTACTTCTAAATTTCATGAATGATATTGATGAGAGTATTTGAAGGAAGTTGTTCAAGTTTGATAAAGATTTTAAGGTGTGGGAAGTGGTGGTTAACAATTCGAGCCAGGCCATGCTGCTTTTACAAGATTTCAGTCCTTTTGATACGTGGTCCAAAAAATGATCACTATTGTTTAATGCTACTAAATGTAAGTTTATACATCAGGGAACAGAATTCCCGGAGTCACGTTTAATCTACAGTGAGAGGGGATAAAGTGGTTCATGGCGAATCACACTTAGAGGTTACGATTCAGTGTGACATGAAATTTTCCATGAAGTATAAACAGGCGGCTAAGTCCCCTGTTTATATTACATTAAACATTACCCTTGGACACTACCAGTTTATACTAAATGGGTAGTGTTCAAGGAAATTTCAGTGGGAAACCACAGGTGGCGCCCGACCCTAACACTATGCACACTATGCACTATGGCCAAAGGCAAGGCACTTATCGTCCATTGGTGTTTCCGGTACGAAATTCCAAAAGTAACCTGCCAACATATTTTGACTCCATTTTTCCTGGTATCTTTTTTCCATTTAAGAAATATTGGTGAAACCTTTCACCATGTTCATCGGAGACCACTCCAAGTTTTCAGGAAAAAAGTTTAAATGGGAATGTAGGAAATGAAGCTTTAAAGACATATTGAATCCTGAATCTCTGTATGGATATCCACAATTTCACTGTAATTTTGTGATTTAGCATTACCTAAAATTTTCGGGCAGAGGTTTTCGAATGCCTTCCAGGCTTTTATTTTTGTAACATTCAATTTTTTATTGAATTCCTCATCTTGGAACAGCAGTTTGATTTGAGGACCCACAAAAATTCCCTTTTTTATCTTAGCCTCACTGATTCAAGGAAACTTTTGCCTCAAATAGGAAAATCCTTTTTTTTTGTCCATCACTTTCACAATTATTTTTTTTCCATCAAACATAGATGTGCAATGGTAGTAAATAGATTTTTGACTTATTCACCAAAGGAGGATGCGCTATATTTTTCTGGCCTGGTGTAGTTTCTGTATGGTCTGACCATTTTTTTATCCAGTAGAGGCAATCCTTCGCTCGGCTGTCCCACTCACATAAAAAGCAGAAGTGTTTAGTGTATCCACCTTGCAATCCAGTCAGCAAAGCTACCACTTTTAGGTCTGCACAGCTATTCCATTTGTATTCTTGATAGCATATTTTTTTTGCAAAAGAACCTGCAGGTTCTCGTACGTTTCCTTCATGTGAATTGCATGGGCAAATGGTATAGATGGATACTTCTTTCCATTATGAAGTAAAACTACTTTCAAACTCACCTTGGATGAATCAATGAAAAGCCTCCACTGCTCGAGGACGGGCTCCAGATGTAACTCTTTCATTAATTCCTAGACATTGTTGCAATAAACTAAAGCACCATCCATGGATTAATAGATTGTTATGTTTAGATTGCTTCTTCCTATAAAAAGACACATTGACACCTTTTTTCAAGACGATTTCACTGCTGAAGCCGCGATCCTAGTAATTGAGCTTGGTTTTGGAGAGTTTCAAAATCTCTGACCATATCGTTCAATTCTCCTGAGTGATTAGAAGAGGCTTTGCAGTAGCAAGGATTGAAAAGTCTGGATCTGTACTCGTTCTGGGTTCTGCATCTTTTGGAAGGTCCTTTTTCGATCCTGAATCAGTTAGGTCCATAAGTTTCTGGTGGCTTTGGCACCGGCACAGTATCATCATGAGGAACTGTCCTTAGAGAAGAAGGTATGTTGGGATACTTTACTTTATGCTTGGATTTCCCTGAAAAACCAGAAATATTGGTCATGCAAAAGTAATAATTGTTTATGTGGTCTCGAGGTTCCCACCATAGCAGAATAGCAAAAGGCATTAATTTATGACATCTAAGCCAACCGGTTAATATCCTTGAACATGAGCTACAGGAAATCTTTGGAGCCCATATTTTATCTTGAACTCAGATCTTACAACGTAATAATATTCTAGAAGGTTCCGGAATATTCTCAAACGTTGTAGAAAGCTCCCGAATGCTCTAGAAATCTTCTGAATGTTCTAGAAATCTGTCGAAATTATATCAGGGAGGAAATTGATGTAAAGAATTACACTGCCGACCAGTGTAATTCTTTACATTATTTCTTAAGAAAATCTTTAAATCGGAATAACTGTAATAAAACAAGACAGATAAGAAATGCAATTAGTTAAAGTGATTAATTAGTTAAGTATGAAGATCACGCAACGTATCCTTCGTGATCCACTTCTCGAATAGTAATTATCTTCCTCGATGAAGTTCATAAACGCAAACGTTACCAAATTGGGTTCCAACTCTTTATGCTATTTGCGGAGTTAAATGGTGAAGAGGCACGATGAATCATTTGCATTTTTCAAAAGAATTTGTTTTGTACATCTGAGGACATACATAGGATATACATCGAAAAAAGGAAATTGTCGTTATAGGAGAGTTTTAGGAGCATTAGCGACTAAGGCCACATTGCTCATGGAAATTTAATGTTTTGTGGCCGATTTTCTGTTTGCTGGACGAAAAACCAGAGTTTCCTGGAGAAAAAACCATGCTAACCTCGCCTGAGACCGACTAACTTAGCCACATTGTGAAAGGCCCATAAAAATTTCTCACGTCATCATTTAGCTCACTGCCAGAGTTTAATGCAACTCTAGCATTCCCCTCCCTGAATAACTCGTCATGTGTAAATGTAGATGCCAAATACTCATTCAGTTTGTTAGCTACCTGAGTAGGATCATCAACAGTTGAACCATCGATATCAACCCCCACATTCTCCAGATCCTAATTAACAACCTAGTTAATTAGGATCTGGAGAATGTGGGGTTGATATCAAGGAGACACAAGGGGTTGTTGCTACTGTAGAACCAACTCAGTATAAATATCGAGGGTCCGCCTGAGCAGAGGATTACGTTGCGCAACCCATTCTTTCCATGTCATTTGCATGATCCAAGGAAAGCAGCAGATTATAGGCTCTGCATACAAGGAATAAGAAGTGTCCTGTGGTAGTGCCACCCATGCGTTTTACAATGTATCCAGTAATGCCAGAATGTTGTCAGGTGGGTGGTTGTAGCATACCTTTTCCAGTAAGCCCTGAAAATGCTCAACTGGATGGAGATCGGGAAAGATGGGTGGCAATGGAAGGATGGAGAATCCATTCCTACACAATGGAGTGTTGATACTGGAGAGCCAACTCAGTGTAAACATCGTAGGTCTGTCTGTGCAGAGCATTACCCATTCTTTCCTTATAGGCACTACATTCAAGGAATAAAATTCGATTTAAATAAGAGGACATAGAAGACCCTTTCGTAATTGAGGATTTATCCTAAAAAATAAACTTAATGGTGGGTAATTAAAGAAGTTTAAAAAAAAGCGAACTTCTTTAAATTTTATCTAATACGTCACTAGCTTTGTGACGATTTAAAATTCCATTATGTGAAAACCTGGGATTATTTAATTTTGGAACAATGCTGGATTGAAGTAACCCCCGACAAATGGATGTCGTTTACGTATGTCCAGAAATTTTTAAAGAGAAATAGTCGATTCTTTCTTTCTTTCTCTTATTGGAAATCATCGTTAGTGAGCATGACCTTTATAAAAGCCTATCCAAAACGAGATAACACGTTTAACGGTGATACTTGAGTCAGTAAAGATGGATCCCAACTTTCTTAGAAGACTGTTCTTTTTGTCGAAGCAACCGTTCGCATAAGCGAAGAAGTTAATCGATATAACCCTTGCTTTTGGACGAAACGCTACTAGGCGGTAACGAACTCTATAGAGATTCTCTGAAAGTTAACGTTCGGTAGAATGATGAGGCAGCAATTTTTGGATCTTTTTTTTTTTTGTCCACGAAAGGAAAAACGATGATCGAAGAAAATTATTTTAAAAGCTCAAAACTTTCTTTGCTCCTAAGCTCAACAAAAGCATTTTGGTGAGTACCATTTAGGCGTAGATATCACTACTGTTATGGGTGTTGCATCCACGTTGAGGAACACCAATTATGTTATAAATTGATTTTCCAATAATAAATATAATGCTTCTGTAAAATTCAAATCTTATACAAAGGTAAACAACATTCTGGAGATTTATTTAGGGTCATTAGCTAGGCGAGACTGAATTCATTTATGGAAAATTATTTTGAGATGTACACTACCTGAATATAGTGTCTGCATCGCAGCAGAATGTCTGGCAGCTAGTTTATTTGATAGATAGAAAGGATGATAGGTAGAAAGATTTCTCTTTTTCTTTGTTGATGTAAGTTGCGTGTTTTCTGAGGTCGATTTTTCTATTTGCTAGACGAAAAACCCGAGTTTCCGGGTGAAAAACCATGCTGCCATCGCATGAGATCGATTAACTCAACCACGTTGGGAAACAGGCCCATAAAAACTCCTCACGTCATCGACGGAACTCGAACTCAGGTCTTTTCCATCTGGTGGGGGGAGGACGGTGATCCTACCAACTGTGCTACCCACGAGGGTCTATTTTTCTTTTTCGTTCAGCTGTCTTATCTTCAAAAAAACATGGTCTTAGTCGCCAATGCTCCGAAAATCCAACAACAACCAAGTTTCCCGGAAGAAAACCTAGAAATCATCAATGAGATGTACTAAATGAGCCATGGAGTACAAAATCATTAAAAGTTACTGGTGTCATTGATGGGAATCGGGGAAAGGTTATGCACAGTGCAAAGGAATGGGCAGCACGTACCATTTTTCTCTGACAATCGGGGAGAAAACTGTTCAATTTTTTTTGTAACGCTCTGCATTTATCGTATGGTGTCACATTCCTTTTCGAAAGAGAAATTTTGAAAAAATAAGGACCAAGACTCGGCTAGCAGACGAGGTTGTTGCACAAAACGCAATTTGTATATAATAGGTAATCTGAGAGTTTTCTTCAGTCCATATATAGCAATTGTATTTTTTAACTTGGCCAATGAAATCAAGATGGAGCTCATCGGATGACGTAAGACATTATGATTGGCTTCAAAAATGTTTACTTTTGTCGATAGTACTGCAATCTCTTCTCAGGATCTATGGGTTTCGGGTTTCAATTATAGCTGGATTATAATTTTTTCTTCGTACACTTCCTTTGGTGCGGAACTTCTCAAATGTCCGCCCTTTCTTGGAACAGCCGGATGTGTCTACACTCGTGTGTAAAATTTAAGGAAGTTACATGTTTTTACAAATGTCTCATCACTACATATGGAGATTCCAATAATATTTTATTGGAATCTCCATGTGTAACGATATTTGATTTACTTTTTTTTTTTCAAGAAAACCGTAAGCATGAAAGGTATCAGAACTGACAGAAGATTTGAATTTCTGTACTGTTCCCTAAAAGGAACACTAACATTAGTGAAGAAGTCAGAAGACAGAGAACCATCTGCCATCTCCAATAAGTGATCAGAGGGGATCCATCTCCAATGAATGGTTAGAGAGAAAAGTGGATTCAATTGCAAAAAACAGACTGCCATCTATAAGATGGGAGATTGTTCAAAAGATCTTTATGACAAATTCTATGGAAATTTCGGTGAAAATGAAGCTCTTGGAATTTCCAAGGATTTTTATCGTATTTCACAAGATCAAAAAACTCAGAAATGTCAAGAGCAGCTCGTGATTCTGATTTCTGAACAATCTAGGCATCAAAAATTGCTCAGAATTCTTCCAACATCCATCTGTCGAAAAACCATAGGATTCATTGAGAAAAAACTTAAGAAGTCTTCGTCTGAAATGTGCTAAATGATTCACGGAGTACAAAAAGTAAGTCATTAAAAGTTTCTGGTGTCACTGACAGAACTCGAATCGGGCGTTTCCACCCTGGGTGGGAGAGACTGTGAGGAATATCACGAAGGAATGGGCAGCACGTGGCCAGCTGGTTGGATATCCCTCATGTAAACCATATTTCTCTATGAAATGAAATTAAGGGAGGAATAACTGTTTAAATGGTATGGTCGGAAGTGCTGTATCAAGTCATCGATACAAGATTTAGAAGAAAATTAGTAGAGTGGCAATTATAGCCCAGGCTTTGACCTAAATTTTATAGATAAAAGCGCGTACTCATCCCATAAGTTCCACGGAGGATTAAGCAATTAGGGTAATTCCTTGAGAAATTGGCAGTTAATAGTAATGCAACCATGCAGCGTGACACCATTTACTCTTCAATTTATATTATTGCAAAACTCTCCAGAATCATCTGCAATCTCCTATAATATTGAAACAATACTCCCACTTTCTAGAATATTCTAGAATCAACTACAATATTCTATCATATTCACCAGCCTTCTACAACTTTCTGGAATATTCTCGAATATTCTAAAAATTTTAATTAAACATTATTTCGAACTTTTAGGTGGGAGTGTTAACCACCCACATAAGACGTTAAAAACTTTTTAAAACAATTCATAAAACAAATTTTAACAATAATTCCAGTGTTACTATCATCGTATGAACACCATTCTAGAATATGAACATCATTATAACAAAACGTCTGTGCCGGGAGGTTTTTGTAGGAGGTTTTTAGGAGCATCAGAGTCTATGGGCATATTGCCCCGTGATCACTGGCTGTAAATTGCGTGTTCTGTGATTGATTTTCTGTTGGCTGGACGAAAATTCCCATATTCTGGGAGAACAGACCATGCTACGCTCACCTGAGACCGACTAACTCGGCCACGTTGCGAAAGTGGCCCATAAAAATTCCTGACGTCATCGACGGGATTCGAACTCAGATCTTTTCCACCCAGTGTTGGGAGGACAACGATTCTACCAATGGTATTACCAATAAGGGCATGCCGGGAGGAATGTCACTGTAGAATAATTGTTAACCAGGATTCGTAACTCAAATAACCTAATGTATCCATTTGCTTTTAACAATGGTTGAGTTTGAGATAGAAGAGTTAACAATGTAAAAAATGTTAAACCATAAAAACAGTTAACAGTAAGTAAAGTAGGAGAACTTCTGGGATGTCTTAATGCACGCGCAGAATGTTATTGAGGCCTTGAAAGACGTAAGAAAAATAATGTGAATTGATGTCACTGGACCAGTTGCATAATAAATAAAACATGCAGTTCGCGTTTCCAGTCCAAAATTAGCAATGGAATTGGGTTAAGTAGATGTCTTGGCTGAAGATGGAGCTTGCTTTCGCAATATATGGTCCACAATAATCATAAACCCTGATTTTTTTACCCATTCACTATCTGGATTTCGGAAAGTTGGTATTAGCAATGCGAATTCGTGAAACTACAAGAGTGACGTCATTACAAATGATTGCACGTGGCTTGGTCAAATTGACACTAACTGCTCCATAACAATGGGACGCGTGATATATCATTTCCTCTTCAAATGCCATGCACGAGGATCATGTCAAAAACGCATTGCTTTGTGACGTCGTGTGTCATTTGGCAGGCTTCTGTCATAGTTGCAACTGATGTGCAGATAACTGTTAGAGTGGGTTCGCATCTTTCAACTCGTTTGTCGGAAATAGTGCCCGGATGAGCCATAAATATAATGATATCCGGTGTGATAAACATTGCTTTTACGATCATCTGTTAGCTGCTCCAGTCAAATTATAATCTTTGCGCACTTTTAGTACAGCGTTTAATCACGTGGTTTGAATAAGATTTTAAAATATATTCAAATTAAAGAACTTTATACACTAGCAACATATTACAAGCGAATGGACAGTATATTTTGAGTCGTGCAGGCTCGAACGTGCGCAACTTCGAACCTCCACATCGCTAATTATATTTGCATTTTAATAAGAAACATGGCTATTTACAAGATAATTAAAATTTACTTTTCGCTTGTGAGAGATCAAAAGTGATTTCACGATCAACCGGTCGATCGCGACCAACATAACTTACATTTTTGATGTACACAATGAGGGTTAATTATGATGCCTTCCTCTTCCTCATTCTCAATGTTCCTATCTGATATATTATCAGATGATTTGTTTGTAAGTGTCCACAGCCTTCGTGATGATTTATCTGTCATATTAATGGTCTTAACTGTGCTCAAATCATGTGGGTTTCTTTGGTAGTGTTTTCTAAGTGAGCCAGGTCCCCTGACAATTAGACATCATTTATTAAGGTTCGTACTAACTCAAGCGTCCATCTGCAATGACAAATTAGTTTTAAACAGGTCAGTCACTCTTGGTTATAAAATTATCATCTTATCACCCAATTGCGTTTCAGATTCGACCACCAACAACCTCATTACCCATCTCTTACACGCGGGTGGGGGCCCCTCAAGAATTTGGAAAGATCGTTCATTTACCGACCACACCCTACACAGGGAGGGCTGTCAGGTTTACGTTGTAACCGGTACATTTTGTCATTAACCTATACTGGCATTCTCTCTCTCTCTCTTTCAATGTGATGTCTCCACCCTTGTTGGAGATCTCACCTACATTTCTAACGGCTTCGTCTCGGAGTCTTTAGTTCGTTGGTAAATAGCAGAAAAGGTCAAAAAGCAGAACGCAGATGGGACACGCTGCCTCTTGGGTAGCAAGACGAGAGATATTTGGATTACGCTGTTGACATAGTTCATATGCCAACAGTCTAGTTTGAAAGTATGGAATTTTAGCTGTTTATGAAATTTATTTTTTCATGATATGGTTGATTTTTATATACAGATAGAGAAATTAAGGCCATATTTTCTTAAGACTATTAAAACTACAATGAATTTATTGTATAAATTCATTGTAGAGTCACATGCATTTCAATAAAAATAGGTATTGTGGGTCACAGGAATAACGGAGTTCACCTACGTATCGGCGCAGACAGTATCGCTAGTGGAAATTTTTTTTTAACTAAAAACTGCCATACATGTAGTTTCGATCTCTGGCTTTTCGATTTTCAAGCTCTCTACTCTCCAACACAGTCGAAAGAAAAGCATCACAAAATTTAGACTGTTATCGGGCATATACATCCAGCCTTCATACTTTTTGTTTAGTTCTCATAAAAGACGGATTATTAATTAATGTGAACATGCAACTCTCGTCGAGCGAGGTGGTCAGGAGAATCTAATTGGTTATGATGTAATTTCTTAATAAAAAGAAGAGATAAATTAGTCTGTCGCATAGTGGAGTAGCCCAAAGCTTAGACGTTGGCTCTGCTAATTGGAGAAAAGAAAAACTGTCATTCTGAAAACAAACAACCAAAAAAAAAACATGAACAAAATTAATTTGATGTTTTTCTATGCTAGAAGGACATTGGCGTCCAATCTGGATTTTGAGAAGTGATGGCAGTAAGCCATAAAGCCAAAGGCCACTTTATCAAAGACGTTTAAGAGGGCGAGGTAAGGCGCATCTGTCTGGACGCGCTGTACGTTGCCTTTACCTTTATATGGGCTGATGTCAAGATGTGGTGAAAGAAATTACTGTCTTAGCGTACCATAATTTCAAAAATCTTAGCGAGGATGTTAATTAAAAAGATTGCTCTGTAATTATACGAGTTAGACATATGTACATTCTTAAAAATTGGAATAATATGAGCTCGCTTAAGAGACGAAGGGTAATGACCCAAGGATAAACAATAATCAAGGAACTATAACCCTTCTCGAGGTTTGATATTACTAGACTTCATAAAGAATGCACCAAAAGCAATTTTGCTGTTAAGACTAGATGCAATGTCCTTTCCTCGTAATTATAAAAACTAAAAAATACAGGGTTCTTATCATCTTTTATTAATTAAAATTAATAATTAGCAGAAATTAGGCGCTGTAGAAAAATATGGTTTTCATATACGTATGGAATCTGCAATGAAGTTGTTTTTGATAGTGAGCTCTGTTAATCAGTGTTACTCTTGTTCTTCAGATGGTAAAGGCAGCGACTTAGGCGAGTTTGACAAAGGCCAAATTGTGGCCAGACGAATGGTTCAGAGCATATCTGAAATGGCACGACTGGTGGGATGCTCACGGTCAGCCGTTGTTAGTACCTACCGAAAGTGGTCCGAGGAGGAGAAAACTCACGAAACGCCGGCGAGGTGTTGGACGACCACGATGCTCGATATGAGCGAAGGCTCTCCCGGATGGTATGTGGCAACAGAAGGGCGACTGTGGCACAACTCGCCGGTAATTGGAATGCTGGTGATGGGAGTAATGTGTCACAACACACACAGTACATCGAACTCTGCTGAAAACGGGGCTGCGTTCTGCTAGGATACCCTGGGTCCAGTCATCCATGTGCCGGGGAGTCTGACGTCTACCACCTACTTAAACATCATGGACGATCATCATGGCGGCCGTTCGGGGTGGACATGTTATTTCCAGCTCCCGGTTTGTGTCTAAACACGTGGTTTAAGTGCTTTTTGTTTCAGGCAAAGTGTATCAAGTGTTAAAGAAACATCAGCGGACTCCCTAGGTGAGACTATTTTTACATCTGCCTGTTCCCTTTGTTGGCAGACAGTTCACCATGCCGCTGACAACAAGGAAATAGGGAGGATGGCCAAATATTTCCTGGCAACGCGTTTGGATCATACATTTGACTGGGGAGGGAGTTCCCATTTGAGTGACTTTGGACTCGGATACTGTCCCAATATTTTGAGACTGTGACTGTGATAAAAATTTTGACTGTTTTGAACTATTTTGCGAAGAAATTATGACTATCGAGTTCCCCCCTCCCCCACCTCTGCTATAGACTTACAATAGACAACCTACTGACTCAACCGTCTGGGGAATGTGTAGCATTCCCCTCCGGCACAGGGATTAGTCATCTGACATTTACACTTATTAGCTATGACCTTGACTATCTGTGAAGCGAATGTCCACGCGCATTATACAGAAAGTAACAGTATCCTGGACATTCCTCTCTTGAATGAAAATACGGACTCGATTATCCGAAGTGAAGTCGATAACACGAAAATGATGGAAAAGGAAGAGATATCAGGAAATTCCGGAGCGCCTATGTCACAGATCACTCACTGTGATGATCTGGTCATAGTGGACTGCTACGAGGACACTGAATCCACGCAATCTGGAGCTTCCGCCTCCAAGCGGAAGTACAAGAAATATATTGTACCGAGCACTGATAGGGAGACTCGCTCCCACAGTGAAAACAAGGAATCCATAGAACAAACTGCTACCCAAAATGAAAAGCCTCAGGAAAGCCATGGGACAAATCACAAGAGTCCCCAATAGACCCAGCTCTCTGGGAGGAACCATCCTGGACAGTCCCTTTCTTTGCGAACTGCCTTGGAGAGCCTCTTTAAGGAGCCAACCAACAGGATTACCGCTGTTCTCTGCGAAGAGATTGTCTCCATTTGGATGAAAATGGACACCATCCTGGTGTCCATTTTGAAACCCAGCTGGAGAAGGAAATTACCACAGCAAAACTGGAGGTCATCGAAAACAGTGGGGCAAACCACATGCCACAGCGCGCTCCCACTTACTCACAGGTGCTGAGGAACAACATCAACGCTACAAATGGAAACCGTCCTGCAGGTCGGGCTGGAACAGCTCCCAAGAAAACGCTGATCACCAAAGCACACCAGTAATATTGAATCCAACGTCAAACGAAGTCCACAAAACTAGTGAAAAAGTGAAACAAACAGTAATTGAAAAGCTTAAGGATTACTTCAAACACATGAAGATTAGATCTGCAAGAAAGACAAGAAACGTTGGAGTTATAATACAGACTGACACAGAGAAAGATCTACGGGGAATACTACGAAATCCTAAAATACTCTCATTAATCCTAATAGCTGAACCCCCTAAAGAAAAAGGGCCAAGATACTAATATTAGACATCGATAAAGACGTGACCGTGGAAGAACTTATGCAGGAGATCTATACCAAAAACTGCCATCAGCTATCAACCGGCGAAGAGCCACTGCAACATATCATACCGAGGTATAAAACAATGTCCAGAAATGGAAATTCTGCTAACTGGATCATTGAACTGTCTCCGGCTGCTTGGAGAATCCTGAGCCAACAGTCCAGAATCTAAGTAAACTGGGGCAGCCACCACTTCAGAGAGCATGTGGCTGTTTCAAAATGCTTCCGATGTTGTCGCTTTGGTCACACGACTCACACCTACAAGAAATCGCAACCCACTTTTGGCCATTGTTCCAACACTGGACATGAATATAACAATTTCCCTGAAAAAGCGGAAACCCCGGTTTGTACAAACTGTAGGGCCATGAAGCTACCATCAGATCATTCCATCAGGGACAGTAAACGCCCGTTCTACAAGCAAAGGGTGCACAACAATTGAAAATCAATTATGGAGAGTAATAACAACTACTACTACAACTACTTGAGGGTACCTACCACAGTTTAAAATCGTCCATGTGGATGGTGAAACTCCATGGACTGCCATCGCTGTTTGTAATCCTGATCTCACTGTAACTAAGACAACATACTGATGCATGACTTGGGCAGTCTGCGCCCACATAGCATCGTCCCTAGGGGAATTTTAGGTAGTGTCCATCTACGGCACACCAGGAAAAGACATACTCCCTACAATACAATATCTGCAGAATCTGCAGCAACAACTACCAAACGCCAAACTTATATTAGGCCTTGATGCAAACTGCAGATCACCTGCCTGGCACAGTGAGACACCGGAACGGAGAGGAACAAAGGCCAGCGCCTAGAGGAGTACATATCAAGCAGTGACCTATCCATCCTAAACAGACCAAACCAGCCCCACACCTTCTGGAGCACTATGTGGGAAGCGATTATCGACCTAACCCTTGCAAGTCATTTCATAGAAGGACACCTCTCTCCTTGGGAGGTACAACAACACTGGACCACTTCAGCTCACAGTGTTAACTTACAACCCCCAGAGATCACTTCAAACGCAACATGTCACACAACTTCTATTACGAAGATACGCCATAACAAAAGCGGATTGGAAACATTTTAAGCAGCTGCTGACTGAGAAAGCAGAAAACTTCCAACCCGCTGATGAATTCAACATCAGCGAAAGGTAACAAAACTAATCACAGAAGGTGCAGATATAGCCATCAAGAAGAAGATGCCTTGCCTCAAAGCCGTTCCTTGGTGGGCGCCAGAGCTCACAGATCTCCAGAAAAGTTTTCTGACATTTCTGACCTCCTTCCGTGAGGTCAGAAATGACTACACAGCTAAAATAAAGAAAAGAAAGAAAGCCTCATGGGAAAACCTAGTAAATACAGAAGGAAATGCTAACCCCTGGGGAGTGGTGTATCGAGTTACCATAAACAAACCATATACCGAAAACACAATATTTGGAACTCCTCAACCGATGTCTCTCGGTGGGCCACTTCCCGGCTTCGGGGAAAACGGCACAAATAAATATTATCTTAAAAAAATCCGACGAAACCATAGGGAATGCCAGGGTCGTATAGGCCAATTGCCTTGCTGTCAATCTTCAGCAAGCTCTTCGAGCGCCTTCTCTATCAGAGAATCGAGAATCACTTCCAAGAATCAAACCTCATGTCGCCCAATTAACATGGCTTTAGGAAGGAGCCCTAGGATGTAGAGGTTCTGGAAAATATTATTGAAACAGCTAAAAACTGCAACACAAAATACTTCCGCCTAATATCGATTGACTTCGCAGGAGCCTTTGATTCTCTCTGGTGGGCTGTTGTTCTAGCCAGGCTCCAGAAGGCTCATATCGCAAGAGACTTATATGATGCCTCAAATTCTATCTTGAAAACAGGCGAAACACTGTTACCACTCCATACGCCTCTGTTTCTAAGCCCCTCCACAGAGGTTGCCGGGAATCTGTCCTGGGCCACTCCTGTGGAACCTGGTCCTTAAGGAGTTCCTTAATATGATATTAGAAATGTTAAAACCCAACGTATGCGGATGACCTGGTTCTGATGCTGCAGGCTGACAGCCGGGCACGACTGGAGACCATAGCAAACCGGGCCACTAGCGATCTGAAAAAATGGGCTAGCGCAAATCTCCTTACTATCTCCTTAGATAAAGTTCAATACTTCTCAAAGGATTTCTTGACCTTATAAGACCTTCGTAGATTAAGATAAACGGGAAAACCATAAAGTTGCGAACAGAAATAAAATACCTCGGAGTGATACTTGACAGAAACCTCAGCTTCACGCCACATCTGTGCTACATGAGAACAAAAATAAGAAGATATGCGAGCCTACTGGCCAGAGTCAATAGGAAAGACTGGGACCTGAAGTAAAGGGCCTTTGGCGTCCTCTATAAGGCATTATTTATTCCAGCACTAGCCTATGCAGCTGGGGCCTGGTACACTAAGACTAGCACAGCCGTCAACAAGAAAAACTGGAGATGAAATACCAATCGATATTACTCATAATGAAAAGAGTTTGCTGCATTATGAGCACCCACGAGCTCAAGGTCCTGGCGGGATGCCTTCCCCTGGACTTGGAGATTGCGCGCTGGGGGTTGCTGTACCAACATTCGAAAGGAAAAATAGTCTCCATATAGGAGTCACGCCAGACCCAGCAAATTCCAAAACCGTGGAGAAATCACTATGGCAAGATCGCTGGAACCTCACTAACAAAGACTCCGATACTAAGAGGTTTATACTGGAAGTAGAACAAGTTTATCCACTCTCCCCGGCCTGGTTTTCGCCCGGACTCCAAACCACCTAACTATTGAATTCGGAATCTCAGCTACTCCACGTGTTCTACTCCACGTGTTCTACACTCTACGAGTGTGACCACTACGAGGACCTCAGATATTAACTATACACCAAGATCCACTCGCTTCTTCGAAACCAGGAGAACATCGTTCTGCAAAAGGAAGAGACCTACAAAGCCTTCACACTTTTTGCACAAAAACTGTTCACAAGACAACGGACTACACCCTCCCCTTGAGTGGAGGTATCCCAAAAGTTCACAAATCCACGAATAGAACAATCAATCATGAGACAACAGCCATCCCTCAATGGCCCAGAGTAACGGAAACAGAACTAAGACCTGATAAATTCAGAGAAACCCCTCTCTAAGGATAAAAGAAATAATGCCCGAAATTTCGCACAGGATCAGGAACTGACCCAGGAAAACTATACACCTCACTGGATCACTGGAATGGACCCCCAATCTGTGAGGCAACCAGGATCTGGTTGGGCCACGTTAGTGACAGCCAATCTTATACAACCTACAGGTCCAAAACAGGGATGAGACTAGTACACTACTTTGAAAAGAAACCCATTGATAAAAATCACGCAGTTGGTTTCTCTCTTGACCTCCTAAGCGAATGACAACAGGAATGGATTCTTAAACTGAGAGGCAGTCGGGTGTATTACGGTTGACCTTCTAAGAGACAATAAACTACTATGATATGACTGAACCAAAACATGGAAGAGACTTTCTTACTACAGACAAAGAAAACATACCAATAAAGACTTGGAGGTAGCACATATCAGTGTCCTCCACTGTGACAGTAACTATGACTCAACTCGGTCAGAGACAACACAGAAGACCAGAAGAACCTCATCTCGCCTTGTTTGACACCTGGACTAAAGGATATTCAAGGTGGTGATAAGAGTCATCATACGCTTTTTCTCTCTTGAACGGTGCCTTCTTTCCCTTCCCGTGGGGAGAGGGGATTTGCCCACGCCACACACACTCATCCCCTTCCCCAAATCTCTTCCATCTAGTGGAGCACGGGTCTGCTCCACTAAAAACACGGGGCCATCCTCTCTATCGGCCCCTTACTTCTTTTTCTTCCCTAAAGTCTTCAGCCTCCCAACCCCCTTTACTATTGACTTTTACAGCGTTTACAGCCCTATGCGCCCAAATTTAACTACATCAAAATTTCTTGCCCAACCCATTTAGGCACATAGAAAATATTATTTCAGAGAATAGCACCTCGCAAGCTTATACATTATCCTAAAAAACGCAAATTTGACGAATTTCAGGTATTACTCAAAATATCAAAGGCAGATATTGTTGGGATATCAGAGACGTGGAGTCACACAGATATAAAGAATGCAGAACTAGAATTTGGGGAGTACAATCTGTACAGAAAGGATAGGAAGGGAGGAGGGGTTATGCTATTAGTTAAGAAACACATAAAATCCAAGGAAGTGAAGCCAGTCGACATCACTGGACGGTGTAGTGTCGAGTCAGTTTGGTGTGACATAAGCATTGGGAGATCAAAATTGAGAGTAGGAGTGTGCTATAGGCCTAATGACTCTGATGAGTATAATAAGAAACTGTACAGGGAAATAGAGTGGGCCAGTAAATCAGAGAGTCTTATAATGGGGGATTTTAATTTCCCAGATATTTAAATTCCCAAGGCTTTTGTGGATTCATTGGATGATTGTTTTCTACATCAGCATGTTCGGGAGGCACCTAGAGAGAGTAATACTCTTGATTTGATTATCAGTAGGGATTCTTCATGCATTAAGAATCTGCAGATAGAGGAACCACTAGGTGGCAGTGATCACAGTGTGCTGAAGTGGGATTTACTCAAAGAGGTAACTACCATCAGGGGTAAAGGGAAGGGTTTTTGCTTTCGTAAAGGCGACTACGATGGTCTGAGACAGTATTTAAATTCTATACAGTGGGACCAACTGATGATGTTACCAACAGCAAATTCAAAATGGGAAGCATTCAAAGAACTTATCTTGGAAGCTACTAGGCTTTACATACCAACTAAGAAATATTGTTCAAGGTTTAGGCCTAAATGGATGTCGGATGAACTAATGAGACATATGGCAGAGAAGAAAAATGCATGGGATATATATAAATTAACACGTGACACTGAAGCCTATGATAGATATAAGCTGGTCTGTAACCAAATTACAAAGGAGGTTAGGCAGGCGAAGGCAGATTACGAGAAATCTTTGGCAAAGGATCCAAAGAAAACAAGCAAAGAGTTCTTTACTTATGTAAACTCTAGAAGGAAGGGGATGAATCTGATTGGTCCACTTGATATCGATGGTTCAACTGTTGATGATCCTGCTCAGGTAGCTAACAAACTAAATGAATATTTTGCATCGACATTCACACATCAGGAGTTATTCAGCGAGGGGAATGCCAGAGGTGAATTCAACTCTGGCAGTAAGCTAGATAATCTTGTAATAACTGAGAATAAAGTGGAGGAGAAACTGTTGAAGATAAACACAAGAAAGGCACCTGGGGTGGATGGGATCTATCCAGTTATATTAAAGGAGGCAGCAAAGGAAGTAAGCAAACCCTTAGCCATAATCATGAGAGCTTCCTTGGACTCAGCGGAGGTATCCATAGACTCGAGAGGCGCAAATGTGACCCCAATTCACAAAGGAGGCTCAAAGGCTGACACAAGTAATTATAGATCTCTGAGTTTAACTTCTGTTCCAGGAAAATTAATGGAGGCACTGGTTAAAGAAGCACTGTGGAATCATCTAGACAAGACTTCAGTTATAGCTCGGACACAGCATGGTTTTGTTAAGGGAAAGTCTTGCCTGACCAATTTGATTGGATACTATGATGAAGTCACAAAAGAACTGGATGCAGGAAATAACTTTCATATTATATATTTGGATTTTAGAAAGGCTTTTTGATACTGTTGGACATGGAAGACTGCTGCACAAATTGGAGCTGTGTGGGATTGTAGGCAAATTGCTGCTATGGATAAATGGATGGTTGAGGGGGGGGGGAACAGAGAGTGGTAATCATAAATGGACACTGCTCATCGTGGACTAATGTTATTAGTGGAGTCCCTCAGGGTTCAGTGGTGGGTCCGTTATTGTTTTCTGTATTTATAAATGATATTGATGATAGTATATCAAGCTTAATGTCCAAGTGTGCAAACAGACGATACAAAGGTTGGCAGGGTTGTTAAGGACACTACTGACGCTATGCTGCTGCAACAGGATCTGGAAAGGTTGAGCAGATGGGCTGAGAGGTGGCAAATGAAGTTTAACATTGACAAATGTAAACTACTACATATGGGAAACAGTAACCCCAGAGCAACGTATCAACACTGTGGTACTACACTGACATTGGTAGAGAATGAAAAGGACCTGGGGGTAATTGTGCAGGCAGATATGAAGTACTCTGAGCAGTGCAGACGGGCTGCAAGAGTAGCTCATGGTGTCTTGTCAATGATATACAGGAATTTTTCTAGCAGGGATAAGGAGTTGATTATTCCCTTGTATAAGGCAATGGTCAGACCACACCTTGAGTACTGTATACAGGTCTGGAGGCCTCATTTCAAGAAGGATATAGAGCTGCTGGAACGCGTACAGAGAAAGGCAACAAGATTAGTTAATGGAACAAAGGGTTGCTCTTACGAAGAAAGGCTTAAGTTTTGCAAATTACAGTGTCTGGAGACTAGGCACCGGCGAGGTGATCTGATAGAGGTGTATAAAGCCTTGAATGGTTTGAGCATGCTCAATGCCGATGGGATTCCTCCTCTTGCTCAGAATAATCACCTTAGAGGACATAAATTCAGATTGAGGAAAGACAGATGTAGGATAGATGTGCGGAAATTTGCCTTTAGCCAGCGGGTAGTTTGTTGGTGGAACAGATTTCCATCCCTTGTTGTGGAAGTTGATAGCCTAAATAAATTTAAGGCTCAGCTGGACAGGTATTTGGAACAAACGGAGAGGTGAAATGGAAGTGTTTTTTTTTTTTTATTTTGGCTGATGCTGCATAAGCTTGCTTTCTTGCATCATATGCCTTTACTAATGCTAACCCTAATGACTATCCGCGATCATTTTTTTTTAGGTTCTAGCCACTAATACATGGAGGTGGAAGAAATCCCAGAAGCCGTTAGACCCAAATATATCTATACCTATATTTATACCTAAACATCATTGCTGACCAGGTACACCCTTCCATGGCAATGGTATTCTCCTTTGACGGTGCCATCTTTCAGCAGGATAATGCGCCATGCCACATTGCCGGGATTGTTCTAGACTGGTGTGCGCGAACACGAGGAAGACTTCTAGGTATTGCCCTGGCCTCCAATTTCTTTGGACATCAATCCCATCGAGCATATGTGGTTTGTTTTGGAACAGCAACTCCGTTCTGCGACATCTCAACCAGAGACCTCGCAGGAGTTAAAGGATCTGTTGGTTACGTGTTGGTATCAGATATCACAAGATATATTTAGAAATCTTGTAGCGTCCATGACTCGCCGGGTACGAGCTGTTTTGGCTGCACGTGAAGGACCAACATCATATTAGGTAGGTGGTCATAATGTTTTGTCTCATCGGTGTATAAACAAGGCAGTGGCAAACCCGAACACACCACGTTTCCCCTTTGTAAACACTAATCCAGAGAACCCTAACGCACATTTAGCCCTCCGATGGCAAAATTGGTAACTACACATTTCTATTAAAAAATCCATTAGATAGGTATTTGAAACCATATTTTTTCTATTGGGCTTCACTTTTTAGTTATTAATTTTTAAAAATAGTCAAAACTTTATAACTGCCCTGTACTTTTACCTTTTTTCATGGTTGAGTCGTGTAAAAGAAATCTTCCTTTAATAATGGCATAGTCAATTACAGATGGGGTGGTTCTAGTTCATTGATCACCAAGTGTATATAAACATTTTTAGCAAATGGATGGACAATTTGATGCGATTATTAAAGGAAGTTTAATGCACTTCAATCTAATGGGCATTCTTCTGAGGATCCAGAAGGATCCAAATATATCCAAATTTGATGTGTTGTTGTTGGTTACAGGCACATCAGGCACTTAAACCATAATGCGCCGTATATATTGTCTGTAAATTGTATTCTGTGGTCGATTTGCCTGTTTGCTGGAAGAAAGAATCCGGGAGAAAACACTTTGTTACCTTCGACTGAGACTTGGCAATTCACCCACGTTGTGAACAAGGTCCATAAAAATCTTTACACCATTGACGGATTTCGAAGAGCCACAGTGTTTTGTCTGGTGTCCTGTTTTGTGAGGAGTCTTAGAATCCTTTATGCATCTCAACCTGATTTCCAGTCAGTGTTGACAATTTGAAATTCTGTATAGTTTTGATTGAACACAAGTTCTTTATTCTAATAAACTGTCTGTAAAAAGCTTGAACGTTAACAAACCTCAACTGGACTCGAAGTAAACCAAGACTATCCAAATTTCCATCAATAGAAAGATATCAAGGTAAATTTTCACAGCTAAATAATTGGAAAAGTTATATCAAATAACTTTCAACTAGCATCTCATGAAGACTAGATTAAAAACCTTCTTCGCAACGTTGGTCATAAGGGACAATAAACAGATAATTTGTTTTTTTTTGGGGAGGTTTTAGGTCCATTAACGACTAAGGTTATATTGTGCCATATATATGTTTGAAAATTTCGTGTGTTCCATGGTCAGTTTGCTGGATGAAAAACCCGAGTTTCCTAGAGAAAATCCATGCTAAGACCGACTAACTCAGCCACATTGTGAAAAAAGATCCTTCATATTCCTCACGTCATCAACGGGGTTTGAACTCAGGTCTTTTCTTATGCTGATGTGCTGATCCAACAGAAACAGGCAGATGGAGGTAATCCTTTGGTATGGGGAATGGTTATGTTTTCCTAGGAATCTCTTGGAGCCCTCATACACCTAGATCGCACTGTGAATGCTAAAAGTGGCTATCCGTTGTGGCTGATCAGGTACACCCCTACATGGTTTGATCCAGCAGGATAATGCGCCCTGCCACCTTGCCGATATTGCTCGAGAGTGGTTTACCGAACATAAAAGTGATTTCCAAGCTACCTTGGCCCCCAGAAATGAACTCCACAAAACAACCTCGGGATTACATGCATCAACAGCTCCAGTAAAAGCAGATCGACGTTGTCGCAGCACACACAAGCCTTCAGTAAGACGACTGGGGGACATGTCAGCACGTACAGTGCGCAGGAAGTTGTATGATAAGAGTTACTTTGGTCGTGAAGCCATCCACAAGCAGTTACCTCGACTAATATCACAAAAACGGCTCTCCAAGATGGCTGTCCATCTTGGAGAGCCGTTTTTGGACCTTACAATTGAAAGCTGTTCTTTGAAGTAATGGTTCACGGTACATAGTCGACAAGTCTGAGAGTACTGCCTGGGTGTGACAAATGCACTGAATAGTTACCTGCAGGACTGTAGCGTCCCGACAATGAAGTTTAGCAGTGGCAGCGTAATGTTCTGAGGCTGTTTTCGTGGTTTATTTATTTAAAAAGAATTGTCATCCCAGGAATGTCGAGGGCCACTGGTTGTTTTGGAAAAAAACCATGAATGCAGAGATCTAGAAGTCGTGGATAATAATGACTTATCTATGTTGTGGCAGCACGTCGGGGAGCGCCCATACCTGTATCAGCTTGACAATGCTCCATGTCATACTGCTCGTGTTATGACTGAATAGTCTTTGAACAAATAGTGTTCTTTGAATTAAATATTTAGAATCTAAAGGAGAAAGATGCTTTTGTTTAGTAAAATATTTTAATATAAAAAGCTCCATCATTTATCTTAAGATTTTTTTCCCTTTTTTTTACCATTTCTGTTATTTTGAAGTTGTTTTGGATGATATTAATGAAATGTTCAATTATTAAACTTTGACAGTTTGCACCGATTCATGTATCACCTCCTTTTAAGAATTTGTCCACACATAGTCATCGGCAATCATGCGTTTGTCCAAGTCGCTAATAATGTTTCGTTTTCCTATAGCAAAGTCTTAAATGTCTCCCTGTATCATGAATGAAATCAGAGAGCTCTGTGGTCCTTAAGCAGAATCACAAATAATTTCGAAAATCTCCCTGGATTATGATTGATCTCAGAAAGTTCTCCAGTTCCCAATGATTCCACAGATATCGTTTCTAGTGACCCAGAGATATCACTTTAACTACCGTTAAAGTTTTGTATATCACTTTATGGTTAATTTTAACACATGAGAATAAGGCCATCAGTAACACTCCTGGTGTGAGAAGCCAAATAAGAAAGTTAAGCACCAAAGAGTAGTATTCCCACTTTGGAACAGTAATTGAAAATTACTGAGGATGGAAACTATAAAAGATATGGTTGCTTTTTGGGCATTTACTAGTAATAATTTCTTTGTCTGTGGTTCAGCAAGCAGTGATATCCAATCGGCAGCAAGGTTGCCAAAAATATTGAGGTGCTTGGATACGATAACAAGCTTTCAACATCGATGAAAGCTGTTCAGGAAGAGGATGCCCACCAGAACGTTCATCACGAAGCAAGAGAAGAGCTTGTTTGGTCATCAGTCATCTAAGAATGAACTGGCATCTTCTTGGAAGCAATGCTGCTTGGGATTTCGAATTTAAACCGACATTTGTTTACAACTACGAGAACCCAAGAGTTTTGAAAGATTTTAGATACCTGTGGTTTGGAAATCAAACAAGAAAGCTTGGCTTACCAAGACTTCCAAGAGTGGTTTCTACCATTATTTATGTAAAGATTTATGTCGGCAAGAAAGATTTGGTAGAAAGGCATTGTGTAACAACGAAGATTGGTTTCTATCGATCTTGGTTGCTGCAAAGGAGTCTTGAAAGAAGAGCAGGATGGCCAGATGCAATCAATTTTAAATTCCTTTTTCAAGAAGAACATAACAACATATTTGTTGTTAAGAAGTATGAGTAACAGGGGATGTATTGTAGCATGTATATTAAGAATCATGGATATCCCCATTAATATAATGAATATATATAAAATAACGAATGCCACATTAAATCATCTTTAAAACTTGAAAATATTTCAAGCCACGTCACGCGGTTTCCGTTTAAAGTATAATAAATGAGAGAGAGAGAGAGAGAGAGAGAGAGAGAGAGAGAGAGAGAGAGAGAGAGAGAGAGTGAAAAAAAAGAGTGAGGAGAAAAAAGGGAATACGAGTGACCGAAGAGAGAAAAACAAAACATGAAGGTTAAAAAAGACAGAAAATGAGGGTTATACAGACAGGCAGACAGAGAGAGAGAGAGAGAGAGAGAAAAGAGAAAGAGGAATAGAGTGGGAGCAGAAAAGAGAGAGAGAGAAAGAGAACGTACAGACAGTCAGAAAAAGAGAATTCCCGTCAGAGAGAAAGATCTAAACAGAAAAAAAAGCACGCAGAGAGAAAGAGAAGTATAAAAGAGTTAGAGAAGAAGAGAAAGGAAGAGAGAGAGAGAGAGAGAAAGATAAAAGAGGGGGCAGAAAGGAAAACAAGGAAAATAACTAAAGAGAGAAGGAAAAAAGAGAAAAATAGCGAAAGGAAGAAGAGAAATGAAGAAAAGCGAAAAAGAGAAGGAAAAAAGAGAAAGAACGAAAGATAGAAAAAAGGAACAAAGAGAAAGAGAATGAAGGATAGAGAGAAAGACAGAGAAAAAGAGAGAGAGCTATGTAGAAAGAAAAAGAAATGACGGAGAGACAGGAAGAGTGAGGGAGGAAGAGAGAGCGATTGAGAGTGAGGGAGGAAATGAAAGGAGGCGAAGGCAAAAGAAAGAAGGAAGGAAAGAGAAAGAGAGTGAAGAGCGAAGGCAGGAATGAGAAAAAAAGGGATGAGAGAAGGAAAACAGAAACATAACGAAAGAGTTGGAAAATAGAGAAAGAAGAGAAAGAGAGCGAGACGGAAAAAACAGAAAGGGAACGACAGAGAATGACGGTGAGAGACTGAGAGAAAGAGAAAATAAGAGCGAAAAGAGAGTATCGATAGAAGACAGAGAGAGGACAATTCGTGTTAGAGAAATATAAACAGAACAAAGAGAAAAAAAGAGAGAGCGGGAGAAAAAAGGGGAGAGGAAGCGAGAGAAGTAAAAATATGAGTGACAGAGGAAGAAAAAAAGAGAGAGAGAGAAGGAAAACGGAAAGACAGCGCTAGAGAGAGAGAGAGAGAAAGACATGGTGTTAACGACGATAAGTGTCAGTAAAGGTGGTTGAGGTGCCAAAAGACAGTCGCATGGCTCCAATCCAAAACCAGAGAAGTGAGAAATGTGAGGAAAGGAGGAAGAGAAGAACATTAAGAGGAGGCTTATCTAAGTGAAAACGCAAGTCCGACCACAAATCGGTCTCAGTTATGCTTCCAACAGAACTCATCTGTCAATCCGTGATGGGGTTCGCACCGCACAAATATCTTTTCGGCAGGACAGAAAACATTGCGAATGGGCGCCTATCAGCGATCCAACGACACGCCGAGACCCACTTGCACCGATGTAACCGTGAAGATAAAATCGGCGCTCTTTTACGCCTAATCTCTGCGTTCCCCTAAAAAGTGGCGCGTTTGGCAGAGACACAAAAGAGAGCGATAATGGAAAGATCATTTGCCCATCCCACAGCTCATCGAAATCGTTCCAATCTCTATTATCGTATTTATCCGCGTCATCTCCATCCTCGTAATTCGTAAGCATCTCAGGTGTCCGCTCGTCGTTGGCGAATATCAATTTTCGACTCCCGCATATCGGGGTTGGCCGTACTGGCCGATGTAATCCCGACCCGCATCCTTCGCCAGCATCTGGCGCGTTTCAAATTAACCCCGCGAGTGAAAGGAAGCTTTTGATCCCCGGCATCCATGTTCTTCGCGCACAGATGCCCCGACCTTGTACAAATCGTAGGACGGGCTTCTTCCCCCGCGGAGGAAGATACGGAGACATCGAGAGATTCGTTGCTCGGCAACCAGCGGGAGGAGTTATTTTGATCGGTGTAATATATGTATTGTATTCGCTCCTGCGGAAGCGTCCTCAAACCTATTCGGAGTCAGAACTGTTTCGTGAATTTCGAGGGACTTCGGATAACGCACGGTCGCCATTAAGAACGACACCGTCGTCTAATCACGCGCGGAGATTTATGACGAACGAATGACAGATAATATCGGAGAAGGTGCGCTTCTTTTATGAAAATAGTTCGCTTTGGATGAAACACAGAAATCGATAAGCAAAAAGAGAAATAATAAAGATGCTTGAAACTCGAAACTTCCTTGACAATTTTTTAAGTGAATATTTATTTCATTTTAGTTATTCACATGTTAATTCCAAGTTTCTAATATGATGCGAGAGAGAGAAAAGAGCAGGGGAAACAGACATAAAGAAAAAGAGAGAGAGCGAGAGAATAAGGCCGAGAGGGAAAGCCCACATAGAGAAAACAATAGGACGAGAGAAACAAAGAGGAGTGAGGGAAAGAAATAGGAAGCGAGAGAATAAGAGAGAAAGGGTGAAGAAAACAGATGGAAGGAGAAAAAGGAGGGAGGGAATGAGACAGAGAGATAAGGAGAGAAAAGGAAAGAGTGATAGAGAGGGAGAGAGAGAGAGAAAGAAAAAAGGGCAGAGAGAGAAGAGAGACGAGAAAGAAGAGAAAGCGAAAGGAGAGAGAGAGAGAGAGAGAGAGTGAGAGAGAAAAGAACAGAGAGAGAGAGAGAGAGAGGAAGAAGAGAAAGTGAAAGGAATGAGAGTGAGAGAATCAGAGAGAACAAGGAAAAGAAACAGAAAGCGAAAAAAGAGGGAATGACGTAGAGAGGAAGCGAACCAAAGAGAGAGAGAAAGGAAGATGAAGAAAGAAAGTGAACCAGAGAGAGAGAGAGAAAAAGAAAGAAAGTGAACCAAAAGGAGAGGGAGAGAGAGCAAAGGAAAGA
This sequence comes from Mastigoproctus giganteus, assembly GCF_048544385.1. Taxonomy (NCBI): domain Eukaryota; kingdom Metazoa; phylum Arthropoda; class Arachnida; order Uropygi; family Thelyphonidae; genus Mastigoproctus; species Mastigoproctus giganteus. The sequence continues at coordinate 229,509,388 of NC_143578.1, read as the reverse complement.
GACAGAAATAGAAAAAAGAGGAAGAGAATGAAATAAAGTGACGAGAGAAAAAAAGGTGAGCGAGTAGAGACAGCGAGAGAGAGAAAGACACAGAGCGGGATGAGAGGATTGACGGGGAAACGGAGCAGGAGAGAGAGAGAGAGATAGATAGAGAAAGAGATCGAGAGGGTAGGAAGAGAGAGCGACAGAGAAAGGAGAGGTGAAAGGAATGGGAAAGAACAAAACCGAGAGAATCAGTGAGAGAGAGAGAGAGAGAGAGAGAGAGAGAGAGCAAGGAAAACAGATAGAAAAGAAAAAAATAGGGAGAAAATAAAACAGAGAGAGAGAAAAAAATAAAGTGAACCAAGGAGAGAGAGAAGAGAGCAAAGGCAAGAGACAGAAAAAGAAAAAAGAGGGAGAGAATGAATAAAGAGACGAGAGAAAAAAGGTCAGCGAGGAGAGAGAGAAAGACACAGAGTGGGATGGTGGGGAGACAGGGAAACGGAGAGAGAGAGAGAGAGAGAAAGAAAGAAAGAGAGCGACAGAGAGGAAAAGAAAGAAAGAGAGCGACAGAGAAAGGAGAGAAGGTGAAAGGAAAAGGGAAAGAACAAAAACGAGAAAATCAGAGAGAGAAACAGAGCGAGAAAGGAAAACAGATAGAAAAAGAAAAAAGAGGGAGAGAATAAAACAGAGAGAACAACAAAGAGAGAGAGAGAGAGAGAGAGAGAGAGAGAGAGAGAGAGAGAGAGAGAGGAAGAAAGGAAAAAGAGATTGCTTGCGAGAGAATCAGAGAGAGAGAGAGAGAGGAAGAAAGGAGAATGCTCGCGAGAGAATCAGATGAGAGAGAGAAATTAAGACTGGAGAGTGACTGAGAAAAGAGAAAGGAGAGGAAGAACTGTAAGAAAACAGAAAGAGAGCCAGAAGATCTTTCTCCCAATCAGAGAGACTTTCAATCTTAGATTGTTTTTTTGTTCTCGCCTTTTTCCCATTTTTTTATATATGAAGTCAACGATTTTAGCATGAAATTTTTATGGCCGGATGCCCTTCCTGACGCCAACCCTCACCCTTTATCCGGGCTGGGGATATATGCCGTGGTTATTCCCTGCCCTTCTACATCCTCCGTATTTGGTGGTCACGGGCTCGAACCCCGGTCTAATCAAGAAGCGCGTGCTGCTCCTGCCCACCTGGCTACGGAGGCGCCTGCTTTCAATCTTAGAAAGTAATCTTATTAATTGTGTACAGTGAAATGTAAGAGTGCATTAGACATCGCTAGGCTTCAGCAAAGCGAAGTGTGATCAACCTAACTTAGAAATTGCACTAATTTCATGCAATTTTTTCTCAATCGATCATAGCGCCCTCTTACATTATCAGCTATTTATTCATTAATTAACCATTATAATGTCACAGTACCTATTCACTCTCCTCCTCATACTTAGTGAAAAAGCCTACCAATGAGCCGAGAATAGCAAGCCCCGCCCCCCCAGAAAATGAAGTTCCTTGTACAGCAAAGTAGGCAAACCGACCAGAGAACACACGCAATTTAATTAATTATCTTGAGCTAATTAAAATCACGTAGTATTAGTATTAATAACAGAATTAGTTGGTTGAACTGAGTGGAAAGAGGAAGAAATGTTGTCAGTTTATTCTTAAATTTTTTTGATCAGTGCCAAATACAAAAATTGTTGAAAATTAAAAAAAAAAAAAATGTCGTCTGTTAGTCTGTGATTTTTCGACCTCTCCATTCTTTGCCTGGAAGTCTTCCGCATAAAATACTTTTAGCGTAGCCTCTTATCTTTCCTAATGGCCCCGCAATTTTAAAAGTGATCTCGCATCATAAAGAGTGACGTAGATAGGAGATCGCGGCAAACACGAGCTTTGATTTATGGCGAAATCAAAACCATTACAACTCTTAAGATTTTTTTTTCTTCCCTCATACAAACGACTCGATACTTTTATCTTACCTTTGAAACGCGTATTAAAACCCTGCAGGTGCCTTCCCACAATACACTTCATTAGTACTTCAAAATAAAATGTCCGGTTTGTTAAATTAAAGTCATTCAGGAGAGCAGAAATACAAAAGACGTTTAGATAAAAAATAAAAGATTTCATCCTTATCTCTTCTTGGGAACGTTGTGTCTTCACATGGCGTTCCGGTATCTATTGAGCAATGAAAGTTAAAAAAAAAAAAGAAAAAAAACCAAAGATGGAGGCGGGCTGGATACTTATTTAAGCAGAGAAATTTGATTACTGAGCTCAACTTTCCTGCTGTTATTTATAACAATATAAAAGTACATACACCGATGAAGAAAAACAATAGGAACTGATAAAATGTAAATTTGGAAGATGAAGAAAAAGAAATACCGTTTGTTTGTTTTTAAGGTCATGAAATTATTTAATCGCGATCAAAATAAGGTTTATGATTAAATAAAATTTTCCATGACTTTTGAAAAGAAAATTGCTAATCAAAAATTTATACCTTTTTTTATTTTTCATAAATTTCATAATTTTTTCGAGAAAATTTCACAAATTTTGTGAAATTTGTCCGATTTTCTTAAAAAAATTATGAAAATTAAAAATCAAAAAATGAAAACTAATAAATTTTTTGATAACACGCCAAAGGCATAATAGAAATAATTTTGAGATAAATCATTTATCAGAAATAATAATTATTTTTAAATTCATAATTTTTCTGTAATCATAAAATTTCTTAATTACGAAATTGTGATAAATATAAGAAAGCTTATGATAAAGGATGAAATAAAAACTTACAATTTCTGATAAACGAATTGTATCAAAATTATGATTTTTAATGGCTTTTTTGAAAAGAAATTTGTTATTCAAAAAATATAATCCTTATTAATTTTCATAAGCTTTCAAAATTTTTTTGAGAAAATTTCACGAATTTTGCTAACTTTCTGGCAAATTTTGTGAAAAAAATTATGAAAATTAATTGAAATTCATAAAAAAGTAGTAACTTTCTTTAATTAACACTCGAAAAGCATATTAGAAATAATTTTGATATAAATCATTTATCAAAAATGTTATGAAGTTCACGATTTTTTATAATCATTAAATTATTTAATTACGAAATTGTGATAAACATGGGAAAACTTATGATAAAGGATGAAATAAAACATTTTATAATTTCCGATAAAAGTTTTGTATCAAAATTATGATTTTTAATGGCTTTTTGAAACCAAATTTTATTAAAAATTATGATAATTAATAAAAAAAAGTAATATTTTTTGATTAACACTCCAAAACCATATTAGAAATAATTTTGATTTAAATCATTTATCAAAAATTATTATTATTTTTAAATTCATGATTTTTCATAATCATTAAATTGTTTAATTATGAAACTGAAATAAAATAAGAAAGCTTATGATAAGGATTAAATAAAAACTTTCTTATAATTTATGATAAAAGATTTGTATCAAAATTATGATTTAAATAATTTATCAAAAATGTTATGAAGTTCATGATTTTTTACATTCATTAACTTTCTAATAATTTCTGATAAAAGATTTGTATCAAAATTATGATTTTAATGGCGTTTTGCAAAGAAAATTATTATTATTTTTTTATTTTTCATAAATTTTCATAATTTTTTTGAGAAAATTTCACAAATTTTGCTAACTCTCTGGCAAATTTTATGAAAAAAATATGAAAATTAATTGAAAATCAGATATTTAATTACAAGGAGCTAGGTACATTTTTGCCATGTGTATGCCATATCGAAGAATTTCATTGCTTAATACAGCATGTCCTCCCCCACCTTTTCTTACTACTGAATACATCATGAATTGTCAAACTAATGGAAGAAACGTATCTGAGAAAAGATGTAAACCTGCCTAAACACTACGTTCATTTCACAAATATACGTGGTCTCAGTTCTGATCTCAATGATTTCCACTTACACTCTACCAAACTCCATTTCTTTTTCTTACAGATTCCAAGTTATCGGTTGAATCAACCACTGCTCATCTCAGTTGTCCGAATTATTCGCTCTATGATTCTCTTCGCTTTAAAGATACTTGTGCATATGTTAGCTCTGATATTCCCTGTCAGGGACTTATTAATCTGGAATCTCCTCTTTTCGATCTTCTCGGGCTTAAAATTTCTCTACCACATTCTGTCAAATTCATGTGTTGCCGCTATCGCTCTCCCAGCTCCACTAATCACTTTAAACGCTTTAACCTTCTCTCTCTCTCTCTCTCTGAAACTTGACTTTCTCCAGTTCAACTTTGCTAACAGTGAAGTAATTTTTCTTGGAGATTTTAATGTTCACAACCCCAGCTTGGCTTCCGTTTTCTAGTCACACCGACCCAGCTGGTTGAGATGCACAGCTTTTGTAATTACTAATGACCTCGCACAGATTGATCATTTACCTACCAGAATACCAGACAATCCTAACCACACAACCAACATTCTTCATCTTTTTTTTACAATTTCAAAAGTACACTGTCAAGGTGAACGGTCGGCTTACCATTTCAGCTTATAACGTGCTGATGATTTCTTCTCCAATGGAGAATTTCTCTCGTGGCCATTCCCAACCAAGTGTTCTTAGCCATTACAAGAATGCAAAATGGGATGATCAGCGAGATTTCTTTTTGTCTTTTCCTCGGTCGGATTACTGTTTCATATCTTCTGATGTCAATTTTTGCTCCGATCGTGTCAGTGAAATTATTTTTGTAGGTGTCTGCGAGTGGTATCGTCACCGTCCTCCCCACACCAGCTGGAAAGGCTCGGGTTCGAATCACGTCTATGATTCGAGGAACTTTAGTAGATTTTTTTCACTCCGTGGCTGTTTCTTTTTTTTTATGAAAACCTCAAACACGAGAGGTATTAGAACCTATAGTACTTAGTACCGTTCTTGGGTTGGAAGTTGAGAAGATGAAAGAAAGGAGATATTTGTTGACATTAGACATGAACTTCTCTAGACTAATTTTAAGGAAATACGTATGAAAGAAGGTTGTTCCAGAAAACGGCAGTTGAATGAACAAACAAGGAAGATGAAAAGTTGGTTCTGTGAGTTTGAAGTTGGACAGTAAATGAATATTGGCTGGTGGTGGCACGTGTTCGGACTGTTTTGAAAGAGAGAGCGGGAATTACAGAAGCCAATTCAGAAGAACAGTGCCCATGGAAGTATCTATAGAAGAGGCATGCAGCAGAAACAGTACATTTGTGAGACAGAGAGTTCAGAGACTCTGTTAGAGATGAGTCATTAATTAACCTAACTGCCCTCTTCTGAATGGAATCAAGAAGCCTGAGAGAGGTTTTGGGGGCACCTCCCCAGATGTGGGAACAATGTTCCATGGTAGGACGGATTTGCAATTTGTACAGAGTGAACAGCTCTTTGGAAGAAAAGTAACGTCGAGAGCGAAAGAGAAAACCGTTTTTTAGATGCAGAAGAAGCAATGTGCTTATGCCAAGAGAGATTAGAAATCAGGGTAATCTCCCAAAAGAGATATATTATTTTGCTTAGAAATCGGAGTGTCGCCAAAGATAAGTATAGAAGAATCCTTTTTGTGAGATATAAAATAAAACTGAGTTTTAGAAGGATTGAAATCAACTAAGTTGTCTTTGCCCCACTGGAGAATTACCTGAAGATCGCCATTTAAGGAATTGGTAGCGGATATTCGAGAAGTTGAAGCTGACTGAGCAGAGCAAGATTTCTCAAAATGGAAAATGGAATGCAATCTGCTATCATCGGCAACACTAGATAGGATTTCCAGTCAATGGAAGGTCATTAATATACAAGAAGAAAAGAGTGGGAGAAAAAACTGAATCTTGGGAGACACCGGCATTAGTGGAGAAGTTAGAACACAGAGAGCCATCTACTATCACCCTCAGTGAGCGATCAGAGAGAAAACTGGTTGACCAATTATAAAAAACAGTTGGAAAACCATAAGATGGAAGCTTGTTTAGATCTTTATGCCAAACACGATCGAAAGCCTTTGAGATGTCAAGAGCAACTGCTTGTATTTCACTGAACTTTACCATTAAATTTGTCCATAAATGGGTAACGTAAGCAAGAATATCACCAGTGGATCGACACTGACGGAATCCATACTGGCGATCGTTGATCAGACTGAAGGTTTCAAGGTAGTTTAAGAGTTGGCAGTTAATTGATTTCTGAATTACTTTAGAAAGAGTAAAAGTAATTGCAATAGGATTATAATTGGATTGCAGGGATTTGTCACCCTTTTTAGGAACTGACTTGATATGAGCAAATTTACAAGCAGAAGGAAAAACTCCTTTGGAATAAGATAGTGAAAAAAGGCTGAAAAGAACAGGAGCAAGTTCAGGAGCACAGGTTTTGAGACCAAGTGGATAAATACCATCAGGATCTGCAGCTTTCTTGCCATCAAGATTCGTCAAAATCTTTCTGACTTCCTTTTGATGGAAGACCACAGGAAGGATTCAATGGAGCGTGTTGGGAATGGTGGAAGGTGTTTTATCAAGATCATTAATACATGAGTTGGAAGAAAAATGGGATGCTAGCAGGTCAGCTTTATCCTAGGCTGAAGTGACAACAGAACTGGAGTGACAACAGAACAGAGCAAAGATGGGCAAAAGTTGCGGTCAATTGCTTTCGCAAGAGACTAGAATGCTCGGCTACCATTAGGGCAAGAAGCAAGTTTTCTACTCTTAGTCTGTTCAAAATCTAGTTCGGACTGATAAATAACTATTTTAAAATTGTTGCGAGCTTTGGTGTAGGCAGAAAATGAAACTGAAGAATTGGAAACAAGACCATTACGATATGCAACCTTTTTCTCTTGAACAGCCTTAGCACATTTATTGGAAAACCAAGGTTTAGATAAAGGACGAGATTTTAAAGTGGAGTATGGAATAAAGGATTCCATTCCTACAAGAATAATTTCACTGACACGATCTGAGCAAATGATGATATCAGAAGTTTTGAAACAGTAATCCGACCAAGGAAAAGAAGAGAAGTCTCGCACGTCATCCGATTTTGCATTCTTGTAATGCCAAACAATACGAGCTTGGGAACAGCCATGAGATAAAGGTTCCATTGGAGAAAAGGCAATCACCAAATTGTAACCTGAGGTGCCTAAAGTACCACTCACTTCGACCGTGTACTTAGAAAGGTAGTTTGTAGACAAAGATCAAGCGTGTTGGCTGTATGGTTAGGATTATCCGGTATTCTTGCAGGTCAATGAACAATCTGTGCAAGGTAATTGCAAAAGCCTCGGCATCTCGACCAGCTGGGTCGGTGTGACTAGAAAACGGAAGCCAGCTGGAGTTCTGAATATTAAAATCACCAAGGAAAATTACCTCACTGTTAGGAAAGTTGGACTGGAGAAAGTCAAGTTGCAAAGAGAGGAAGTCAAAGAGCTCCAAGTGATTAGTGGAGTTGGGAGAACGGTAAAGACAACAGATGAATCTGACACAATGAGGTAGAGAGATTTTAAGCCAGAGAAGATCGAAAAGAAGAGATTCCAAATTACCAAGTCTCTGACAGGGAATATCACAACGGACATATGAACACGTACCACCTTTCAGGCGAAAGGAATCATACAGTGAATAATTTCGGCATCTGAGATGAGCAGTAGTTGAATCAACCGATAACTGAGATTCTGTCAGAAAAAGTACATGGGGTTTGGCAGACTGCAAGTGGAAATGGACATCGTTGAGATCAGAATTGAAACCACGTATATTTGTGAAATGAACTAGGAAGGTTTGGGAGGTTTAGATCTTTTCGCAGATATTCTCTCTCTATTAGTTTGACAATTAATGGTGTATTCAATGGTAAGTTCTCAGGAGTAGATAGCAAGATTCCTCCTTCCAGAAACTGTGGTTTTTTCGTGCTGCAAAACAAATCGACCAGAGAACACACGCAATTTACAAACATAATACTCATGAGTAGTTGAAGTAAATATCCAGGTAACCGTAATATAATAATAGTTTAGTATTCTTGTAGGGATGAAATCCTTTATTCCCCACTACGTCAAAATATTGTTCTTTATCTAAACCTTGGTTTTTCAATAAATGCGCTGAGGTTGTTTAAGATACGAATATTATATATCGGAATTGGCCTGTATCCAAATCTCCAGGTTCATTTTCTGCCTACACCAAAGCTCGCAACAATTGTAAAGCAGTTATTAATCACTCCAAACTAGATTTCGAACAGGTTAAGAGTAGAAAACTTTCTTCTTGTCCAAATGGCAGTCGAGCATTCTGGTCTCTTGCCAAAGCTATTGGCCGCAACGCTTTGCCTATCTCTATTCCCACCTCTGTCAAAACCAGATAGTTCTGTTGCCACTTCGGCCAAAGATAAAGCTGACCTGCTAGCATCCTACTTTTCTTCTAATTCATGTATTGATGATATTGATAAAACACCTCCTATAATTTACTAGACACATTCCCAGTACACTCCATTCAATGCCTCCTGTGGTCTTCCACCAAAAGCATGTCAAAAGGATTTTGAACAATCTCAATGTTATGAAAGCTCCAGATGCTGATGGTATTTCTCAACTTGTTCTCAAATCCTGTGCTCCTGAGCTTACCCCTGTTCTGTGTCGACTTTTTTCACTTTCCTATTCCATAGATGTTATTCCTTCTGCTTTAAAATTTACTCATACCCAAATCGTTCAATGGTAACGTTTGGTGAAACTCAAGCCTTTGACATTTCAAGGGCTTTGGCGGGTTTGACATAAAGATCTTTCAACCGTTTTTTGTAATTGGGTATCCTGTTTACATTCTCTGATTACTCACAGCAGATGATGGTAGACAACTTTCTGTCTTCTATCTTCTCCTCTAATGTAGGCGTGTCCCAAGGTTTAGTTCTTTCTCACACTCTTTTCCTTTTGCATGTTAATGACCTTCTTCCATTGACCGGAAATTCAATCCATAGCTTTGCTGGTGATAGCACATTGCATTCCATCTTCTACTTTGAGAAACCTTACTATGTACAAACAGCTTCAACTTCTCGAATATCCACTAGCAATTCCTAAAATGTTGAACTCCAGGTAATCCTCCAGTATATAAACGATAACTTAGTTGATTTCATTCTTCTAAAACTCAATCCTGTCTTAGATCTCGCAAAAAAAGGATTCTCCGCTTCTATGCCTATCTTCGATGACACTGCAATTTTTAGTCAAGATCATATATCTCTATTTTGGATTACCCTGACTTCTAATCTCTCTTGGCATAAGCACATTAAAAATATTGCTTCCATTGCATCTATAAAACTGAGTTTTTTCTTTTGCTCTCGGCGTTATTTATTTATTTTTTTTTCAAACAGTTGTTCACTCTGTACAAATCTCAAATCCGCTCTAATATAGAATATTGTTCCCACAACTGGGGCGGTGCCCCCAAAACCTCTCTCAGGCTTCTAGATTCCATTCAAAAGGGGACAGTTACGTTAATTAACGCCTCATCTCTAACGGAGTCTCTCTCTCTCCACACGCTCTGTTTCTGCTGCATGCATTTTCTACAGCTACTTCCATGGGCACTGTTCTTATGAATTGGCTTCTGTAATTCCCGCTCTCTCTTCCAAACCAGCCCGAACACGTGCCGCAACCACTCAACATCCTTTTAATGTCCAACTTCAAACTCTCAGAAGCAACTTATCTTCTTCCTCATTTATCTTTTCACCTTCTCTTTTCTGGAACAACCTCCTTTCATAAGCATTTCCCTAAAATTACAGTCTACAAAGATTGAAGTCAAACGTCAACAAGAATCTTCGTTCATCTTCTCAACCTTCAACCACGCACTGCACGAAGTAGAATAGGTTCTAATACCTCTCGTGTTTGGGGTTCTCTTAAAAAAGCTTATGATAAAGTATGAAATAAAAACTTTCCCATAATTTTTAATAAAAAATAAGTATCAAAAGTATGATTTTTTAGTAGCTTTTTGAAATAAAATTGTTAATGGGGAAAAACGATATACTTTTTTGATATTTGATAAATTATCAGACTTTTTTTGAGAAAATTTCACAAAATATCCAAAATAATTTCGAATTTTATGAAAAGAATTATAACATTATTAAAAACGAAAATAGTAATAAACGTTTTATATTAAAATGTTTCTTATTTTTATGATATTTTTATGCTAAATGATAATATTTGAGAAAATTTTACGTATTTTGCAAAATATTTATGAAAATCATGAAAATTTATTAAAAATCAGAGTTAATAAAATTTTTGAACATTTTTTCCAAAAGCATAGAAATAATTTTGATATCAATCATTTATTAAAACTATTATTGCTTTTAAATTTATTATTTTTCGAAATTTTGATAAAATAATGCTCTATGATAATTGAATAAATAAAAACTTTTTCATGATTTTTGAAAAAAAGATTTGTATCAAAATTATGATTTTGATAGAAATATTTTATTATCATCAAAACGTTTGTGTCAAAATTATACCTTTTATGAAATTATGATTATCAATCACGCTGTTATTCGAAAATTATATACTTATTTTTATTCTTGATAAAATTTCTTAATTTTGGTAGTAAATTTCCAATATTTTGAGAAACTTTCTCAAATTTAATGGAAAAAAAATGAGAATTTATTAAAGTCAAAAAAGTCATAAAAGTTAGTTATTAACATATTTTCATAATTTTTTGAAAAATTTCACAAATTTCGTAAAAACTTTTGTGAATTTTTATCTTTGAAAAAAAAACCGAAAATTTATCAAAAATTAATAAAGTAATAAGAGTTTTGATTAGCACATCAATTATAATTTTGATAATAAGTCCTTAATCAAAAAAATTTTTAAGTAATCAATTTTCAAAATCATTAAATTTTGTAATTGGAAAATTGTGATAAAAAGAGATTTATGATGAATTTATTATGAATAATTAAATTAAAAAATTACATAGTTTTTGACCAAAGATTTCTATCAAAATCAGAGTTCACGAAGACTTTTTTGTAAAAGAAAATTGCTAATTGAAAACTTTTTATACATTTTTTGTATAATTTCATAATTTTCTGATAGAATTTGAAAAAAAATTATCGATCAAAATTTTAATTATTGTTTCATTATTTACTTTCAAATTAAAAAAAATTCTCAAATTTTACATAAAAACTAAAAACTTACTCGGAAACCAAGGATAATATTTTTGGATTACCAACTTTTTCTTTCCAAAAGATTATCAGAAACCAAGACTGCAGCAATAATTCACACAGCATGGGTTTGTTAAAGGAGAGTCTTGTCTGACAAATTTGCTACGATATTATGATGTGGTTACAAAGGAATTGGATGCAAAAAATAATCTGATATCATATATTTGTATTTCCGGAAAGCTCTTGACACTGTTGCGCATTGTACAAATTGGAGCAGAATGGTATTAAGGGTAAGTTGCTACAATGGATAAAAGGATGGTTAAGTGGGAGAAGACAGAGGGTGGTAATCAATGGGTGCTGCTCTTCGTGGACTAATGTTATTAGTGGAGTCCCACAGGGTTCGGTGTTGGGTCCACTGTTGTTTTGTATATTTATCAATAATATTGATGAAGGTATATCAGGCTTAGTGTCGAAGTTTGCAGATTTTACAAAGGTTGGCAGGGTTGTTAATGACAGTAATGGCAGTGTGCTACTGCAACAGGATCTAGAAAATTTGGGCAGATGGGCTAAGAACTGGCAACTGAAGTTTAGTCTTGACAAATGCAAAGTACTGCATATGGGTAGAAGTAACCCCAGAGAAACGTACCAACTGTGTGGTACTACACTTAAAATAAATAAATTTTCTGTTTATACTCCGGGACGACCAAACGGTCCAGAGGAGTTCACAAGATAGATAGAATACAAGAAACAGCACCGTATTCAGTAGTCACGGGCTTGAACCCCGGTCACTCAAGGCACGTGTACTTATGCACCCGCGCGCCTGACCACAAGGCTACGGCGGCCCTGGGAGTAATTGTGCAATCCGATATGAAGTTTCCTGAGCAATGCAGACAGGCTGCCAGAGCAGGTCATGGGGTTTTGTCAATGATAATATATAGGAATTTTGCAGCAAGGAAAAGGAGGTGATTGTCCATCTGTATAAGGCAATGGTCAGCCCACACCTTGAGTACTGCGTACAGGTCTGGAGGCCTCATTTTAGGAAGGATGTAGATTTGCTTGAGCGTGTACAGAGAAGGGCAACAAGATTGGTGAAGCGAATGAAGAGATTCTCTTACCAAGAGAGGCTTAAGTTCTGCAAATTGCAGTGGCTGGAGACTAGGCACCTGCGCGGTGATCTGATTGAAGTATATAAGGCCTTGAATGGGTTGAGCACGCTGAATTCTGATGGGATCCTTCCACTTGTTCAGATTACGAACCTAAGGGGGCATAAATTCAAAGAACAGACAGATGTTGAATAGACGTGCGGAAATTCGCCTTTAGCCAGCGGGTGGTTAATTGCTGGAACAAACCACGTGCGCGTGTGCGATTTGAGGCATACGGTGTCCGTTTATAGTTTTAGATAGTTGTACTTAACTTTACAGAATGATTCGCCCACCAGCGAAATCCTCTTCCTCTGCTCAAGCCTGATGTGGTATCATCTTCGTGATATAATGAACAGGTATTTATAATTTTTAAATATTCCTGCTCACTTTTGAATTACTTCATTACATTGTATGTATAGCGCTTTAGTCTTCATGAACCAGACAAACGCCCCGTTACCCTAAAGGCATAAGATGACAATGCGTCAACCTTGACCAAGTCACAAAGCATCGCATTACCAAGATCCCTAGGGAAATACTCCCTCTCTTCAATCTTTTGTGTTAAATACACCTGTCTCAACCATTTAAGCTTTCTTGTGTTCTCACAGTAATCACTGTGGAACGCGAATATAAAAGCTGAAAGCTTAACAGTGCCAGAGGGAAAAACTACTAGGAATTAAAGACTAACTCCTAAAAGTGAGCATTGTTTACTGCTTCCAAGTGATTTTAAACCCGAAATCAGGCATGTCACAAAAACAGAATAACTTGCAACAATCTGTCTGCCTAGCCTGCCGCGACGGGAAGGAACCACTCGATGTCATGTATGCATTCGATGTCATGTATGCAAATTTACCTTTTGTGCCCACTCGGTTAAAACAGACATCACACATCTTTTCAAACAACGCCAGAGAAGGTTCGCATGTGACAAATGCCTTGGAGATGTCTCTGAATTACTTGATCTTCATCTCTCTCGGACTGAAACTAGCCCTAGCGACCAGACAATCCCTGATCCAAATCAATACTCTCAGTCAAATACTGGTTTGCCTGAACCTTCACTCATACCGTCGCATGTGATGAAGCAGTGGGCAACGCAACGTCACATGAAGGCACTGCCAATCACGTTATATGCAGCACTAATCATCCCAATTTTCCATCAGATCATAATAATGATCAAAATTGTGCCTCGAACGCTAACGTATTCTCCACGTCAAGCCAGTCACTAGTCATAACAGATACTTTCTAAGTCGAAGGTAATTATCCAAGAATTAATGCCGAAATTACAGTGTCAACGCCTCCTCTACAGCCAGACAGTGCAGATTTCGTGATCCACCTAATTTACCTATTAAGGGCCCCAAATTGAAGATCTCAAGGATGAGGTTTACTCACTGAGGAACCAAAATAAGCATATCACTTATATGCTCTCGGACCTCTGTTCTTTGGCTAGCAAAATTGGCAAGCTCAGGCACCAATAATACCCAAAAGGACAAAAACTACTCATCCAGTAAAGCCTCCTAGCCTTATAAAGCCTCGCTCCCACACCCAAATCCAATCAAGACAATCACTAGGGAGTTCTGCAGACACTCCGACTGAGTTCTGCAGACACACCGACTGTTAGCACGGACCGATCATGCACTCATGAGAATGACATAATCAGACACTCAGTGGCTGGTGAGCAACCACAGCTTCATGCTATTGAAGAAGTATCCCAGCGAGAGAACTGACTAGGAAATAACAAAGACTCCCTACAGACTCAAGAACAAAACAATAATTTAACTAACGCCCATCGTGTTCTGCCCACCTCATATGCTGGCGTACTTACCAACAGCCCTTCTAGTCATACCTACGTCCCATCTGGAGATATACAAAATTCCCTCATTCCAGCAGCCAACCCCGCCCCATATTCCTCAAGATGCCGCCGAGCTACTAATATTGATCGCCCTCCCCATCATGCTGTTATCACTAACCAGACCTCTTTATCTCGACAAGTAACAGCTCCAAATCTCGTCTGACACTCGCCGAGAAATATAATATCTCCATCGTTCCCACCAGAGCCAAGTTCTTCGCCTCCAGATTTGGACCTAGAACCTCTCCTGAATCTATTAGGAGAATGTTTATTAAGGAGCATAACCTCTCAGTTCAGGTTAAACCGCTTAAAAGTCGACAAACATCCTATGCCTCCTTCTTTATAATGTGTTCACCCGCTGTCTACCAAAAGGTTGTAGATCCTGGCTCTTGGCCCCAAAGGAATATATATCAGACCATTTTCTGAAGAAAACAGACCCCATCAACAATCTCAACTAATTCATCCTCCTCGATAGCAATCAAGGCCTCAAGGAGAAAAGTATGAATGCTCCACGCTCCAGGTATTGTCTCAAAATGTGCGCAGCATAAGCCGCAATGATACTAGTGGTGAACCACATCGGAATCATCAAACTGATTCCATCAGCCTGCGATCACCAGTAATAAACAGTTCGGGAATGCTCATCCAAACATGGGTCACGAATCGACGAACTCGAAAGCCTACCATCAATAAAAACGAGGTATGTACCTTAAAAAAGATCCCCCGGAATTATGCAGTCAGAGTCTTGTACAAAAATGTTAGAAGCCTTCGCAATAAGCTGGATACCGTTGACCAAATTCTCCTCACCAATGATATCGATATCCTCTGTGTCACCGAGACCTGGCTCGATAAAGACCAAGAATGTTTTATATCCTGTGTTCCAGCTGGATATATATCTGCTTTCACTTCTAGAGTTGGGCAAAGAGGAGGTGGTGTTGCAATTTTCTTTAAGAGCTCACAAACCTCACTCATTCATCAAGTCTCTAGCCAAACATCAGCATACGAAGCGCTTGCTGTTACTCTCAGCTACCATAGGGTCCTCATAGATGTAGTTGTTATATATATACCACCAGCACCTTCTTATGAAGCTATCCACGAAATATCTAACTGGATCATCAACCAGCTTCATCCTTCAGCCTTGCACTTCGTCTGTGGAGATTTTAATCTGCCTCATCAGCTAGCAAACCTTCAGCAAAAGCTCCTATCAAACTTATCTTGTACAGGGTTACAAATGATCAACGATCTCCCAACAAGAGGTAACAACCAATTAGATCTCATCCTTGCTTCTTTTCCTTGCACACCTGATTACCTGCCAAAGACTTATTTCAATTCGGCCACAAGCCAATTGGTGTTCTTTTACACCTACCTGCTCCAAACTTCGATGTTGTGAATTCGACTAATACCAAAGGTTTTTGAGTATTTCTAAATGTGTTGAGGCTGCCTCTGTCATCCCATGGACAGTCTTAGAAAATTGTGATCTAGAAATTGCAGTGAATTTGCTTACTAGCTGGCTTAAGACTATTGCAGCATCAAAGAGAATTTCCATCATGCCTCGGTCCAGAGCATGGTGGACTCCCCATCTTAACATGAGCTTCAAGTTAAAGCAGCATCTGCACAAAATGTGAAAGCAGTCGCACAGTATCCAAGACAGGATAGCCTACTCCAGAGTTCGCGCAACATTTAATAAGCACAAATCAAAAGCAATTAAGCATTATGTGGATAGAACCCTTCGTAGCGGAAAATGCCCCTACTCTGAGCGGCCTTCTGATTTCCCCCTAAATCTTGAACCTGACCAGTGGCTTGACTTCATATCTAGATTTGCCTCGAACACGGAACTATGTCCTGATCTTCATACTCCAACAACTAGAAGACACTCTGTCGGCAGTATCAATCTCCAGGGAACAACTTATTTCTGCCATTAATTCTACATCAGCTTCTGCTACGGAAGGTGCTGATGGAATCCCCCAATTCATTATTAAATGTCTTAGCCCATATATTTTGGATCCCCTTCTAACTATTTTAATGCTGTTTTGTCAAGCCTTTTCTTTCCCCAGCAGTGGAACATCTACCTTGTGAAGCCTGTCCCCAAAATTCAATCTCCTACACTTCTAAAGCATTACCGGCCAATCTCCAATGCTTCAAGTCTTCTAAAGCTCCTTAAGAAGGTACTTCTCCCCGTTCTAACTAAACAACTTCTTCCACATCAGCCTCCTCAAATCCATTACTCCCTTCCTCATAGATCCACCGTTAGTAACCTCTTAGCCACCAGCAGCTCTATCCTCTCTGCGTTTGAATCCCAAGCAGAGCTTGCAGTCACCTATGTAGACCTTGAAGCAGCTTTCGACTCTATAAACGTTCCTGCAATGCTGAAGCTACTTTCAGACCACTACCAGATCAAGGGAGACACTCTACAGTTCCTTACGTCACTCCTTCAAAACAGAATAATCCAGCTTATTGTCCATGGGCACATATACGAGCGAAGTATCTCTTCAGGCGTGCCACAGGGTGGTGTCTTATCTGGGCTCTTATTCACAGCACTTATCTCTCCACTTGTTGAGTCCAGTTATGATATCTTATGTTATGCAGATGATATACCTCACACTGATTTCTCCATACGATGATCTTCTCATGATAACAGGATCAATTAATAATACACTGACGGAAATTGAAAACTACCTCAACCAGTTCGGATTAAAAATAAACCCATAAAAATCTGAATTCATGATATTCTCTTTAAAGAAAACGCCTTCTTATATTCAGCCCATTCTGTGTAATTCTCCAATTCACATCGTCAATAAGCATACTGATCTCGGGATTGTGTTTGATCCTAAGCTCTGCTCCAGTTACCACATAGACAAGCTCCTCACCCTGGCAGCTCGACTCCGATGGATTGCCAAACAGCATCTACATTATACCAATGAAGTCACAACTACTAGAAAAAATATAAAAACCACTGTATACTCTCCGCTTTTATACGCTGCAGAGGTATGGGCATCAGCTGCCACTAGCACAATCAGGCCACTTATTTCTGCTGAGTTTTGGCTCTTAAAATGGGCCATAAACAAACATAAACTTCCTCCACAGCTAAGGACAACTGAAATGGCCAGCTTAATTCAAATTCACAGGCTCCCCACGCTGATTAGGGTGAAACGTCTTACCACGACTATCAAAATGATGGTTGGCGAGATTTTTGCACCATCATTCTGGGACCTGTGCTCATGGAGAGTCCCTCAGTCTTCCCTCAGAGCGACTCCAACTCTATGCCCACATCTCAGACGTCTCCACCTATCCGATAGGTTCCTGCCTTTTCAGCTACTTTGGTGTGCCCAGTCCTTGGATGCTGACCTTAATAAGTTCGCTTCTGACAGGGAATTTTAAAATTTTATCATATTTCATTATTTTTTTGATAAAACGAAAAAGTCAAGGCAAAATACGTTGTGTGTCAAATTTACAAGATTATTTTCATAATTAATTTTTTATTTCAAAATTGTTCATGTTAATTTTAAATAATTCTTAATTAATTATGAATTAAAATATTTGAAGTAATTCAACTTACAGAAGGTAGAAGAAAGAAATTTCTTGCTGACAATTTTCTTTAACTATGAGCCCCTTCCCACTACGATGGAAGGATCCGTGAAACTGAACGGAGTGGATGTAGTGATTTGTACAAAGGTGCGCCTCTCACCTGGACCTGCTGAACCACTGCGCATGAATATTCAATGAATATTGAGAACTATTTTCTGTTTTAAATTGAGAAATGAAAATGCTAGTTTACTGGCGCGAAAAGAGCGCACGCGAATTGAACATTTCTGTCTTTTATGCATGCGGGGCACCTGCGTTGTCCATCACTTCTCTTTGCTCATTGAACGCACTCGCCTTTCTTCGAGATTTGTGTGGGATTAGAAACGTTGTTGGACTGAAAAAATGGGACGTGTTTATTTCTCTCGCGGCTTTGTTTTCATTGTGGATGAAAGTCGCATCTTTGCACACGTTTTAAAACACAAGCAAATGGCGTAAGAATAAATCACACGAGTGGAAATGTTATTTGGTTCAAAATTCAAGTGGCAATAAAGAAGTATGAAAAGGAGATTACATAAAAGAGAGCGAGAGAGAGAGAGAGAGAGAGAGAGAGAGATAGAGAGAGAGAATGGCAAAGGAGACAGAGAGAAAAATGAAAATACAGGGAAGAGACAGAGATAGAGAAAAAATAAAGAGAAACAGCGAGAAAAATTTAAATAAATAGAAAAGAGAGATAAAAGAGAAAAAGAAAAGAAAAAAAAGCAGAAAATGAAAATAAAGACTCTGTGGTCGTTCCGGATTATAAACAGAAATTTTTATTATTTTTTTTTTTATATATATAGAGACATGAAAATAAAGAGAAAAGAGAGAGAGAGCGATAAAAGGAAAAGAGACAGATAGCATGAAAAATTAAAATAAAGAGGAAAAAGAAAGGGATAGCAAGAAAAAATAAAATAAAGAGCAAAAAGAGACAGAAAAAAAGCATGAAAATAAAGAGAAAAACATGTATAGAGAGAAATTAAAACAAAGATAAAAAGTAGCTGAGTGGTCAGGCGTTAGGGTGCATAAGTACACGTGCCTTGAGTGACCGTGGTTCAAGCCAGTGACTGCTAAATTCCGTCTAGTTTCTTGTTTTCTCTCTATCTTGCGAACTCCTCTGACCGTGTGTGTGGTTGTCCTCGATTATAAACAGGAATTTATTTTATATATATAGAGAAATGAAAATAACGAAAAAAATAACATATATAGAAAAAAATGAAAAAGAAAAAAAAACAGATAAAGAAAAGAAGAAAATAAAGCAAAACGGGGGGGGGGAGGAGGAGAGACAGAGAGAGAGAAAGAATAAACTGAAAATAAACAGAAAAAAAGAGACATATAGAGAGAAAAATGAAAATAAAGAAAAAACAGAAAGAGAGAAAAGTGAAAATAAAAAGAAATAGGGAGAATGCATTCCAATGTGGTGCCACATAGGACTCGATTATAAACAGGGAATTTATTTTTTTTATATTTTATATATATAGAGAAATGAAAATAAAGAAAAAAATAACATACAGTATATAGAGAAAAATGAAAATGAAAAAAAAGAGAAAAAAAGAGACAGATAAAGAAAAAAATGAAAAAAAAAACAGATAAAGAAAAAAATGAAAATAAAGAGGAAAATTAAACAGAGAGAAAATTAAAATAAAGAGAGAATTAAAATGAAGAGAATAAAAGAATTGGAACAGACAGAATGAGAAAAAATGAAAATAAAAAGAAAAAAAAAAAGAGACAGAAAGATAGAAAATGAAAATAAAGCAAAACGGGGGGAGGAGAGACAGAGAGGGAGAGAGGAAAAACTGAAAATAAACAGAAAAAAAGAGACATATAGAGAGAAAAATGAAAATAAAGAAAAAACAGAAAGAGAGAAAAGTGAAAATAAAAAGAAATAGGGAGAATAAAATAGAGATTTTTATTTTTCGGAAGAGATAAACAAAACGTGGAAAGGAAATAAAAGAGGCAGTAAGAGAATGAAATAATAACAAAACGAAAAAAGAGGAAGAAGAGAGAGAGAGAGAGAGAGAGAGAGAGAGAGAGAGAGAGAGAGAGAGAGAGAGAGAGAGAGTGAGAGAGAGACGGTTAAAGTGCCAATATAACTGACAGAATGGCGAGTGTTGTATAAATAGAATTAGATAGTATAAATAGAATTAGATAGTAATTACGATCCGCTTTTTTTCACATGGTTCGAATCCCCCTCCTTGACTGGAGGAACTTTTGTTGGTCGCTTTCATAATGTGGCAGAGTTATTCGGTCTCGTTGTATAATTTTTATCTCCCATAAATTCCAGCTTTTCATCCAGCAAACAAGTAAACCGGCAGAGAATACACGTAATTACAGGAACAAAGACTTTTTTTTAAAATAAATAATGTTAAATCATAATTCTAAAACACCAGATCAAATATCTGTAAACGGGTTAAATTTAAATTATCTCAACATCACCCATTGTCGGTAGGTATGATATTCTTGTTTTCCCAGACGATAGATCCGATATCGTCTGCCTGAATTCCGCAGCTGTCCACTTAATCGTGCATTCAGCCGCCTCCGCACTCTATCGGTTTGCCAAACAAATCTGCCGTATATGAGGTCAGAGCAATGTTGATTTCGCACCTTCCTCCACAATGCAAACACACCCCGAAGTTTGTTCGCGAAGCAGACGATCGCTAGAAGCAAAGTGTCCCCGACGTGTTTAATCTCGGGGTGCTTTTCGCAGTTAACTCCCAATAGTTTACAAACACATCCCCGAAAGCACGAGGGAGAGCACGTCCCCACGTTTCTATTAATGCGCGTTTCGCTGTTGTTCATTTCAGCTGATTTTTAAAACAGTGAAACAGACACGAAAGTCCCACGTGACATCATTCTGTATTTTAAATTTCTTTTGGCGCAAACATGGAAATGCCACTTTCGTTTGCGTGCAAAATACGTCACGCGAATTGCACATTTCACTCTCACTTAGGCGCCAAGCGCATGCGCACTTTGTCATTTTCACCTTGAGAAATGAAACAATTTCTCATTTATGCGCGGGAATATAGGCCACGTGTTTACTGGCACATTTTGGAACAAAATAAAAAGTCACATTTGTCAACGTAACGAATTCGTTAGCTTTCTGAGCATCTTTTAATTTTTGCTGCCAAAAACGCTAAACTTTTGAACAGACAGAAACATTAAAAATGAAAATAGAACATCTCTGACAATTGGCAAACACTTCGGTCACATTTAATTATTAAGACTCGTAATTATTCACTGACGATAATTGTTAGGTATCCGGGGTACTCTTAGTAAGACTTCACACATAGAACGTGGCCACCCTCTATCCAGTCAAAACATTATATTTTTCCGCGCCAGGCGGCATACGTGTCACGATGAGACCGAAAAAAAAAAGATACTGCAGGTTCAAGGCATGCGGTTCATGAGAATTAATTAATTGATATGGGCAAGGGCCGTGATCCGATGGACTTCCAAAAAAACAGGGATGATTGTGGGGTACCAACTGAAGGGTGACGTATTACGAACTGTGCGAATCTTGTGGGCTATTCGCGAAGTGTCGTAGTTAAGGTGTTCCAAGGGTGGTAGGATAACAGAGCAGCAGTTGCTGGGCCAATGGCAGTGCCATTGACTGTCCTGCCTTGTGCAAGCCGATGGACGGAAAACGGTGGACCGGCTGAATCTGCACTTTAAGGGAATCATTGTTAATTCTCAAGCTGATGTCACCATCCTCCCCACAACGGGTGGAAAGAGCCCTGGTTCGAATCCCGTCGATGACGCGAGGAACTTTAGTTGGCTTTTTTCACTCCGTGGCTGTGAAATCTTGCTATCTACTCCTGCGTCGGTCTCAGGAGTAGATAGCAAGGTTTTCCCCCCAGAAACTGGGTTTTTTTTCGTCCAGCAAAACAGGCAAATCGACCAGAGAAGTCATAATACATATATAAGTATATGTAAGCGATCATGGGTGGCCCTAATATAATAATTTGAATTTGAATAATCCTCAAGCTGATCCCAAAAGTGAACGAATAGTTGTGGGTGTGTGTCTGTTGCCCTAGTGAATTGAACACTAGTTTTATTGGATCGCCGTCATCCCCATTCCGAGTGGAAAAGGCCTGAGTTCGAGTCCCGTCGATGGCATCAGGAATTTTTATGGGCCTTATTCACAACGTGGCTGAGTTAGCCGATCTCAGGCGAGGGTAGCAAGGTTTTTGCTCCCGGAAACTCCCGTTTTTTCCCCAGCAAAACAGAAAATTGACCACAAAACACACGCAATTTACAGACAGTATATACTCGCTAATGCTCCTAAAACCCAACAACAACAATCAAGATTATGGAGCGAATTACTCAACAAGGTTATTCATCCCAGAAGTAACATTTTACACTAATAATACAGTTCGCTAAAGGTTTTTTCTATCAATGACCCGTTTCTTATCACCGGACACGGTTCTCTGAAAGCAAAATTATTTCAAGATGGCATTGAAGACAGTAATTTATGTAACTGTGGTTCCAAAGGATCCTGGGACCATCTCTGTCTTTTAAGCACGGATTACAGGTCTGAATTACCAAACTTACTTCCACAGCTTACGTGAAGGCCAAGAATCTACTCTTCTGGACAATATCACTACATTTTCTACAACAATTTTCAAATGGCGTCGTTGGAAAGAGGAAACAGATCTTTTCAGTCCTAAGTGCAAACAATAACCCTTCATCTTGCAGATCTACCTCTGATTTGGTTTCTTCAGCATAGCTGGTCTTCATTGTCGCAGGACTTTGAATACAAAATACAAATCTATGTGGAATTTATCTCACTACTTCAGTACTAAGTTGCAAAGTTTTCTCATG
Source organism: Mastigoproctus giganteus (assembly GCF_048544385.1). Taxonomy (NCBI): domain Eukaryota; kingdom Metazoa; phylum Arthropoda; class Arachnida; order Uropygi; family Thelyphonidae; genus Mastigoproctus; species Mastigoproctus giganteus. The sequence goes on along the minus strand of NC_143578.1, from coordinate 229,487,010 downwards.
TTTTAAGACTTGGTCATAGATCTTGTCGGAGCCAACGAAAACATTGAAGTTGAAGTCAATGAAGCTTATTGGTCTTCTGTATATAGAAACTGTATAATAAACTTATATGTGGGTAATGATATAAAATGGGTGTCGCCGAAGGTGAATAATCGATATAATAGGCATCCTGGAATGCAAATTCCGAGTATCCAATAGAATTGATAATCTACTACCTTACAGAACCGCATATTATGCAATTATTCATGCCTATAAAAACACGGGTTGCGACCACATCACTTCATTCCCATTTTTTGACTTGCTGAGGGGGATAGCCACATCTCCAGTACGCAGGATGGCAAGTCATCGCAGTTTAGATGATTCCTTGAGATGTTGGGCTGTTCGTAGACTTGAAGCCGGGCAGTCGCAAACGGAGGTGGTGCGTTGGCTTAATGTGTCACGCAGCGTCATCTCGGCACTATGGGGGCAGATTCAGGAGACAGGAACCATTAGAAGAAGGGCTGGCCAAGGTCGCGTGATGGCTACATCAACCAGAATCTTGCTCTAACAGCAAGACGGAACCTTATGTTCTGTCATCAACTGTCTCTTGAGGTTGCTGCGGCCACAAGTGAAAACATTTCTAACCGGACTGTGTTAAGAAAGCTCAAATCAAGTAGATTCTGCGCAAGGAAGCCAGTAGTTTGTATCAGATTAACCCCAAAGCACCGCTGAGCTCGTCAAAATTGGTGCCATGGACATGTGACTCAGAGCCATGACAAATTATTGCTTTTTTTTATTTTCTCCTAAGAGACACCCGCTTAAGCTATTCACCAGGGGGTGCATATTCAGATATACAAATATAAGTTATACATATAACTATCACAGATGCTGCATTCGACTGGAAACAACGAGGAATGCGGGACCATGGCTAAAACATCAGAGAAAGGGACACTTACGGTGGAAGTGGTCTCGTGTGGGGCGAAACAATGATCAACGACCGCACTCCACTTCATTTTTTTGATAGGAGTACAGTAACTGCGCAGAGATACCGAAAACAGATCCTTGAACCTTATGTGCGACTTTTTATGAGTGCGTTGGCTCAGGTTTTCTTTTCATGCATGACAACACCATTGCACATAGAGGTCAAGTGGTAAGGAACATCTTGAAACTGAAGATATCCAACGACTGCTGTAGCCACCACGATCACCTGACTTAAATCCGATCGAACATGTGTGGGACGCCTTTAGGTACTGCACGCCGACAGCCAACTGCTCGGTCACTTGGTGAGTTAAGCTCTGCGCCTGTGGAAGAATGGGATTTATTGCCACAGAATCTTATAGACACCCTTATATCGAGCATGGTTCACCGCTGTCAGGCTTCTTTAGCCGTTGGGGGATCATACGTCGTACTGATATCATGTGACCATATTTCCAAGCAACTTGTATCGACGTCTGTAACACGATATTTTTTGGTAATTTTTCTACAACCCTTACAAAAGCCCCTTATACCTGTTCGAAGTTTCTTGATGTCTCATTTCATCGTTGCTCTATTACACCCTGAGTGGACAGAAATCATAGGAGACCTACCTAGTAACAGGCCTACCTGTTACTAGGTAGGTACATGTTTGCAGGTATGTCCACCTTTCGCCCAGATAAGGGCAGTCACACGGCGAGGCATTGAGTCCACTAGTTCACGAAAGCGTTCCACAGGTATTTCCATCCATGATTGCTACACCGCTGTCCATAATTTCGTCGCATTCCTGGGTGGAGTCAGCACAGCGGTATTGTCACCGTCCTCCACACACCGAGTGGAAAAGGCCCGGATTCGAATCCCGTCGATGACGCCAGGAACTTTAATGGGCTTTTTACATTCCGTGGCTGAGTTAGTCGGTCTCAGGCATGGACAGCAAGGCTTTTCTCCCAGAAACTGGGGTTTTTCGTCAAGCAAAATAGGAAAATTGACCAGAGAACACACGAAATTTGCAGACAATACATAAACGGATATATGTAATCATTTAAGGGAGATCCTAATATAATAATAATATTCCTGGGTGGAGGATCCAAAGCTCGATCGGACCTTTCCACAGCATCCCAAAGATGCTCCATAAGGTTGATGCCGGTAAACGGGGAGGCCATTCTATGGTGGTAAAATCTGCAGAATGCTCTTCGAACCATGTTCTAGTCACCACAGCTCTGTGGTGAGGCGCATTGTCCTGATGGAAGAGTCCATTGCCCTGTGGGTGCACGATGACCACGAAGGGATGCAGATTGTCTGCAAGGATGGACACGTAACCTGGACCGTTCGGAGATGCGTCTAGACGTACCAGAGGTCTGAACGTGCGCCCGCTGAATACGCCCTAGACTATTACCGACCATCCACCTGCCAGAACAGTTCCTTGTTGACATGACGGGTGCTAGCTTCGTGCAGTTTCCGCCAGATACACACCCTCCCGTCCGCTTGAAATAACTGGAAACAGGACTCATCGGACCACGAGACTCGTCTCCAATCATCCAAGGTCCAGTGCCGATGTTCTTTCGCCCCGTTGTGGCGTAGAGTCCTGTGTCGTGGTGTTAGCAATGCGACCCTGGTGGTTCTCATAACCTACTGCGGCTAACGATCGCCTGATGGTCTTGGTGGAGACGTTTCTGGCACCTCCCTCTTTGAAGTTGGCGGTGATTTGAGCCACTGTCACTCTCCTGACAGAAACAACGCGAGGCAGACGTCGACGGCCAGGTTCATCCACCACCTGTCTCCGCCCAAAGCGCTGTCCACAATGAGATATTATGCGGGAAATGGCGTATTCCCGATACACTCTTGATACTCTCGAACGGGGATAGTGCAATTTCTGTGCCACCTCCGCGACAGAGTGACCCATGCATCGGGCACCCACTATCATCACTCTTTCAAAATCGGTTAACTAACGATTTATCCATGACATTGAATTACCCTCTACGTGAATTCAATGTATTTATAGACCTGCCAATCGGTGGGTTCATCCACTAGCGAGAGGGGTGACAGCGTCGCGTTGCCCAGGAACCAGGTGTCCCATGAATCCTGTCCTTTCAGTGTACACCACCGTAATTTTATCTCGCTTCATCGCAAAGTGCACAAGTTACACCACGTTTTCTACGTGTTCTATTAATTTTGTCGAGCTGTGTAGAAATAAATGTTGAGTAGTGCATTATTAGAAATAATAGTTTGAAGGGCTATTACTCTCAAAATGTTTGAGATTTATAACTGGCATTCAAAAGTTAGTTGGTTTTTTTGTAAACGTAATTTCTGAAATTTGTACATGATAGAATACGATATTACTCATTGAAACAGTGTTAATCAGAAGGATTATATGTATATTTTACTTTAAATTTCAAAACATTATAAAAGGGCATTAGAACTAAAACTAGTCTCGCCGTGCTAGCTATAAGTAATGATTATCCATTCGTCCGATGATGTCACTATAACTGCTTTCCATCTCTGTACCTTAATAAATCGATAACTAAAAACATTCACATTCAACCTTGTATTTTGAATACAATGACCGATGTTATCGGTTACTATATACTGCTTTATTGCTATATCACTCTTCAAAAGTATTCGGAAGCCATCATTGGAAAAACACGAATTTTAATGAAGAAATTAATTACGCCCACGTAATTCACTGGAATTTTTTCAGTGTAGTCGCCAGTTCAGCTGCACAAGAGGCATATTGGCATATTGGCGTTCCATTAACCAATTCATCTCAAAGGGTTTTGATCGGATTCAGGTCTGTGATCTGGATCGGACAGGAGAGTAGTTGAATTTCGTTTTCCTCAAACCAGGTTTCTCTACTTCTCGCAGTATTGAATGGACAATTAACAGAGGGCATATTTTCATATAATTGCCATAATTGTCCACGATGTCACTGTATGACTTGGTATTGACAGTTCCCAGTCCGAGCACAGGAAGAAGTCCAACACCAAAATATCCGCTCCCACCAGACTTTATTTTTCGCTTAACACAATGCGGTAGACAAGAGCGTCGAAGGAAGAGCGCAGGCTGGTTCGACTCCCTGGATCCGGACATCGCATGGGGGCGCGTAGTTGGCGAGACGTCCAGATGAGGCTCTGACCCAGGGTCCTTGCTGTTGACTTTTCGAGTCCCAAAATGAGGCTGTCGTACGCAGTGACAAACAAATGGCATACGACAACAAGAGCACTATTGGGACTGGTCCACCTTCCCGTGGTGTGGACGAGTACCCAGAATCATCTCTCCAGGTGACTGATGCTTCTGGGCAACCAAGTGGCCAGACACAACAACAGAACGCACACAATACACGCAAACATACACTCCTCACAGTTCTGGCCCTCTTACAGTGGTACTATTCGTCACAGAGATATGAGGCAGATATGAACTGACATTCTAGGAGCCGCCCTTTACAAAATGCCCATGTGTCCACATGGCCATGTCCAAACAAATGGCGTACCACTATTCCCTGCGCACTTTTAAACATGTTCCTTCTTGCATCTTGTTCAGTTCATTACCCTGGAAGATGTGATTTAATACTTTTGGTAGGGTAGTATACTTGTACATAGATGAATAGAAACGCAAAGAGGAGAGGAAAGCAGACAAAAAAGCATTTATCACTACTACTACTACTCACTGATAGTGATTCACGTAGATTAGAATGTGCTAAGGGGTATAAGGCTGTGAGGTATCAGCATGCCTGTAAATTACGTATATTAAATTCCTTCCCATTTTCATAAGATGGGAAGGAGCGGCGATGCTATCGGCTGTTGTACACGCGAGGGGTGTTCTAAGAGCACGCGCGCGTCTTTGAAATCCTATAAGACGCACAGCATGACCTTTTTCAGAGATTCAATCAAAAGTTACTTGAGGCTTTGTTTATTAAAAGCTAATCAAGGCGTGAAAAAAAGCAGTTTTGCATATTGCTAATTAGCCAGAATCCAGCGATGATGAGTTTTTAATAAAAGCCAAGTTATTCCCCCCCCCAACTCCAACCCGTTCTCCGTACAAAGCCCACATCAAATCCTTAATGTGTTCTGCAATATAGAAGAAAATCCCAGATATTCTTCTATCTACTGCATTTAATACTGAATTTAACCACGAAAGGGAGGAAATAATATTAAAAAAAAAAACAAATTACGTAAGATTCCTTAAGGGGTCGCTGTTTTTATCTGTTTCTCCTCGTTTGTGGATTTTTCATACGAAGTTTTAGACTCGTAGTTTACGAACTTAGTATCGGTTTGAAGTTTTTGCACTAATCCTGCCAGGCTGTGTTGTTTGCACAGGCAGGGTGTTGACAGGTCTACCGTGCAGCCTGTTTAACAACAGACAAGATTAATCTTTCATTTTTTGGGTCTCGCATCTATCACCCCTAAGTTGTCATCCACCAGAGTTTGAGGAGCATCTCGTGGAAAAATGCCTTAGCAGGAGGCTAGACATTTTAAAGGGGTTTGTCGGTGTTGGTAACTAGACAGTTTAGAGCAAACAAAATGACGTCCAAAAAGAAACGAAGAAAGAACGCTACGCATTGGGAAAAGTTTGGTGGATGTATGTAGTTAGAAGCATTATCATCACAGTTCCTCTGAGTACTGCGAAACTACCCAGTACCAGTTTCGTGTACACTGCTCTACCATTAATATAAGGACACCCGCAAATCTACAAATAACATCTATTTACAAGAAAACTAACGTATGCTGAAATCTTTTGCCTTAATGACAAACTCTGGTCTCTGTGGAACACTCTCCACCAGTTTTTTTTTTTTTTTTTTTTTTGATTAGCATTAGTAGAGGCACATGATGCAAGAAAGCAAGTTTATATAGCATCAGCCAAAAAACAAAAACTTCCCATTTCACCTATTCATTCACTCCAAATGTTTGATGGAAGTTTGTTCCAACTATCAACCACCCGGTGGCTAAAAGCGAATTTCCGCACATCTATTCTACAATTGTCTTTCCTCAATTTTAATTTATGTCCCCTAAGGTCTGAGCAAGAGGAAGTTACTATTGAGTATTGAGCTCAATTTAATGTAATGAGCCCATTAGTACTGAGCTTGCTCAAACCATTCAAAGCCTGATACACCTCAATCAGATCACCTCGCAGGTGCCTAGTCTCCAGAAGCTCCAATTTGCAAAACTTAAGTCTTACTTGGTAAGAGCAACCCTTTGTTCCACTTACCAATCTCGTTGTCCTTCTCTGTACTCGTTCCAGCAGCTCTACATCTTTCCTAAAATGAGGCCTCCAGACCTGTATACTCAAGGTGTGGCCTGACGATTTCCTTATACAAGGAGGCAATCACCCCCTTATCCCTACTAGCAAAATTCCTATATACCATTGACAATACACCATGAGCTACTCTTGCAGCCTGTCTGCACTGCTCAGAAAACTTCATATCTGACTGCACAATTACCCCAGGTCTTTTCCATTCTTCACTACCCTGAGTGCAGTATCACTCAGTTGATACATTACTCTGAGGTTACTACTACCCATATGCATTATTTTTGTCCGATATTTTCCGTCATTTGGCCTTCCAAAACGGCGATCTGTTCAGCTCTGTTTTTGGGCAGTCTCTCTCTCTCTCTCTCTCTCTCTCTCTCTCTCTCTCTCTCTCTCTCTCTCTCTCTCTCTCTCTCTCTCTCTCCTACGCATCCAACGATAAAATTCATTCCAGAGGTTCTCTGTAGGATTAAGGTCAGGGCTTTGGGCTGGCCATTCCCGATTTTCCATGCTCGTGTCCTCAAATCAGTCCATCACAATACAAGCAATATGACATGGAGCATTGTCCTGCTCCCTATTATCCAGAACGTTCGGATAGACCTCTCCATTAATGGTTTTGTCCAAAACAATCAATAGTATCCAGGGAAACCATGAAAACAACCCCACAGCATAACGCTACCTCCGTCAAACTTCATTGTTGGGACGACACAGTTCAGCAGGTAGCTTTCTCGGGGCATTAACCACGCCCAGACACGAGCATCACAGTAGACAATATACCGTGACTGATCACTAGAAAGAAGCGCTTTACATTGGTCTACAGTCCAAGAATGGCGGGTCTTACGCAAAGCCACACAATGTCTAGCATTGGTCGGGATGATCTTATTTAGATCTCCATAGATCTAGAATGTCAATTTATTGCATGGATTCATTATCTCAGGAACAACAACCAACAGTCTACAAACCAAAGTTCGAACCGCAGACGTACCGTCTGCAGTTCGAACTTTGTTTTTCCACCAAATTTAACAGTTGAAATGACCCATTCTTATAAATAATGTTTTCCGAGTATCCAGTACACCCAAATACGGCCATCAGATGGGAAAAGCGTGTACCATGACTCGTAACTCCTTAGCACAGCTTTCCAAGTTCCATGACCAATTGCGATGGATTGTGCAGCAGAAAGTTGAAGCTGTGCAACTCGTACTGTGATGCCAGATTTGTGTGCTTGAGCTCTTTCGTAAAATCCTCTGATGATATGCACCTTCATACGTCTTATTACTCGTAGTTTCGGTGGCTACCCGCTGAACTCCTGGTTGATATTATTCAATGAGTACTGATGGCATCTACGTGCCACTCTTCTGAGTTTCCGGAAGGATAAACCATGGTACTCTCGCATGAGACCGACTAACTCAGCCACGTTGTGGAAAAGACACATAAATACTCCTCATGTCATCGACATGACTCAAACTCAAATCTTTTCCACCCGGTGTGGGGAGGACGGCGATCCAACCACCTGTACTACCAACAGCAGGAGGAATTAGTTTTAATCTCTACTGCTGCCTGCCCCCTTTTAAAACCTGCTTCCATTTTGCATACACCTCGTTCGAATTGTTTATTTGATTTAGAGTCGGCGCCTTCGTAGCCAGGAGCAGCAGTGCTTAGACACGCTCCTTGATTAGACCAGGGTTCGAGCCCGTGACCACCAAATACGGAGGATGTGGAAAGGTCAGGAATGACCACCGCATATCCCCGGAGGAATATGGCCTTAGTTGCTAATGCTCCTGAAAACCAAATAACAACAACATTTGATTTAGATGGAATGTTTAAATACTTTGGGATGGTGCTGAATCTATATTAATTTCTGGTTCTTATTTACACCACTTCCGGTCCGTTGGCTACCATTTTATTATACTAATTAATGTTCTTCTATGTATATACAAACTACACTAATTACCAAGAACATTTCTTCAGACAACGCAGAAATATTCTTAATCAAAGCAACTTTTTGAAGACTTTCATTATTTTCAGCTCCTTAATAACCCTTCGGACGTGAATATACTCCATCTCAATATCTACCTACAGTAATTAGTGATTCTTAGAAGCACAAACTCAAGGTCCTTCAAGTAAGAGAGCATTATTAAAAAGAGCTTACTTGGTAGAACTATAGACGCAGTTAATGAGGCAGAAATTATCTTAGATCAAACACGAGGGCTGATTGAAAAGTTGGGTATCATGTGTTTTGTGAAAATAGTTTGATCACAAAACAATGAAAAGATATACTATAGTAAGGGAAGAAAGATATAATATAGTTAGGGAAAGACGTTACATGGTTGTTTTCCATGAAGATTAATTACTATATTTAATAACCACTCTTATACCACGTGAAATTAATAATATAGTTTATTAAGCTTATAGCCCAAACCACTATACATTTAATGTGACGTTTCAAGCACCTTACCGATTCCCATCATCAGACCATCTCCAATAATGGCAGAAATATTTATGTCAAAATTAGAAAAAGAATTCCTGGAAAATAAACTTAAATAAACCAAAATTCTGGAGCAGGTATGTGGACGACATAATAGCAATCTGGAGCCCCGAAACAGGAAATGTACAAACATTTTTTGAAGCTCTTAACAACCATCATCCAAAGATCAAATTCAAAATGGAAATAGAAAACAACAGCAGCCTTCCTTTCCTAGACATCCTGATCACAAGAAAACCTCCAGAGCTACTTATAGAAGTTTGCAGGAAGTCTACAGACACTAGATCATCTTAAACTACAAATCCTGCCATTCATCTCAACAAAAATCGGTGTTCTCAAATCTTTCCTACTCAGATCATACGAAATTTGTAAAGAAGAAAACCTCAAAAAAGCACTACAAACAACAACCAGGCTTGCCTTGAAGGATTTCCTCTATATGTTATTAACAGAGCAATCGAAGACATGGGCGCATAATGCTGCTAATGCTCCAGAAAAATCTAAAAACCAAAAAAGAAAACAGAAGACATTTCAAAGTCCATCACACAACCCCAACCCAGTAAGGACAGAAGAACCACCATATGCATACCAACAATCGGTTCAAAAATAGCAAAAGAAGCCATAAAATATAGAATCACCATCCTTTTCAAGAATTTGGTCTCCATTAAGCAGATACAAAAACAACAGCCAATGACACCAACAACCCCAGAGATCCTATTTATAAAACAGACTGTAGGGGTGGGGGGTAATACATAGGAGAATCGTAGAGAAGACTCAACTGCAGAATACAAAGAACATAAAAAAGATATACAATATGGAAGAATCTTAAAATCCAACACAGTCCTACATTCCAATGTGGTGCCACATAGGACTTTAACAATGCTAGAATCATTTAAAGAAGCCTTCTTCATAGAAATGTTCGGAGCCTCATCAATTAACAGAAAACTGAGTCGAATTGAACCCACAATATTTCCACCTTTTCAACAAGATAGAAGAAGAAATGGAAAAACGGGAAAAGAAAATACTCCAGATATCCGGGAGATCAGCCCAGATACAACTCCCCTCCAAGGCCCAAGAACTAGCCTGCACAACAACAACAGATGATCGGAGTATGAAAGCAAAGTTCACCCCAAGGCTTCCACTCTAACAAGAACCACTGGACCCGAAGTAGAAAAACTTGGGAGTCTTTCTATTGGTTAATAGACTTAATCCCTCACCTATAAATTAATTGTTGGCAGCACTTCTTGCCAGTATGCATATCAGGTTCTGGTAGCATTGGCAAGCAGAAGTATTGTATTAAATGCAAGTGTAAAAAGTGATGTCGGAAAAATCCATAATTCATCAACAGGCTACATCTCTTTCAACTTTTTAAAGGGAATTCGAATAACCAATTCCATCTTATGTGCTTGTAGGCTTTAAAAGTTGGAGATTTGTTTCTGTATTTGAAGAAACAGTGTGGTCAGAGTGATGTAGATGTACTCTTTCTCCGTATCAGATGAGCAATTCAATTATTTTTTTTTTCAATATAATTTTTGAAATCTGAAGTATAAAAGTTTGGTTAACATTCGTGGTTTATAGAGTAGACAGTTGGGTTTTGCTTGATATTCTACCAAAGCTTTGATCTACGGGTAATTCCATATAATTGGGATTCTGAGCTGGTCTTCCTTATGCGATCTGCGATGTACGCTCTAGCACTATTCCTCCCAGTGCGGATGAATAAATCTATGGATTTTCTACATTAATTCTCTTTGTTTTCCAGCTCTCAATCTAATTACCAGCAATGTTCGTTTTCGAAGAACCACCCCGGTCTTAATGCTCCTATTCAGTCATTAGATGAGCGTGTGTTTACTCAGGACTAAACGGCAATTTCGTTGCCCCCAACATTTATATATGGAATGTTGGTGGTGTGGATATCATTCATTAAGATGCTCCTTCTGTCTGCTATTATCCTCGAACCCGCATCCCACTCACGATCTTCTTTTAGAGGCATTGCAGGAGGCAATTACGATATTTATTCAGACTTTTGCTCATCTATGAAGGAAATTATGGTGGAGATATTCAACATTTTTTTCTTTCCATCTATCTTTAGCCATATATCCCTTAGCTCATCGAATTAAGAACAGCAATTTCGTAGAGTGACATGATGCTTTATTTATTACAAATGTGGTAAATGTAGTTCGACCCTTAAGACATATTTTGGATGTTTAACATTTTGGGGTTTAGGCATTTTTTAATCAGTTTTAATCAGTTAGATTATTCAATAAAATAATTTGTATCCACAATAGTAAAAGATATTCTTTCAGAGCAATACGATACAATACTATAAAATCGACATGCATCCCTCGTGGGTGCGATGAATCTTTAGATGTATATCCATCCAACAATGGATGGACTTCATGTGGAGTCTGTTCTAAAATTATCAGCAAATATGCCCTCGTGGGCAGCACAGTTGGTAGAATCGCCGTCCTCCCCACACTGTGGTGAAAAGACTTGAGTTCGAATCCCATCGACGACGTGAGGAATTTTTATGGGATTTTTTCACAACGTGGCTCAGGCCAGTAGCATGGATTTGTCTTCCGGAAACCTGAGTTTATAGTCCAGGAAGCAGAAAAAGGACCACAGAACACAATAAATTTACAGACAGTATAAATAAATCTGCAGTCATTGTCAATCCACTGCATGGAGGCCTCTACAACACGTCATGTTGAGGGAGGTAAATGGAACTTAATCTGCCACGCTAGTCCAGTGCGGGTTGGCAGATCGACCGTATTTATCAGTTAGAGGTTTGAACCCCGGTCTATTCAAAGAGCATGTGTTATTGCATTCCCACTCCTGAAAGACAAGGGAAGTAACAGATATCCACAGAGAGATTAGGAATATAGAATTAAAAATTCAGACAAAAGAGAGAAAGACAGAGAAAACAGAAGGAAAATTGAGACGAAGTACACAAAAGAAAGAGAGAGACAAACAGAAAACAGAGAGAGAAAAAAGTAGAGACACTGCGCAGTATATAATATGTTTGTAAATTGCGTGTGTGTTCTGTGGTCGATTTACCTGTTTGATGGACGAAAAACCCGAGTTTCTGGGAGAAAAAACCATGCTACCTTTGCTTCAGACCAATTAACTTAGCCACATTGTGAAAAAGATCCATAAAAGTTCCTCGCGTCGTTGGTCGTTGACGAGATTCGAACTTAGGTCTACTTGACCCGGTGTGGTGAGGAAGGCGATTATAACAACTGCGCTACTCACAAAAGCAGGCATTGAGGAGAGAAAGAACTGAGACAGAGAAAGAGGAAAGAAGAGAGAGAGGAGAAGAGAAAGAAATTTTGACACAAAGGACAGAGAGGGGGGAAGAAAAGAGAGGGTGAGCGCTTCAGACGAAAGAAAAAGATAAAACAGAATTATTTGATTTCTCAAATAATATTGAGAAAGAGTAGAAAAATAAAAGAAACTGACAGAATATAATAAATAGAAAAATATACAGTAAGAGGAGGAGCAGGAGAAAAAGAAATTTTGGGACAGAGAAAAAACAGAAAGAGAAAGGACAAAGATAGAAAGAGAGAGAAGCAGAAACGGCGGGGAGAGAGAGAAAGACAAAAAAGAGATATAAAAGACAAATACTGAGAGAGGGAGAGATGGAGGAAAGAAATTTAGAGACAGAGTAAAGAGAGAAAGACAAAGAGAGAGGCAGAAAAGACACATAGAGAGAGAGAGAGAGAGAGACAGAGAGAAATAAATTAAGAGAGTGAAAAGAGAGAAAGACAAAGAGAGGCAAAAAGACAGAGAGAGAGAGAGAGAGAGAGAGAGAGAGAGAGAGAAGGAGAGAGGAGGAGGAGGAGGGAAAAAATTATGAGACAGAAAGATAAAGAGAGAGGTTTGATTTGATTTGATTTCAGTTTTTATGGCGCATGGGTGACCAAGACCATGGTGCATCAAGTCCATAAAGAGAGAGAGAGGCAGAAAAGACAGAGGGGGAGAGAGGAAGACAAGAAGAGAGAGAGAAAAAGAGAGCGAGAGAGAAAGATACAGAGAGAGAAAGCTTCAGAGCGAAAGACAAAGATAAAATTAATGAATACCAAGAGAAAGAGAGATTAGGACGAAAGAAAGATAATTTGAGAATAGAGAAAAGAGAGAGAGAGAGAGAGAGGGAGAGAGAGAGAGAGAGAGAGAGAGAGAGAGAGAGAGAGAGAAATTTTGAGACGGAGAAGGCAAAGTGGATGGAAATGAAAGAGTTGTATAATACGTTTTAATTAGGAGATTGCAAAGGTAAATGGAGTTAAGATGGAGAAGAATGCAGAAGGAAATTGAGGAAGAGGCAAGACGAATGAAACGCTAACAGATGCAAGCGGGATGCAAGTGTAAGGTGACGGATGCTCTGCTTCGCACCTAGATTGAACCGCACGAGCACTCCGCTTGACGAGCGAGTGAGTTTTCGTAGATAAAAAGCGGCCCTTGTTGTTGGCGCCAAAGATGTTCGCTTGGACGGTCCCATCGCTTAGATATATCACTCCGGTTATTTATCGTGTGCTTGGCTGAGTAGCATTTGCCAGAGCCAATTTCACTTTCTCCTGTTGCCTTCGTTCTATTGTGTTCGCCCAGAGTGGATTTCTCACACGCGCACCCACATGGCCTCGATGCCGGATCGCAGCTATCGATAATCTTGCACCATCTACGAGTGAGTGTCGATACACCATCCCAACAAAATCGCACACTTCTCATTGCTGAGAGAGAGAGAGAGAGAGAGAGAGAGAGAGAGAGAGAGAGAGAGAGAGAGAGAGAGAGAGAGAGAGCGAAAGAAAGAGATGGTAAAGCAGTAATTTTTTTAAGGCGCACGTTTATGCGACGGCTTTAATAGAGACGCGTAATTTTATGAGAAATTGGATTAATCAATGCCCGATACCAAACTGGATGGAGGTGTGGCTGCACACCACGGATCGGTTTGGCCCCAATCTTACAAACGCACCTTTAAAGGCGGTTCGCGCATTTCGCATTTCACGAACGAAATCAAAGACGCCGCACAAAAATTATCATAATTGCACTTACAAATAGCAGAAAATGACTCTGAGAGAGAGAGAACGATAAGAAACACCGAACAAACGAAAACACAGAGAGGAAGAATGAGAGACAGAATTAAAGACACAGAGAGAAGGAAAATGAGTAAACAAACAGATGGAAAGAGAAAGACTGAGAGAGAGACAAACATAAGGATGAGAAAGAATGAGAGAGAGAAGGATGAGAAAGACTGAGAGAGAGAAGGATGAGAAAGACTGAGAGAGAGATACTGTATACAAAAGGAAGAGAAAGATATACAGAAGGAAGAGAAAAACTGAGAGAAAGACATATAGAAGGAAGAGAAAGACTCAGAGAGAGAAAAGCAGAGGAGGAAAGAGGAAGATTGAGAGAGACAGACAAAAGAAAAGAATGAAGAAAGACAGGATGAAAACTAAGAAAGGCAGACAGAATAAAAAAGTGAAAGACAGACAGAAGGAAAGACTGAGAGAGAGACATACAGAAGGAAGAGAAAGACTGAGAGAAGGAAAGCATGAAGAGATAGAGAGACATACAGAAGGAAGGGAAAGACTGAGAGAAGGAGAGAAGGAAAGCATGAAGAGAGACAGAATGAAAAAGTGAGACAGACAAGGGAACACTGAGAGAAAGAACAAAAAAGGGAGACAGTCAGAATGAAAGAAAGAGTGAGAGTGAGAAAAGGAAAGAGAGAGAAAAACAAACTGAAGGAAAGGCTGAAAACGATGTACAGAAAGAAAGGAAAAGACTGAAAGAGATGTACAGAAGAAAAGAAAAGGAAACAGAAAGGAGATAGATAGAAGGAAAGAGGGAGAGAGATTGAGATAGACAGAACGAAAAAGAAAGGCTGGAACAGAGGGAAAGAGAGAGAGAGAGAGAGAGAGAGAGAGAGAGAGAGAGACTGGAGGAGCCAGACAGAAAGAAGGAAAGAGAAAAGAGTGAGAAAGACAGACAGAATTAAAATTTAGAAAGAGAGAGAGAGAGAGAGAAGGAAAGGAAACAGAATGACTGAGAGAGAGAGAGAGAGAGTGGAGGAACCAGATGAAAGATATAAGTAAAAAGAAACATAAATGGACGGACAAAAAAAATGAAGATAGGTAGAAGACGAAGGATTGAGAGGACGAAAGAAAGAGATGAGGACAAAAAGAGGGAGGGAGAGAAAAAGAGATAGGCAGAAGAGAAAGAAGTAGATAGAACGCATAGAGGCGCCTCCTTAGCCAGTTGGGCAGGAGCAGCAGTGCGTAGCACACGCTTCTTGATTAGACCGGGGTTCGAGCTCGTGCCCACCAAATACGGAGGATGTGGAAAGGTTAGGGAATGACCCCCGCATGTTCCCGGAGCAATATGGCCTTAGTTGCTAATGCTCCTAAAAACCAAAAAAAACAACAACAAAAACAACAGAACGCATAGAGAGAAACTGTGTAAAAATATGTTGATATTTTTACAGTTTCTCAAATAGGCTCACATATACACTGGTGTGCAAAACTTAAGGACCAACATGGTTTCTAAAGATTACAATCACAAAATCTTTACTTAAGGTACTCTTTACTAATGAGAGTTGATTCGGTCTCAGCAGCGATTCTGGACGTCAGCTAATCTGGCGAGAGGTTGGCACACGGTATTACCCCGCAAACATCACTGAAAGGGACCAATATGGTGATCGAGGTGTTCTCGTCTGGGGAGGCGTTATCTTGGATGGACATACGCAACTCCGGATACTGGAAGGCGTTAATGTAACCGGTGCACACTACTGTACTGAGGTAATCCTTCCCCATGTGCGTCTGTTTCAAGGTGCCATTGACCCCGAGTTCTTGTTTATGGATGATAACGCCACACCCCATCGCACTGCAGCTGTGATATGCTTTTGGAAAGTGAGGACATTGTTCGTATAGATTGGCCTGCCCGTTCTACCGATCTAAATCCCATCGAACACATATGGGACGCTCTGGGGAGACGCCTAGCGGCAAGTCCACACCCACCAGAAAATGTTCACACAGCTGACAGAGGAATGGACGATGTTACCGCAAAAACTTATCAACAACATTGTTCTAAGTATGGACAGGCGGTGCAAAGCCTGCATCAGCATTAGGGTGTGGCCATAGCTACTGAGAACCACCTCTTCCCTTTGTTCGATCTTTGGCAGTGATGCATTTGTATCATGGCAGCCAGTGCTATGTTGCCATTTTTGAATAAAGTCCCTCTGTACCGGTTTGTTTCCTTCATCATTTCTGTACCTCACGAGGTTCCTTTGGTATGCTTTTCCCATGTCCAGGCCACTCCTATGAGAAGCTACGGGTGAAAACCTGACTGTCCTTAAATTTTGCACACCAGTGTACATTAGGGGGGTGATCAAATGAAAAGCAAACATTCTGGGGACGAAAGACTGTTGCTCCATCTACTGGGACTGTATGTGCCTACACATAAACCCCTGGAGGCTGTCTGTGTACAGTAATAGGTGTTTTAGGACATCACGTACTATGAACCGTACCCAGTGCAGCACAAAAGTGTCCAAATAAACAACTGACCTATCGTAAACAAAGCAAACACTGCAATATGTAACAGGTTTGTGGAGAGCATGCCTTAGTAGAACAGACGTAAACAACTGTTACTCATTTCTGTGCATAATGGAAGTCCTGATTCATGAGAAGAGCTATTAAAAATATTGACATCCAACTGAAACGTCAAGACACGCAAAAAGAACTATGGGGACGCAAGAGAAGGAGGAACACGTTTCTCTTTCTCTAAACGTAGCCGTTTAATTTAATTACATCTATATAATATTTATTACTCTTCTCCCATATACTTTTAAGTCTCTTGTTTTCTCTATATATATCTATTTCTTCGCTATTTCACCAGTCTGACATTATAATACATGTGCAGCGTGCAAAGACTGTCTACAGCAAAGAATACTGCATTAAAACTACATTCAAGCTTTGAGTTTATTTTTTTCCATACAAATTGTATATATATATAAAAAAAAAGAAATATTAATTTCTGGACGAGAGAAAGTATGATTTTAATCAAATTTTGAATGGTTCCACAAATATTTTAGAAGATCAAATATAAAATTTCATAAAAATCCCCCGATTTGGATTCGAGTTGTCACATGTGGGCGAACGGACAGACATGATAAAGACAACTGGTGCATATCCATTCGCCAGCAAGGTTTAAGAATGCAATATAGGGACATTTAAATAGAAATGGAATTCTTAAGGGAAAATCATGTTTCTGTATAAGCTGGAACCTGTTGGGATCATATGCAAGATTCAAAATTCGGATTATGGGATGGCTGTCGGGGAAGCCAGAGGACTGTAATGGTTAATTTCAGATTGGTCAAGCGGTAGTAGTGGATCCATTGTTGTTTATGATTTTTATAGATGACCATAGAGGAAGGAATAAGAGGACCTGATGCGAAAATTTGCAGACGATGTAATGATTTGTTAATCAGCAATGCCAAAAAGCAATCCTTTAAGATAACTTGAAGGATGATCAAAAGAAGTGGCAGTTATGTTTTAATGCAGAAAATTCAAGGTCATACACATGGGAAATAGCAACCTCAAATTAATTTATACGCCTGGGTGGATTGAATTAAAAAACGGTATAGGAAAAAAGGGATTTAGGAGTTACGATAAGGTCTAAGTTCTTCTAACAGAGTTGGCAGGCGGCAAGGAAGGCTCATGGTGCTCTAAAGATGATTTATAAAAAAATGGTTTGTAGAGATAGGGAGGTCATAACACCACTGTACACTGAAATTGTAAGACCGCGCATGATAATGACATTGAGGATCTTGAAAGGTTCAAAGACGGGAACCCCCTTTGGTGAGATCTTCAAAAGGTCGCCCGTATGAGAAAAGAGTTCAGATATGTGGGCTACAGAGCTTGGCACCAGGACCCTTAAAAGGTGCTTGACTGAGATTTATTAAGCACTAGGTGGAGACAATAAAATGAATGAAGGCGAAATATTCACTGTCAAAACTGATTCCAGAAGTAGGCGCCATAAATTCGAATTATGGGAACAGAGATTTAAACTGGATTGCCGGAAGTTCATTTTAGCCAAGAGTTAATTACTGAAATATGTTATCTGCGTGTTTAATTGAGGCTGATAGCTCGGATAAAGTTAAGGGTCTGCTGTTACTTATGTCGTGAAAAGCTAGATTACAATAGACTGCCCTGCATCAAAATTATCACACATACAGATTAGTATCAGCATGAAGAGTCTTTCGTAAGTAAAGAGATGCGAAGTACCTATTCAATTCACCAGCAAAATCAGACTGGGTTATCCAAGACTTTCCCACACCCAGTATGCAAGGGTCCGATCTGATTCGCTTTCTTCTTTGTATTCACATACACGAAAAACTCCTTGTTCCCATTTTGTGCTCTCTCTTAGCCAGTGCTTTCTCATATTTAGCTTTCACACTACACAGATTCTATGCCGGCAAGTGTAACTTCCCATGCAAAATCTCTTTTCGCGGTCAGGCTCTTTTAATAAAAAGCATGATCCTTACCATCTCTTCTATCTTCTCTATCTTTCCTAAACATATTTACATACCATAATGGAACGCGTCATCCCCAATTTCCGGAAGTCACATACCTTGGCAGATCTCAACAGACGAAGCTAGATTAGATCAGACCGCCCTGTACAAAATTAATGACACACAGATTCCTTTCGTCTCGGTAATCAAATATCTTGACTTGACCACAAATTAAACTTTTCTGCACCTTACCGAAACTTAGCAGTCAAATTTAGAAAGTTCACTGTACCGTTCATCAAAGTTTCAATAAACGAATGGAGCTTGAATCGCAAAACTTCCTCCTCATGTACCATCATGCTGTGTTTGTACCTGTGGCCACGTACGCCTCTAGGGCGTGGTGCCATAGGGAAACAAACTCAAAAATTCTGGCAAAACTAACTTCCATTCATGCTACATACTTGAAAGAGAGTCTTCTCCGCTGTCCTGCAAGTTATGGCTGGTGTCCCTCATCTACATGTTATCTATAAGTGAATTTGCCATAGAATGGCACATCAAATACCAACCTTTTTTGATAAAACAATAAAAGAAAAATTTTACATTTTCACTGTTTTTAAAATTGCTATACTTTATTCTTGAAACTTCATGACATCATCTAAGGGTTTACAACCTTAGATGATAAAGGAGATGATAAAGGAACGATCCCCCAAAGGGACTGCACCCTTTGGGGACCGCTCTTTTATAATCTCTTTTGACAATTTGAACCACGATACCCTTGGTATTAAACTAAGAAAGAACTTTATTCTTCTGAAGACTTCTTAATAACTTGTGACGCTGTTCTAGATGGGCAGTGCTAAATTTTGTTTCGAATTAGATGGATTTCATAAGAAGGATTTTGCAATCCGAACCTTGAAGAGGACCTCTTTTGTACTGGACCAAATAACATACGAAATGGTTTATCAAGGAGACTCGCTTCTGTGTAGTCTTTTAATACTGGATTTGACAACCTAGTTAACTCACTTAAGAACTGTAAGGTTTTAGGATCATTAGCAACTAATATAGACGTAAGAAAAGAAAGGAAAATAATACGAAGGTCTTTGAGATAATAGAAGAGAAGGAAAAAAGCAGTATGTACTGGAACTTAGGAATAAGTTTGAGTTTCTGCAGACCTATCACGACCAAGGTATCGATGAGGAATACAACAACTTTCTGAAAGTGATAAAGCCCAAGAAACCTACAAGTAAAAAGAAATCCAAATAAGAAAAAATAGTCAAGAAACACTTGTCATGATGAACCGAAAAGGACAAACGAAGAACAATATAAACACCAACCTGTACAAAATTGAGTATACCGAGTTATGCAAAGTCACTAGAAAGAGACTCAGAGAGGACATAAGAAGATTTAGCGATTTAACAAAAAAAAAAAAGTTGAACAAGCATTAAGGGAAAAAAAAGGACTTAAATCAGCAGTCATGAGCAGTAATACAGAAAGACAAATGATACTGAATCTGAAGAATAGTGATAGTGTACTTATAAACAGCAGAGAAGGCATAATTCAAATAGCGGAAGATTACTATAGAGAATTATACAAGGAGCGAGGGAATGATGCCAGCATTGGGGAAGATGGATCACAAATTAGCAACACATACAACATACCCGATATCCTTCCTGATGAGGTAGAACACGCATTGAAGAAAATGAAGAAGCCCAGGTGAAGATGAAGTCACTGTAGAGTTGTTACAATTATGAAGAGACATGACACAGAAACTGGCAAGACTCTTCACAAAATACATTAGGAAAGGGGTGACGCCCAAGGAATGAAATAATGCAATCATAATTTTGCTGCATAAGAAAGGAGATAAATTAGAAATTGGAAATTACAGACCAGTTAGCTTGTTGTCCCTCATCTAAAAGTTGTTCACAAGGGTCATTATTAACAGATTAGAAAGAATACTTGATGAGAATCAACCGAAAGAGCAAGCTCGCTTTAGGACAGGATTCTCAACTATGGATCACCTTCACGTAATATCACAGCTAATGGAGAAAGCAAATGAACATAAAACACTATTATGACTGGCATTTGTGAATTATGAAAAGGCATTTGACTCCATACAGCATAAGGCAATGTTTCGGGCACTGCAAAGACAAGGCATAGATACTCCATATACTGTATTATGATTTTGAAGGAAATATATGAGAATACTACCTCCTTTATTAGACTACATAAAGAGAGTAGCAAATTTAAAATTTAGAAAGGAATTCGACAAGGAGACACAATATCTCAGAAGTTGTTTACTGCTGCCTTTGAAGAAGCTTTCAGAAGATTGGGCTCATCACAGAAAGGAGTCAATGTGAATGGAGAGTACCTAAACCATTTACGATTTGCAGACGATATTGTGATCATAAGCCATGATCTCGAAGAAATAGAAGAAAATCTTAATCAGTTATGCAGTTAGTAGGGATTTCGGAATAAAGATGAATAAGGTTAAAATAAAAGTAATGATGAACGAGCATGCCACAGGAAGGGATATAATCATTGAAGGAGCAAAAATTGAAAAGGTGGATTCATATACTTATCTTGGACAAGTCATTAGCTGTAATAATGATAAATAGCTGCAAGTCAGGACAAGAAGAAATTTCGGATGAAGAACATTCTGGAAATATAGTCACATACTGAGAAGCAATATCCCAATTTGTCTGAAACGTAAAATAATGAGCCAATGTATACTCACCAGGATGACTTATGGAAATGAAATTTGGGCACTCACCAAAAGAATGGAAGAGAAGTTGAAAACTACAGAGCGAAGAATGGAACGAGTTATATTGGGAATCAAACTGTTGAATAAGAAGAGAAACATATGGATTAGGCAGCAAACACAAGTAAAGGACATTCTAAAGAACTGAAATGGACTTGTGCAGGATACATAGCTCGAAGACATGACGACACTTGGACGAAGAAAATAACAGAATAGTACCCAAGAGGAGCTAAAATAAAACCAGGAAGACAAAAACGGAGATGAACAGATGAAATTCAAAAGTTAGTGCGCAGTAAATGGATGGCCATTGCACAAAACAGAAGGAACTGGAAAGTTACTGGAGAGGCCTTCATCCTGCAGTGGATTGAAAATGGCTGATGATGATGGTGAATATTTTCATCAAGATATTGTTACCATGGAGAAAGGTTATTAAGGATGTTGTTGTAGTAGTGTTTTAGGAGCATCAGCGACAAAGGCCATATTGTTCCTTTTATACTGTCTATAAATTGCGTGTGTTCTGTGGTCGATTTTCTGTTTTGCTGGACGAAAACCCGAGTTTTCGGAAGAAAAAAACCAAAGTGCTATCCTCACCTGAGACCGACTAACTGAGCCATATGAAAAGGCCCATAAAAATTCCTCACATCGACGGGACTCGAACTCAGGTCTTTTCCACCTGGTGTGAGGAGAACGGCGATTCTACCAACTGTGCTTACCACGAGGGCGTTACTAAGGAACATGAAATCCTAGTATGCTATCAGACTATTGCTGGACATTGATCAGAGATGCTCCTGGTCGTTACAACAGAAAAAAAGCAAACAAAAAAAAAAAGATTATTTTTTACGTCCATTGAATACTTGTTAAAATTTCATTGCAACTTTTAATTAGAGTAACCGACAAAATTCTCTGTAAATGTGGGGGATGCTAGTGAATATTTTAAATCAAAATTGGATGCAGTTCACCATGATATGTACCATATTTCTGAGGATTATAAAAAAAAATTAAAATTTTATTGGGCAGTTACATTGCTTGATTTGAATCTATGTCTGCTTAATGTTTAGGTTTTCTCAACCGTATAGGGATTTAAATACGAATGGAAAGGTATTTCGGCCCATCTCTTTGTGGCGTGTACGGATACTGCAGGTAGGATTTCTTGTTATCGCTGTTTCCTAGTAGCAAAACGGCCTCACTCGCGTGTGGTCTCAATGGTCTCGTACCTCAATAGAAGTGTAACTTTCAGCTTACAGGACTGAAATGTCTTCATGTATGACTGTCCTTTTGCGACTACAACTAGTGCTGAAATAAGGCGTCTACTCTCATATACAAGACTGAAGATGTGATCTGACCACTGAAATCTTCAGTGAGATAATTACCTCTTCATATCTACTGAAAAAATTCCAATATATATCTATTTTTATCTTCAAAAATTGTAAAGGTACTATCCCTTCTTCAAAAAGTTACAACTGACGGATGGATTTTGATATATTGTTGTAGGGTTTTAGGCGCACCAGCAACTTAGGCCATAATTGCATTTTTTGTATATACACACCAGCTTAAAAGTTTGGAATCACGTTTCATTTTTTTTTTTTGGTTTTCAAATTTATTATTAAAACAGGACCGGTTTGTTTACTAATTTTTATTAAAATACTCTCTATTATGCATAAAAATAAAAACTTAAATAATATTTAAGAAATTTCAGGAATATTAAAGAAAGTTATAGTAGATTCCTGAATGCGGTAAAACGTTGTAGATTATTGTAGAATATTCTAGAAATTGGGAGTATCGTTTCAATATTATAGAATACTGTAGATGATTTGCAATAATATAAATTGAAAAGTAGCAGCTGTAAATTAAAATCGAACACTCGTCATTCAGAAAGAATGTTTGGTGTAAGTTTTGTGTGTTTCGTGGTAAACATGGCAAGAAATAAAGAACTTCTTAAAGGAATGCAAACTACCATTCGATGATTCAAGGAGACTGGCAGTTAAAAGGACAAAACACAATCAGGAGAACCGCGTATAACAATGGAAGCACAATCTAAGATCATGACACTGATTACTAAACGTAATCGACGACTTACTGCACCTGAGGTCAATAGAAACACAGAAACTCCCATGTATACATCCACTGTAAAACTTGGTCATAAACAAGGGTGATTTCATGGTCGTATAGCTGTCCAAATAAAGCCGGAAAATCGAAAGAAACATTTGTTTGGGCTAACGAGCCATCAAAATTGAACAACTGAAGAGTGTAAATTTGTGCTGTGGACGGAATAGATCCAAATTTGAAATTTTTGGATCCAAGCGTAGAGTTTATATGAGATTATCAACTGAAATAAAAATGGTTCCACATTGTTTGGTGCCTACAGTCAGGTACGGTAGTGGTTTCATCATGAACTGGAGTTGCTTCTGTTATTCTGGAGTGGCTATAAAACATTCTTAAAATTAAAGAAATATACCCCGGACTTAGACTTTGTGGAAGAAATTTTATATTCCAACAAGGCAGTGGCCCGAAACACAGCCCTAAGCTGTGCAGGGACTTTGCACTAGCTAAACAGGAGAGGTATTGCAAATTATGATATAGGCATCCCAATCGCCTGACTTAAATCAAATTAAAAATGTTGTAATACGCTGTGATTACAAACTTTTAGGAGGGAATATATATTTTGTCTGTAAGCTGCGCGTATTATCTGGTCGATGTGCTTGTTTGCTGGACGAAAAACCCGCATTCCCACGAAAAAAAAAAATCATGCTATCCTCGCTTGAGACTGAACTACTCAACCACAGTGTGAAAAAGCTCCATAAAAATTCCTTGCCTTATTTACGGGATTTGAACTCGGGTCTTTTCCAACCGGTGTGAAGAGGACGGTGATTGTACTAAATGTGCTACCCACGATTACATGGATTTTGATAAGCTGAACCGAATTGGAAGTCATATATTGTTTAGTATCTACTGATTACGAAATTTTTCGTTTATTTATTTTTTCTTTTTAATAATCAGAAGCCTTTTCGATCAATCTTCAGCAACAGTCTACCAGAATTCCATCTTCCTTGGTAACGTTCCTCCATGGTAATAATATCTTAAAAACATTCATCGTATTCATCAATAAGGTGTCCAACTTTATGTAAGAAAATGCCAAAATGGGAATTGACGCAGTGTATTTTTAGAGTCCATATTGCATTCGAGATTTTCTTAGGCTTGTAATAGTTATCATCACTGTTAGTCCCCCAAAATAATCACAAAGTTTCTTGAGGTATTTCTAACCTTCCACTTCCAAAGGACACTTCCCGTTTATTTGTTAACTGTCCTCTTAGAGACGAAGCGCAATTAAGG
Source organism: Mastigoproctus giganteus (assembly GCF_048544385.1). Taxonomy (NCBI): domain Eukaryota; kingdom Metazoa; phylum Arthropoda; class Arachnida; order Uropygi; family Thelyphonidae; genus Mastigoproctus; species Mastigoproctus giganteus. Next base: position 229,462,764 of record NC_143578.1, on the reverse strand, counting down.
CAGTGGAGTCCACTTCTTGTCCGACTCATCTAATTTACAGTCAAAATGAAATTCAGTTCAAATTTCAAAATGGCATTTTAGATGCACGTTCAGCTGCAAGCAACAAAAAATTATAAAATGAGATACAAATTTTTAGTGCTGATGCGATCTCAATGTAACTTATAACCTGACTGACCTGTTTGGAAGGTTTGCTTTATACAAGGTGCGGCTAAAAAGAAACGGGAAATATTATTTAAATAATTTATTATTTCAAATACAACAATTTCAAGGTTGATCCCCTTAAAAGTACTCTTCAGCCGGGCCTATGCAGCGCTCCCTTCGCGATCTCCAGGATCTAAAACAGCACCGGAAGTCCCTGGAAAACATCCGACTCCAGAACTTCTCAAAGTTCAATTAATATGAACAGATAGACAAATCTAATGAAAAGTAAAAGGTGATACATCTTGCGAACTGAGGACTCTAAGAAACAACAGACTACCCATTCGAAATCAGCGTTAAAATGAGCCCACCATATTTCTACTGAAAAAGCTTTTCACTGTTGTTCAAGGTAGTTTAACTTGAAATTATTGTAACTAGAAGCAGAACCATGAAGTTAATCCATTTTATACCAAATTTATACATTTTTTGAATTCTGGCTGTAGAAACACACCCTGGTTCTTGTTGTACACTGAAATGACAGAATTCATGGGATACCTGGTTCTTAGGCAACGCGACGCTGTCACCCTCTCGCTAGTGGACGAACCCACCAGTTGACAGGTACATAGATACACTGGATCACTGCATTCACGTAGATGGTAATTCGATGTCAGTATGGATAAACGTCGTGAGTTAACGACTTTTAAAGAGGGATGATAGTGGGTGCCCGACGCATGGGCCACTCTATCGTGAAGGTGGTACAGAAATTGCACTATTCCCGTTCGGTAGTATCAAGAGTGTATCCGGAATACGCCATTTCCGGAATAACATCTCATCATGGACACCGTTGTGGGCGGAGAAAGGTTGTGGATGAACGTGGCTGTCATGTCGATGAACGTTTGTCTCGCATTGTTTCAGCTAACCGAAGAGCGACAGTGGCTCTCTCTAGGAATGTCTCTTCCAAGATCATCAGGCGATAACTAGAGGCAATAGGTTATGGGAGCCGCCGACCAACCAGAGTCCCATTGTTAACACCACGACACAGGACACTACGCCTCAACTGGGCGAAAGAACAACAGCACTGGACCTTGGATGATTGGAGACGGATCTCCTGGTCCGATGAGTCCAGTATCCAGTTATTTCTAGCTGAGGGAGGGTGCGTATCTGGCGGAAACCGCACGAAGAAATGCACTCGTCATGTCAACAAGGCAGGTGGACGGGCGCTAATGTTCAGGCAGGTGGACGGTGGGGTAATGTCTGAGGCGTGTGCAACTGGCACACGTTGGAGTCTCTGGTACGTTTAGACGCATCTCTGAACAGTCCAGGTTAAGTGTCCATCCTTGCTGGCTATCTGCATCCCTTCATGGTCATCAAGCATCCACAGGGCAATGGACTCTTCCAGCAGTACAATGCGTCTTTGCACAGAGTCGTGGTGACAAGGACATGTTCGAAAAGCATTCCGCAGATTTTATCATCATGGAAAAGACTCCCCGTTCACCGAACATACACCCTGTAGAGCATCTTTGGGATGCTGTGGAAAGGTCCGTTCGAGCTTTGGATCCTCCAACCAGGATTGCGACGGAAGTATGGACAGCGGCGCAGCAAGCACGGATGGAAATACCTGTGGAACGCTTTAGTGAACTAGTGGACTCAATTCCTCGCCGTGTAACTGCCTTATCCGGGGAAAAGGTGGACCTACCCGTTACTAGGTAGGTATTCCATGATTTCTGTCCACTCAGTGTAAACCCCACTACCTATCTTAAAATAGTCGCACGATTTTGATATGAAACTTTTATTTCCATTATCAAAATCATTAATGAAAGTTATAAAAATTAAAAACAAAAAGGATACTGCCACAGAACCCTGAGGACTGCACTCATAATGCTGATCCATCAGTTCATTTTCCATTAATAATCACTTTTTGTTTTCCACAAGCTAACTCATCTCTTGTATCCACTGTTCCAATCTACCTGCAACACCAAACTTAGGCAATGTTGAAATAGGTGTATGTCAAATGCATTTCTAAAACCTAAGTAAATTATATCGAGATTATTTTCTGCATCCAGTTCCTTTGTGGCCACCTCATCATACGTTACGAAAGTTATTACAAGATCTTTTCTTAATAAAACCATCATCAGTATGATATCATTTGTATCAAGGTAACCTTCCCTGCTACTTATTATAGATTCCTCAAGTTTTCCTATCAGAGACGTCAAATTCAGAGGTCATTAGCGTCAGGATCATTCTTCTAACTCTCCTCTGTGCAAGGAAGTATATTTGAACCTGCAAATTTCTTCTTCAGATCTTTCTAACATATCAATTTTGAGGGAGGTGGCAAGAGAGCGCACTGAACCATTGAGGTTAATTATGAAGGCATTATTGGACTCGAGAGAGACTCCTTTGGACTGGAGGAGTGCCAGTGTATCGCAATTAGTACCGAAAGGCTGTTCTTAGAGTGAAATAAGGACCGGTTAATCTGACTTCAGTAGCAGGGAGAACCTTAGAAACAATGATTAAGAGTGCAATCCAAGGACATTTAGATAGAAATGGAATTCTGAAGGACACGCTACATGGTTGTTTTAAGGGAAAATCATGGGTAACTTACCTAGTTAGCTATTATGACACAGTTGCTCATGAGCTGGATGTCGGGAAAATTTTTGACATCGTTTCTTCGGATTTTAGAAAGGCATTTGACTCAGTCACTCATGAGAAGTTAATAAAACCATCATTCTTATGATGGTTTTATTAACCATCATACGGATGATGGTTTTATTAACCATCATACGGATGATGGTTAATGTTGGGATTACTGGAAAGATCGAAGGATGACTGCAAGGTAGAAGGCAAAGGGTTTTGATTAATGGATATTCTTCAGATTGGTGCAATGTCAGAAGTGGGTTCCACTAAGGATCGATTCTTGGACCATGTTGTTTCTCATTTTCATAAAAGACATCGACAAAGGAATAAAATGCGTAATGTCAAAATTTGCAGACGACCTAAAGGTTGGAAGATTCGTTAATGATCAGTGCCAAGAAGCTCTCCTTCAGGATGACTTGAACAGGCTACAAAAACGGTTAGAAAAGTGGCAGCTACGTTTTAATACAGCAAAATTCAAGGTGAACTGGGGAATGGCAACCCAAAATAACTTATATATTTTGTGGGGTTGAATTAAAAACAACAGAGAGAAGAGGCAAAAGATCTCTGAGCTGTGTAAGCATGTATCCAGGAAAGACTATGGTATCTTGTCGATGATTTATTGAACAATAACCCGTGGAGATAGGAAGGCCATAATCACTGTATAAGGCAATTTTAAGACTGCGCTTGGAATGCTGTGTCGAAGTATGGAGACCCCACCTAAAATAGACAATCCTTGAGAAGGTCCAAAGTAGGGCAACGCCCATGGAGGGTGATCGTACGAAGAAAGCCTTCGATTATGTGAGCTACAGAGCTTGGCAATCAGGCTCCTTAGAGGACACCTGATTTAGGTTTTTAATGCCCTAAGAAGGTTTAGTAAAATGAATGAAGGCGAAATTTTCATTGTTATAAAGAATTCCAGGGCTAGGGGCAATAAATTATAATTACAGGGGAAGAGAGGTTTAGACTAGATTTCAGGAAGTTTCTTTTAGTCAGCGTACTGTTGATTACTGGAACAAGCTGCCTCCGAAAGGTGGTTGAGATGAGAGTTTAAAGAAATTCAAAGTTCAGTTGGTTAGTTGCCTATGTGAGGAGGGCAGGGCATAATTTGTCAACTTTCTTATCTACTTGTTCTTGTTTAGCAGGTGCAGCAAACGCCTGTGGCTTCTCTTGCACTATATGGCTAATACTAATACTGACTCAGCCAAGGAATGAAAAAGCCCATAAAAATTCTTCACATTATGGACGGAATTTTAACTGGAGTATTTTTCCCCAATGTGGAGAGGACAACCATTATAACCACTCCACTACCCGTGAATTCAGTATGAAAAATAACATTGAGTATCAATGCACATCAGCACAAAACGCTCATGAGCAGCCAAAAATATCGCGCCATTGGAATCAGCTTAATAAGGCTACTAATATCCGTAGGTGCTGTCAACACCAATCAAAAGGACTATTTTTCTATAGGGTCAAAGGAATACAGATAGCTGGTGACTTCAGTTCCTTGTGCAAGACTGTTAATTAGCGTTGGAGGTATCAATTTTTATTCTTATGTAAAGGCTGGCACACTTCAGTGAAGTTTTTGGAAGGAAGGCTTGTGTCTGACAATATTCCGTGCGCAGCATAAGCATTAGGCTTCCTTGCACCATACCATTACTAATATTAATACTAATACCCCTTCCTAGAGTATCCCAAGTAGGCTTTATTGGACCGAGGTCCAATAAAGGACAGGTCGTCGGGGGGGGGGGGGCTGCGAGTTCTCTTTTCACCTTTGAGCCAGGACATTTTACAAAGGCAGAATACGATGTTAGTCATCTGTAATTATTTCCTGGAAGATTTAGTAATGTGCATCCTTCAGGAAGATTAATCTTTGCCATAGAAAACAGTTGTATTGAAAGAACTGTTGCATAAGATCTTATTTACAGTTCATTACTACAACAATTTTATTCAAAACAATTTATGCCGGAAAGCCGAAAATGCGACCAGAACTTCTTCATCCTTGATGATAATGTGAAGCTTATTGAGGGAAGCGTTTGATATAACTGCTGGAGAAATATGGATGGTAGGCTGTTCTCTGATTTTATGCCAAGGCAAATAAGGTGTAAAGAGTATTAGTAGTAGTCATATAGTGCAGGGAACCCTAGAATTTTGCTGCAGTAGCTAAAGAAAATAATAAAAAAATAAAGCATCCTCATGTAGGTACTTATCCAGCTCACATTTGAACTTCCTCCCCTATCAGCCTCTACTACGCAGGAAAAGGATAGTTAAAAGAGAGAGAGAGAGAGAGAGAGAGAGAGAGAGAGAGAGAGAGAGAGAGAGAGAGAGGAGAAAAATAAGTAAATAAATTAAATAAATAATATGCTTTTTTTTGGAGAAAGAGGGGCTGCTCTACCCTGGGGGGGGGGCAGTTCAGAGAAGCGGAACGCGAGAAAAAAATGTTTTTCATCCAGCATGGGACTAGAAGGGAAAAGGAAGGAGCGCAGAGAAGAGCTACTCCGACTCCAAGGGCAGCCCAACAGTCAGAGCAGAGCGCGAAGAGAGGAGAAGGAAAAAATATATATTAATATTAAAATAAAAAATAAAAAATAAAATAATAATGAGATTATGGGTATTAATTATTGCTGGGTTCAAGTGCTGGGTTAGCGTTGGCCAGCAGGGTATGACGCCTTGAAAAGACAGCCTTGGCAAACTGCTGGAAGGAGAAGAGGTTCTCAGGGTATTGGATGAGTTGCTCCAGTTAGTCAGTTTAAAAGCTAGAGACAGTTGTCTTTAGTTGTTCACGTTGTTCTTCATATAAATCACATTCGAAAAGGATATGGAACTAGCTTTCTCTGTTGCCACAGATGCAAAGATCTGTATTGTTCAATCCCAGTTGGTGGAGCTTGTCATTTTGAACCGTGGCCGGTGACAATGTATGTAGTTTCCAGACTCAATGAAAACCATGAGATGGTGCTTTTAGCTGTTGCCAAAGTTACCATCGGGAGGAATTTTTTAGTTACTGCTCCAGTGGTAGAGGTGTCCCATATGGTCTGCCACAGATTGAGGAGTTCAGTGTAACATCTAGTCTTTTCTCACTTGACGTCATTATCGAGATTCAGCTCTATGTCAAGTATGGAGGTCGGGATTCTTTTCTTTAGTCGAAAGCAGAGGCCTCGGAAGGTCACAGCCAAATCCAGCGGGATTGTCCCCACGACTTGAATGGCCGCCTTGGACACAGTGCGGCAGAACCGATGGGTGGCAAGGATCATACTTCTTTGTATTGATTGGAGTTTCTCTCGCATTTTTACTCAGGAGTATCCTGCGAGACAGTTCCCACTCACACCTCGAAATCCTAACTATGGATCCGGTGAATTTCTTGACTTTTGCATTCAAGTGCTGGAGGTGGGGAAGAAATGACAACTTGTGGTCTATAACTACTCCTAGGACTTTAGTTTGCAGGACAAGTGGTAACGGAGTGCCATCGATCCTGGCCCGAAGTCAAGCTTCGGGTCAGGATCGATGGCACTTTCTGATGTCAAGCTTCGTTTTAAAGATGATCATATTAGATCTTGCTGGATTAATATGGAGTTTGTGCAGTCTCGCCCAGGAAGATAGATGGTCGAGGACAAGCTGAGCATTCATCTCAATAACTGAGCGATATCGACCTGAAACAGTGATAGCTAGGTCATCTGCGAAGGCTATTATTTTTGTGTTTTAAAATTCATTGCTGAGCCAACTTTGTAGGACCATGTTCCAAATTAGGTGACCCAAGACCGAATCCTTGGGACACCCCCTATGAACAGGCCTGGAGACCTGTTTATGATTGGATTTGACAATAATGGTGGGTTCAGTAAAGTAATTTCTGAAAAAGCTTGTATAGATTTGCCGGACAATCTGCTTGACGGAGGCATTGAAGGGCATTATCCCACCATACTCTGTCGAAGGCGTCTTCAAAGTCGACGAACACAGCCAGCTCATTTTTAGACTGGGCTGTCTCCAGATGAAGGACTAGGTCAGAAAGGGCCTCCTCACTGCATCGACTCGGGGTGAAGCCATATTGTGAAGGGGATATCAAGTATTTTAACAGTAGAAGGTTTGTAACCCTGTAGGACATCAGTCCCTCAAAGATTTTCCCAAGGTTGGCCAGCAGGACAATGGGCCTGAAGGACCTGGGTCCAGTCAGTGGTTTGTTGGGTTTGGCGATGAGACGAAGAAGGGCCACCTTCCAAGCCTTAGGGAACCGAGAGGAGTAGAAGGAGGTCAGGTTTTAATTTAAAGAATCATTGGATGAAGACATTCAATTCCAGGACATTTTTTATTATTTATCTTTTTGAGCACTGTCTCTATTTCAATCATCTTAAATGGGTCAGCATTGTCAGGTGGGTTGTATGCAGCGTTCTGTCACCTAATGGTCTGATGTTCTGGCAGGTCTTCTGAGGCATCGTCATGGGGAAAGAGTTTGTCCAGAACTGTATTAATTGAATCAGCCCAACTGGTGGTTTCAGAAGCACCCGTTTGAAATGTACCGAATACATCTGGAGTAAAGGTTTTAGCTCTAGCCATCTTGTAGAGGAGACCCCAGGGGTTAGCATTGCCCGATTCGTTCACAAAACAGATCCAAGTTTTTTTTTCATTTGAGATGCCCTCTAAAGTCTCTGATTTCCACGCTCTGTAGCTCACATATTCGAAGTCTTTCTTCATATCAAGAACCTAGATTTTTTTTTCAGGTTTTGTTCCCATAATTGGACACAACTTTCCAAGTGCTATCTTACAATTGATATATACAGTGGGATTATGAACTCCTTTCTCTACAAGCAAATGTTCGATAAATAGAACACAATGAACCTTCGTTGCCGCCCATCTACAATGCACGGAGAACCTCATATCCTAACCCTTCAAACCCCTTTTTAATTGAACTCCACGAAACGTATAAATTTTATGGGACTGCTATTGTACAAGTGTAAGGGCTTGCATATTCTGACCATCCTTATCCGAATCTTATCCAAAACTTGAAGAGGTACTGCTTGGCGCTGATCATTAATAACTTCGGATATTGATATCATACCCTGTATACCTTTGTCAACGTTATTTAAAAAAACCAGAACCAACAGTGGTCCCAATATCAATTCTTGATGAACCTTACGCTAACACTCTCCCAATCTGGAGTAACCATTATTCACATCCCTTTGCCTCCTGTAATTCAACAAGTAATCGCCACCCTGAAATCGGCTATGGCTCTTACCCCTAATCATGACACATTTCAGCTTATAGAGCACCCTCTAGTAAGGGACTGAGTCAAATACCTTGCTGAAATATCCAAATAAATAAATACGAAATTATTTATTTCCATGATTTCCCTCACCAATGAAATCTAGACTGTCTGGTCTGTAGATCTTCACTTCGCTCTTAGAACCATCTTTATATACAGTACATTGGCGATATGCTGGCAGTGTTCCATCCAAAGGAATTTTTCCCGATTCCAGTGAAGTCCTCATAATTAATCTTAATGGTTTAATGCACTTTTTAGCCACCTAGTTCAAAATTACTGGATATATGCCAACAAACCCAAGGTGCCTTGCTTGCCTTTAGGCTCAATCGTTTTTCTAATAAATAATCTGCAATTTCAATATAGTTAACTGCTCAGCTTGACTCTTATTGAAACTGGACCCACATATTTGCATTTCACAAAAACGCATGGATGCGCACGAGTCTTCATTTGAATTTACACCAGTTACTCAATCTACATACATGACTTTTATTTTATTTTTAAATAAATAGTTAATATCTGGGCAGTAGTGCATTGCTTTTAGGACAAATATTTCTTATTTTGGGACACCCTTTGGATACGTGGGCACAACCAAATACATGTAAGCATCGCCAACTAGAGGTCCGAATATACCAAAATCCGAATCCCATCTGAGAAAGGGTAAATAAAATGATCTCTGAACCTTTTTAATAAATATAAAAATGAGTCATTAGACAGTAATATATTGAACATTTAGATAAAATTACCAGTTAGATATTTCTATTTTTAACTTTTTTATGTTCTATCTCTCTCTCTCTCTCTTTCTTCGTACAGAAGTCAATTCTATGTAAAATCAATTGCTCATGTGTAATGCACCCTCCAGCTACTTTTCCTAAAGAGCGTAGGTTTATCCATAAGAAACTTATGCTGCCTAGATGTATTGCATCTATGTATGTATGGAAATTGAAATCGAATCCGAATGAGATATCAATATTAAAGAAATTACGAGAGAGAGAGAATATTGAATTTCTTATTGATTCTCAGGAGAAGAAGACCTTAAGCAATTACAGTGGGGGTGGTGACGATGACGCTGTTTCTCAAATAAATAAAATAAATAATACCGTAGCTTCTGAACCGAGAAAACTAGGCGATTCTTTAACATAGTCATCTGATCCATAAACTTACACATCTCTAACGGTGCACAACTTGGGAAAGAAAACAAACAAGAAAAAGGAAGATGAATGAAGAAACGGATGAACATAAAAATAGAAAGAGAAAATAAAGAGAGAGAGAGATTTTGGAAAAAGAGAGAAAATTTGGATAGAAAAATAGATAGAGAAAGAAAGGAGAAAAAATAAAATAGTATGAGAGAGAGAGAGAATGTGAAGACAGGGAAACAGAAAAGAGGGTCTGAGAGAAACAGAAAAAAGGAGAAAATTTAGTAAAGAGGGATCAAGTAGATGAAGAGAGAATGTAAAAAGAGGAAGATGGAAGATATGGAGTGAGAGAGGGAAAGTGAGAAAAAGGGATGTGTGTGTGTGTGTGAGAGAGAGAGAGAGAGAGAGAGAGAGAGAGAGAGAGAGAGAGAGAGAGAGAGAGAGAGAGAAATAATTGAAGCAAAGAGAAAGGAGGAAAGAGTAGAGCAGAAAAAATGTACGAGAGCGAAAAAAAGTTTTTCGAAAGAAAGTAAAAACCTTTTTCGATTTCTCTGACAGGCACGAGAGAAATCGAAAGAGGTGAAAGAGAGAGAGAGAGAGAGAGAGAGAGAGAGAGAGAGAGAGAGAGAGAGAGAGAGAGAGAGAGAGAAAGGAGAAATGGGAAAAACAGAAGGAAGAATAGGAATGTGCCAAATGAAATAGTAAATATGCGAAAGAGAGAGAAAAGGAAGGCAGATGACGAATAAAGAGGTGATGATATGAACTGTGACCGAAAGAGCAAGCGACAAGACAAAGGAAAGACAACAGAGAGAGAGAGAGAGAGAGAGAGAGAGAGAGAGAGAGAGAGAGAGAGAGAGAGAGAGAGAGAGGTAAATAGAAAGAGGAAGAAGAATGGGGAAAGGCCAAAAGAAATAGTAATGTATGCGTCAGAAGAGAGACTAAATGAAAAAAACGAAAAGAAAAATAATGGGAAAGAGCAGAGTGAAATAGTAAATATGAGAGAGAGAGAGAAATGGCAAGGCAGAGAAACAGAAAGAAAAGAAGGAAGGAAAATGTTAGAAAATGAGTCTAAGAAAGAGAGAGAGAGGGAGAGAAGAAAGAGGGAAAGACAGATGACAAAGAAAGAGGTGGTACGAATTGTGAGAAACAGCAAGCAGCGAGAGAAAGGAAGAGAAAGCAACAGACAGATAGAGAGAGAGATTATGAGAGATATACGAAGAAAACAAACGGCCCAATATTTCTGTATGAAAAAACGAACGAATAAATCGTTATCGATTGACTGCGTGAACATAAATGTTGTCATTCGAAATATATGCAGAAACAGTGATGGCTAACGTTTATTGAAAGGCAGGAGAAGCTCACAATTAGATTTGATCCGAATGTTTCTGTCAATTGAAGGGCGCGCAATAATTACTCGAAAAGAGTAGGGCCGGCTCAGCAGAAATATGAAAAATGAACTATTCAAGCACTTCCCAATTTCATCCTTTTACGAGCTTATTCATACATAAACAATTTCATACTTGGCTGACTGGGATGCGGCTGAGCTGATTAAGCATTTGATCATTTTCATATCGAAACTGCGGAGATGCGGGCTTTCAATTTCCGTTTCGCCGTTATTTTAAATCATAAAATAATGAATTTGACGAGGCGACGAACACGGAAACTCGAGGTATTAAAGCGAAATTAGTTTCATGTTATTAAAGTTAGGAGGGAGCTCCAAGAATACGATGCGAATCAATCATTAAAGTTGCGGACGGAATTTTCTTGCGAAATTATTTCAACTTATCCGCGCTAAGATTACGGCATCGTGACTGCGTCGGCCGAAAATTCATTTACGGGTTTCCGACAATTTTACTTTGCATTGTCTCCAGGTTTACATCAGTGAAAAAGCGATTTTCCAAATTACTTACCTATTTATATTATAAATCAGGAGAAGCCTACTTTATTTATTTGTTTATCTAAGTTTAGATGCTTGCTCAAGATCTTCATCGCCTGTGAGGTGGCGTCCCTGCACGGTTGTGAACCCTTGCAGTGCTGCCATTTTGTTTCCATTGTTTAATTTAAAATATTCATAATCTGCATCTGTGTCTACCTCTCGATATTTCCTTCAGTTCTGTGAGTTTATTATTTTTCACATGGAATAGGAAGTTACCATTTAAATACCATTGAAATAATACCATAATAGCATTGAAATCTGGTTCCAACAGGATGGAGCAAGATTATAGAATGGGTCTTGCTCATTGGAGCTTTTGAAGGAAATATTCTCAGAACCTTGAACCTGAGGACCTATCTTGGAAACTTGAAACCTATCTTGGAACCTTAAAATCTGCGATCCTATCATGGAACCCTGAAATGTGAGAATCTTGGAACCTTTCTTCCTCCGACTCAAACCCACGTGACTATTTTCGATGGGGATATCCCAAAGATTGTTTCCACTAATCCTTGCATAGCCAATGATTTGAAAGAGGAAATCTCGAAAGAAACGCATTAAATCCCCAAGGTTGAAATCTCTTTAATGATTTCTCATAAGCAACTTAGAGGGTTCGATGAATAAAAACACATTATCACCGGACGTGAACCAATTCTTCCATGCAGTGATTGTTGATTCACTGAGGGATCTGATATAAAATCATCCTAGTTGAATTCAATTGTATAACTCATCTGGATGATCTTGGACGTTGTGTTCCTAAACCTTCCAGCTTCGGATCATTGTCTTTTATAGTCCATCATTCGAACTTAGAACTTCCCCCAGAGTCCATTTTCTACAACCAACATACCCTGGAACGCTCCAGAAAAATCTTAATTGTGGTGTAATCAATACAATTTGCTTCTTAACTTTTTGAGGCGAGTGTATTTAGTTTTGATAACAGAAACTGCTGACTGTGACTGATAACCACATATACCTACCTCAACTGAAAACGTTAGTTGGTTGGTGTTTTATAGCGCAAAGGCAACTAAGGCCTATATACACCACACTGAAAAGTAAATATAACAGAATCGCTTTTTCGCAAATAATAGGAAGAATAGAAAAATCAAATCCAGGAAGATTTAATTTTTCTATTGATATTCTTTCATAAATATAAAAGATTTATTCTTTTTACTTAACTAAGAAAACCATGTTTTTCTTCGATACTTAAATGGCGTAAAAGAAATCTTTCTGTCCACAAACAGAATAACCAGGTGAATAAACAAAGGAGTAGCCATTTGCCAGCTGCTGGAACAAACAAACCCAACTACGCTTTCTCAGTAATTATGCAAATTTGCAGCCAATAGCTCAGGGTGTGGTCTTGTTCGATCTAAGTAAGGGCGTAATGAAGATACTTATGGGATGATTTACAACCCAAAAAGGAAGTTGCAAGCAAATCCCTCGATAAAAGAAGTTAGCCACCTTGCGAGAAACTCGGTTAGTATTAACTAACTCATCCCCAATATGTTAACTAAGATAGGGGTGTAAATATACAAGGGATATCTGTGTATCCCTGAAGGATTTGAGTTGTTTCGAGCGATCTGGTTTTGTAAGATTAGTATATTTGGTCTTAACAGAGTGAATTGGACATAATTGGTGGTGTTTTGGTTCAAAGAGTTGAGACTCACCTTTGAGAGGGTAATCCAGTCGGAACGACCACTTCAGTGTCACGTGATATTTAAAGATGAGGGAGAGACGACAACACGAATTACATCTGAGAAAAAGGTTGCAGAATCCTCAGATTGTTCGACAGGTATCCATTTATTCGTACACCGTTGCTGCATTATCTCGGGTCAGCCCTAGTAACTACCCCACACAACACGCTTTACGACCACTACGTAAACATGGCTTCTGTCTGTCCGTCCAGACCCCTTCCGCCATCCAGGGCTCCCTGTCTCATTAAAGGGAACCTCCTACTACTGTCTCTTTTCAGTAAGGGAACTGCAGTCTCCCTCCTTGGATCTGGTCCAAACACTGGGCTACACCTGCCTAACAGGGGCATCTCCTGTTCAGTCTCATCCAAGTCTCTGTCCCCAACAAACTGACGCACTGCTCTGGCCAGCTCTCCTGGGTCAGAGATGTCACTGTCTGAGAGTCCGTCACTTTCCATAGAAGCCAAATGACGGGGTTCCACTTGAACCCTGACTGTGATGGGGCAGTTTGTAAGATAAACCTCCATGTCCATCGAGGCAAGAGAGGAACGCCTTGGGGTGTCGTCGCAGCCATCCGGATCCGAGATCTCGATATCTTGAGGGGACGGCATGAATTCGTCAAACTGTGGGCTTGTTGGCTTCTTTGGTCTCAAGGGTGGGGAACAACATTTTTTAGGGGAAATAGGCAAAGTGGGCTTGTATTCCTTACTGGGTCCGTTCGGTATGAGCACCTGTAGCACCTGGGGCTCCATAAACGTTCCGCCCCCTTTATCCTGGGTAATTGGGATGATGGGGTTCCTCACTAACTCTGGGGTCATCATCTGAGGAACGCACAAATACGGTCCGCTGGTGGAAGGCCCGTTCAGCTTCTCTTTGACCTTTTCGTCCAACAGGTGATCGGCCATCATGATTCCTTCTGACTTGCGCTGGTCCTTCATTGGCACGACCTTTGCCCCGGTGTCATGACCTTCAAAAGTCATCACACACGCGGCGACGATCACAAAACCCCCCAGACCCATGATCACCGGACCCACGTATGTGAGATTGTGCAGGTGGTATTGGCGATCCTCATCTACCACCTCCACGGTCCGATTGCCCTCCTGAACATGATCCGTAGACAACCTCCCGGCGTAGAAGCCCACCACGGACATCGCCGTCCCTATGATCAGCAGGACCATTCCCCCGCTGAGGGCTTTGCATGCGGCCCACAAACATTGCCTCGTGAACTTGTTCCGCACGCTCTGAAGGGTGCTTTCCTTTTCCTTATCCTTATCTTGCTCCTTCTTTAACTGGTTCTGATGCGCCGTAATCGGCTGGTGTGACCCCGCTCGTGGCCGACCTTTCCCCAACGCTGCCGCAGGACCTGATGCTCGTCCGGTATTCTGCTGACGCAGTTGGCGCCCGATCACCGCCGCGCTGTTCATGACAGGTTATACAGTAAAGAAAGTCGACACACAAAATACGAAAACACCACAGAGTACTAACTTTTTTTTACGCCGAAATTTTTTGCCGGAGAAGAGGGTCAGAGGTCACGTCAGGAGGTACTGCGTTTTACCTCTTTCGACGGGAGTTGGTGCAGGCTGTCATGTTCAAAACTTGGGCAACTGCTGCTTCTAAACTCTTGAGAACAGAAAGATGTCGGCTGAAGAAATGTGCATTTCGGCCATCCTATTGGGCAGCGATCGCTCCAACTCCTGCCTCGAAAGACTCTCAGCTGTCGGTGGCGCATGCGCACTCCGTCAAGTGAGACGGGTTCATTTGTACAAACGAGGGGAAGACGAGCAGTGGCTGGGAGGGACCGAAAAACAAAGTTGATTAGAATCGGGGGGCGTGAATAATTGGCGAGACCCACGGGGGTGAAGAAGGGAACATGACGACCCCGGGATAACCTTCGATCGCAGAACAGACGCTCCTTTATTGGAGATAACGCGGAGAAGGAGAATTTTCGAGGCGATTGCCATCATAGCTACCGGCAGCAGATTCCAGAGAAAAATCAATATGGGCAGAGACAGCATCGCGACCACACTCACATACCTGACTTGTCCATGTTTGGTGACACTTCCGACTTGCCCATCACTCTGATATTTGACCGGCTGCTGTTTCAGCGTTCCCCACCTGCAGCAGATTCGACTAAAAATAAAAACATTCGGGTCGATCTCACGGAGTATCATTCACTTCTGCCAACGCTCGGCACTGTACTTCTCGCAAAGATAAATAGAAATCTCTTTATTTGGATGTCCGTTATCTTCGGGGGTCAAAGGGGTGAATACAAGACACCAGAAGCCCCCTCTGAAGATGACGCGCAACTTTAACCCATTGTTAAACAGTGTTAATAAATCAGTAAGCTCCTATTCCTTCTGCTGGCTAAATCATAACTGAAAGACTTTAAACAAGTACTGATCGGTGGAGTCTGCTCTAAAATAGCAGATCGACAACAGCTAACCTCAACACGCTTCCGAACCTCATTAACTATTATAATAACCGTTAGCGAGTATCTTTCCTACGAAATAATATGAAGGATCATTTCTCCAAAGTATACTTGAAAGTTTAGGTTGTGCCTCGCGTGGCGCCATCTACCGAATACTGGTGATATTTAAAATATTGAATCATTCAATTTAAGAAATGTAAAAATAATGGTAGACTCTAGTGACTTTGCAGCTTTTTAAAGGTTTATAAATAACTGCGTAATTAATGTTTTTAATTAAAATGGCTTTTTTCCTGGCTTATAATTTATTTTCACAATGAGCCCAATTGAACATGATGACCTTTACGAGAACCCATCGTAATAATTAGACACTCCCTATAGTGCTCCAATTCCTCCCCCTCCCCCCGCTATTACCTAGCAACTTGGATACAATGGAAAATAAATGACCTTGTCGAGTCCGGAAAGCAGAAACATTTTCTATTTTAAACAAGCATCCATCTGTCAAAGGAGAAATAGCTGTTGAACCAGATAGAAAGATTTATCTGAAGATGTCTGAAAGAGCAAGACGATCATTTTGTTTATTCTTTCGCTTCTGCTATCTGAAAAAGCCCATCCTCTCTGCATTAACTTGATTTATGAAATCCTACCATCTTCAGTTTATTTTGAATAAACCATCTATAAAGATGCTGGTCGGAAATGTTTTTCCACTTTTGTTTTTTCTTTTAAATCGGATACACTAAATTTAGAAGTTAAAATAGCCCATTAATGCATATTAACCGATTAAATTTAAACCTGGAGACATTTTTTTAAATATCTACACTCCTCGCAAAAAAAATTGTCGACATCTTAAAAAGATGACATTTTTTTTGCGAGAACTGTAGATCTAAAACAACAACAACTTTTTAAATTATTGAAGGATAACTGGTGTTTTCGAATTTCTTGGGAGTTTATTATTAATTTCTTCTCTCTTTCCTTTAATAGAGAGATTTCTTTGTCTATGATTTTTCCATTTCAATGTTAAAAGCAACAGATTTCAAAACAACGGAATAAATATTACTAAGTGACTTGCGCCCTCTTCATGACAGAACAGGAACCACCTAATTTCTTGTAAATAAAGTATAATTGCTTCCTTAAGTGTTTCCTTATCTTTCCTTACAAATCCTCTGCTGGTCTTACATAATCATTAATGACATGTCTTATGTGGCGCCATCTATTGATGAAACGTTAAGTTTTCCTGGACGTGTTGAATGCATTATTAAAGAGATTACTCGCAAAAGTTTGGAATATTATTATGGACGATTTATGTACACCCGTTGCCAAAATAATTCATTCCATACCCAAATAAAAATAGTAATTTTTCTTGAATATTATTTTTTTTTACTGCTAGTGTACACGGCATCGAAACAGCAGTAAGAAAATAGAGAGAAGAAAAAAGGAGAGAAATAACTCCACAAACAAAAATCAAACATTAAAACCAAGCCACTTCGTCTGCAGTAAGAGAGAGAAAGAGAGAGAGAGCTGACTGTATTGCTTGCGTGTGAAAGAAACGCAAAACTTTCTCCATTATTAATGATGCAGCTATCACCCTGAAAAAGTATCCACGACTCCACATTATCTTTCGAACCAAGTGCCGAGATTAGTCCAAGAGGAGTATCTCTTTCTTCCTCTCTGCACTCAATGGATATCACAAAGCGGTTTTCTTCCATCGGTTTTTCTCTGACAAATTACCCCAATGATTAGATTATATGGTCCCTTACGCTCGCAAATGTATAATAAAACGTAAAATAAAAGACTAACGTCACGTGGATGGAAAAAAATTACAATACATTGAAAATCATGAATGCTTTTCATAAACCAGTTCTGAAGTTAACTTTATTTTATTGTCAGAATTTGTCTGCGATCCCTCTCTATGCTCTCCATGGCAACCACATGTTTTATTCCTCACTGGAGACTAGTGGAAAAGATCTCTCTCTCTCTCTCTCTGTTTCCAACTTGACTTTTATCGTTTTTTTGAAACATTTACCATTTTCATTACCATAGCAACCCAAGATCGTGTTTGTACATGTCTAAGAACAATCATTATTATGAAGTTTCCTTCCAGTGAAGGTGTGAAGGCCTTGATTTTCATCATGAGCGTAGAATGAGGAATCTACAGTTACAGCTATTTATCATTTAAGGAAGATCGCGAACGCGTGGATAACGAAGCACAAAAAGCAAACTCAGCTACTGTATTGAATGTTGTTAAAATCGGGCGACTGATAAATGGTGTAGCAGAAGAATAATTCAAGACTCTTTAGGCAGAAGAATAATTCAAGACTCTTTAGGCAGAAGAATAATTCAAGACTCTTTAGGCAGAAGAATAATTCAAGACTCTTTAGGCAGAAGAATAATTCAAGACTCTTTAGGCAGAAGACTTGGTCTTCTGCCTAAAGTCTTGAGTCTTCTGCCTCAAGAGTCCTTGCTTTCTCCATTCGATTCCGTCCACTGGAACGTGAACTTTTCTTCCCCATTTCCTTATAAGTTCGATTTATTAATTCTAAACAATGATTTCCATTTATTGACTCTATACAATTTCAATTCCTTTTGTGCTCCAAAAGAGTGTCCAGAAGGAAGAAAATTCCGGGTCAAATAACAATATGAAAAAAATGGAAATAAATTCCTCACGATCTGAACGATTAAAAAATAAATTCTAGGTTAATGATCTCGAACCTCATTCCACCTTTACTTTCATTTTCTCTCTTTCCCTTCCCCATTCTCCTCTGTCTCGCTTTTCTATTTTTTTCCCTATTTCCTCCTTTTGTTCCGTTATATTTCTCATCTTTCTCTCTAATTTGCTTATCAACCCTATTTCTCGCTCTCTTTCTTACCCCGCTTTTTCTCGCTCTCTTTCTTACCCCGCTTTTTCTTTCTCTTTCTTCTTCTCTTCTTGTTCGTTTGCTTTCTCTCCTTCATCTTCTTTCTCCCACTCTTTTCATCTCCCTCATTTTCTCACCGTCTCTCCATTTTGTTTCTTACTCTCTCTTCCCTGCCCTCACGGGTAGTACAGTTCGGGGGTGACGGGAGAATTTTTATGGGCCTTTTTTCACAACGTGGCTGAGTTAGTCGGTCTCGAGTGAGGGTACAACGTTTTTTTCTCCCGCAAATTCGTGTTTTTCATCCAGAAAACAGCAAATCGACCATGGAAGGCATGCAGTTTGCAGATATATTGTATACGGCGCAATACGGCCTAAGTTGCAGTTGAGCCCCTACAACAAAACAACCGCTCTTCTCTCCCGTTTTTATCCCCACTGCGCTACTTTCTCGTTCTGTCTCTTACTGAATCGTCATATCTCTTTCTCCCTCTCTCTCTCTTTTCCCCCCTTTTTCTCACTTTCTCTATTCCTTGCTCTGTCTTTCCTTCTCAGTCTATCTCCATCCGTCTTTGTTTCTCTCCTTCTCTCTTTCTCTCTCTTTCTTTCTATCATTTTCTCTCATTCTCTTATCCTTCTCTCTTTTACCCCTTTCCTTCTGTTTCCATCGCTCTATTTCACTGTCGACCGCTCTCCATTTTTATCACTGTCTTTGTTTCTCTGGTTATATATGTCTGTTTCTCTCGCTTTCTTTCTTTCTGTGATTTTCTCGCTTCCTTTCTTTCTTTTTCTAGCTTGATTTCTTTCTGTCTCGCCCTACTCCGTTCCCTCCTTTTCTTTCTTTCTCTCTCTCTTTCTTTCTTTCTCTCTCTCTCACTCTCGCTCTCTCCACTTCTTTCATTCTGTCTCGCTCTTTATTACTTTCCCTGTCTCATTCTTGCTGTCATCTGTTTACCGCTCTCTTTCCTCCTGTTTCTCTCATTCTCTCTGTTTACGGCTCTTTCTGTTTCTCTCGCTCACCCTGGTTCGCTCTTTCTCTCCTCTCTATGTTTCGCTCGCATTGTCTATCTTTGCTTCTCTCGCTCACCCTGGTTCGCTCTTTCTTTTTTTCTCTCTCCCTCTCTCTCTCTGTATCTATCTGTTTCTCTCGCTCTCCTTGACTCGCTCATTTTCTTTCTCTCTCCCTTTCTCTGTTCTTTTTCTCTCTCTATTTCTCTCGCTTTCCCTAGTTCGTTTTTTTTCTGTTTTCACTCTCTCTCTCCCTACTTCTCTCGAATTCTCTATCTTTGTTCCTCTCGCTCTCTCCCTTGCTCTTTGTCTCTATACGCCCTGAATGTTATTCTCTCTTCATCTGTCTCTCTCTCTGTCTCTCTCCAATTCTCCGTTCCTTTCTCATTCACTGTTTCTCACACTCTGTCAGTTTTCCTCTCTCTTTCTATGTCAGTTTCTCTCTCTTTCTTTGTCATTCACTGTTTCATTCTTTCTCACATTCTGTCAGTTTTCCTCTCTCTCTTTCTATGTAAGTTTCTCTCTCTCTCTCTCTCTCTCTCTCTCTCTCTCTCTCTCTCTCTCTCTCTGTCATTCACTGTTTCTCTCATTCTTTTTCCCAGTTTCCCTCTCGCTTTCACTTGTTCTCTTAGTTTCTCTCTCTCACTCTCTTTCCTTTTTTCTCTCTCTCTCTTTGTCATTCACTGTTTCTCCCTCTTTTTCATTTACTGTTTCTCTCATTCTTTCTCACATTTTCTCTGTTTCCCTCTGGCTTTCTCTTGTTCTCTTAGTTTCTCTCTGTTTCTCTTAGTTTTTCTCTCTCTCTTTGTCATTTACTGTTTCTCACATTTTCTCTTAGTTTCTCTCTCTCTCTCTCTCTCTCTCTTTTTCTTTTAGTTTCTCTCTCTCTCTCTCTCTCTCTCTTTTTCTCTTAGTTTCTCTCTCTCTCTCTCTCTCTCTCTCTCTCTCTCTCTCTCTCTCTCTTAGTTTCTCTCTTCTCTCTCTCTCTCTCTCTCTCTCTCTCTCTCTCTCTCTCTCTCTTTGTCATTCACTGTTTCTCCGTCTTTTTCATTTACTGTTTCTCTCATTCTTTCTCACATTTTCTCTTAGTTTCTCTCTCTCTCTCTCTCTTTCCTTTTTTCTCTCTCTTTCTCTTAGTTTCCCTCTCTCTCTCTTTCCTTTTTTTCTCTCTCTCTTTCCTTTTCTCTCTCTCTCTCTCTTTCCTTTTTTCTCTCGCTTTCCTTCTTCCCTTTCTAGTTTTCTCTTTCTCTCGCTTTCTTTCTTCTTCCCTCTCTCTCTCTCTCTAGTTTTCTCTTTCTCTCATTCTCTCTCTCTCTCTCTCTCTCTCTCTCCCCCTTTTCTCGCTTTCCTCTGTCTCTCGCTCCCTCTCATTACTTCTGTCTGCCTCTCTCTCTCTTTCTTTTTATGTTTCTATTACTTTCGTTTTCTCCTTTTTCCTCAGTTTATCTCTCTCATCCCCCTGCTTCCCCTTTTTACTTGGACACCCAATAAATTTCGATTTTTATTGTACGTTCATCGAGCCAACCATAATTTTTCTTTTTTTTAGAGGGTTCCCTTCTGCCACGAGAATTTTCAACATTCACAATATAATAAAGAAATGGTTTGCCCCACTCAGATAATAATGAATATAAAACTTGAGCGAAACTAATTCGTTGATGCGGCCATAAAATTAGAGGCGGACTTAAATAATGATTTACCGTAATATTTCCGCTCATCGTCCCGTAGGAAATTTGTTGCGGAAAGCGGAATAAATGTCAAAAGTAACAGTTACCTGAAAGCGGAATTTAGAAGAAAAGGGCCGAATGAAACGTGTTTATGACCCATAAACCCATTGTAATATTCCGCGCGCACATATCCGTACATTTGCCGGCATAAAACGCCCCAGTGACGCGAATTTCGTAACAAAAGTGCACCGCGCACATCACTACGCCGCCTAATCTGACTACGAGCTCAACTTGCCCGCCGTATTTCTTACAAAAGATCTGTTTTCGGCTTCGTACGAACTCCGCAGTAGGCGATGACATTTTAAAAGTAAACGGCACGCTCGCACCCGAATATAAAATGAACCGCAGTCAAAGTACGGAGTGTTTTATCACCTGACTTCCGAGAATACGGCCGTAATAGGTAAACTGATGATTATAGACGGCGTTTACTAGCGCTAATGGCCCCACTGACTTTGGAAAAGATTTTTATCCCACTTTTACTGGCCCAGTCACCGAACCTTGACATTTCAAAAGACAGAGAGAGAGAGAGAGAGAGAGAGAGAGAGAGAGAGAGAGAGAGAGAGAGAGAGATGGAATGTGGGAGAAAGTGAAAGAATAACGGCTAACCACAGCATCCCAGAATGAATTAGCCATTAGAAATTCTTGTGGTCCATGATGGGATTCAAACTTGGACCTTCCCCAACTCAATGACAGGTAGCGAAACCACTGTCAGGAGTGGAGGGAGAAAGAGACAATGGGAAAGAAGAAACGGGAGGTGGAAAAGAGAAGGAACGAAGAGAGAGAAGAGGAAGAGGGAAGGAAAAAGAAGGAATAAAAGTTAGAAAGGATGAAATGATTGAAATTACGAATGGAGCAGATATTGAGAGAGAGGAATGAGGAGAGAAAATGACGAAAGAAAGTGAGAAAGTATGAGTGAAACTGAAAAGATACTTTATTTTGCGCACGCGCGTGCACTGTATGGTTGCCAGTAAAATGAGCTCTTCGTATAATATGCAATTTTAAAGTGATTCTTATTTTCCCAAGTATGAAATTTATGTCAAATGGTCCGTCTCATTGTCATGGAGCTGGTGATCACGTCTACTGAACTTGATGGTTACCAGGTAATCTTTTATATTAATTTTATTTAAGACTGTTGCTAAGAATATAGAAGCTGGGTTATTGTGTTGTCTATAGCACAACGTCAAGCTAACCCCTTCTCTGTACGTTGGAAGGGCAAGGTCAAAGGTGTGCCTAATACACTAATTCCCAAGGGTAACTTGCTGAAACGAAGTAAAGTAAACCTTTGCCTCCAGTTCTCTCAACGGAACACTCTCTTGGTATAGCCTTATCTTCGATCACGCGCTTCGTGGAAACTGAACTTAAAAGCTTTCGAAACAGAACACAACATTAAAATGACAAACAATCAAAGTATCTGCGCAATTTTAAGGTGAAATCAATTGTGTTTCTCAGGTGCCTTTTGTGCAAGAGGGGTTCCTGTAAGCAGCGTACCCCCACAGTACTATGGAAATTGAATAAAGAACGGCGAAAAATGTGGACATGCCATCTTTGTAATAGAAACAGCGTAATCAATGTAGATAATGAATCTCTAAATTCATGGAAAGTAGATGGCAGCGTCCTAGCCACCGACTTCGATAAATCCCCATCACTGACATCATTACCGCCTGCTCAATCTCCTCATGACTGTGGTTTAACGACAATGGAATCAAGATCGCGTCGAAGGAATCCAGCGCACAAACCAGTATGCTCAAAAGCCCAAAGGTAAACTTAGACCAAGTAATCATCAATGATTTAATATCTAGAAGCCTTACAGACATCATCACCGAGCACACGAGAACTATCTCAGCCCTACAAATAGATAATGCAAGGATCATGTTAGGCAAGATGGAAAGAATTTCTGAAAGCGTCATTGACCTCTTTTCGGAAAACCAGTTCCTACGGGCGCAAAACGCAGAGATCCTCCAGCAATCCAGCAAGTATCCCAACTGAAAAGCCAACTTAAAGTATTTAAGAGCATGACAGTGAACTGTAACCCCTTTGAAACCTGGCCGAGATATAGGATTCCCGTTTGCTTCTTCTCTGCCAACCAATGAAATGAACAAAACCTCACCATTCAGTTAGAGCTGCAGCCCAATGATAACCTTTGTCAATCAGTATAGGAGGAAACTTAAAGAAAGTGACGTACCTGACCACCATCACACTGCCGACCTGACAAAGAACCCAACGCTGAGTCAGAAAGAAATCTGTGAAGAACCAATTGATAAAAATAATGTTGAGAGTGAAAATCCCCCAGCTCTTTCAATAGCAGATCTAACACACCTCGCCAAAGCGACACACCAAAACAAACCTCGGATGCATCCATGATTACACCTACTAGACATCCCAATTATGTTATTAAAAACTATCATGAGATCCATACGGAAGCTCATTGTCATACTGACTCTGGACCACACTCCTGGGATGAGGTTGTCACTAGGCAATCCCCTCACGCATCCAGAGGGAACACGGCTAAAGAAAATTTCAAAACCCAAGAGACAAGGGTAGTACAGCAGACACGAATAAACAAGAGATCCAGACGATCACATATAACTGGAATAACTCCAACTAACTGGCTCCAGTCCAGCGGGGAAGCAGCAACAACTCACTCGCAGAAGCCTGTTCATTTCACGATTGATTCCACAAACAACCACAGAACAGGTTAAAACTGGCATAAAAGAAAATCTAAACCTATCTGTTGATGTATCCCAATTGCCCACAAAATGGCCTTCCTATCACAATTCCTTTTAGATTAGATTGCAACATAACCCAATACAAAATCTTGATTCAGCCATCTGCCTGGCCTTGAGAGCTCCTCATCAGGCACTTTTTTCAATTCCCCGTCTTAAGGCGTCAGCAGCACAGTGAAATACTGCATGGTCACATTACGGGTACAGGTAACCCAACTAGCTGACTCAGCACGGAAATCGTGGATGGAAGACAATACACAATTCCTGTGAGAATATCTCAAAGAGACATCTCCAGAATAGATAGAAACAGACCACAGAGGCAGAAAGTACTAAGGAAGATCCCCAGATGTAATAGCCTGGCCCTCTTCTATCAGAATGCCCGTAGCATCCGTAATAAGCTCGAAACTGTAGAAGAGCTTTTACTCTCACAGAATTATGATGTGAGAGTACAATGTGCTTTGTATAACAGAAACTTGGCTTGACCATAATGAAGATGATTTTCCATTTGCAGCTTCGGCTGGTTATAATATGATTCTTTGCTCCCGACAGGACAAAAGAGGGGGTGGAGGGGGACTTTTCTATAAAACACCACACATGATTGTAACCAAGAATTAAAAAAGCCATTCCATTAAGTTCGAAGGCCTAATTGCATCGTGCCAATTTAAATCAGCCCGCATTGATATTGCAGTTATCTATACACCCCCAGGACCCAATGCTGAAACCATCGATGAGATAACTAATTGGCTCATTCATGGGCTTCGTCCGTCGGGAAGGCACGTAATCTGTGGAGACTTCAACTTATCCCCTCAATTTGTGCATCTTCAGTCAAGAATGCTAAATAGCCTTCATCCATTAGGAATCTATCTAATTAATCAGCTCCCGACAAGGAGTGACAACTATCTTGGTCTTGTGCTATCATCAAGCCACTGTGAACTTGATTCAAAGCAGAAACTGCCTTTCAATCTGATCATATGCCAATTTTAATTAACTTGTCTTTTCCGACTCCAAACTACAATGTCTCGACTAGGGTCCACACAAAGGTAATAACCAGCCCGAAATTAATGAACACTAGTAAATGCCTTGAAGTAGCCACTGTAATTCCTTGGAATGCACTTCAGTTGGGTGATAGTCAACTTGCCTTGGATCTGTTAACTAGCTGGCTCGTCACAATTTCTAAATTTGCAGCCTCAAAGAAAATAAGGATCTCGGAACGCACGAGAGGATGGTGGACCACTGAACTCAACAACTTTAAGATTAAACAGCAACTCTACAAACAATGGAAAAGAACAGAACAAATCTCAGACCGAATTGCATACTCTAAAGTACGAGCAAGCTTCAATCGACTCAAGGCTCAAGCCATAAAACACCACGATGAAGTCACACTATGTAAGGGTGCCCCATCATATCCACAAAAACATTGTGATCTCTCCTCACAGCTCGATCCTGATGTCTGGATGGACTTTATTGCACGATTTCAGAGAGGTAACCATGAGTCCAGTGATATTCCTGAAGCTTGATAATGATGTGCCCATTGATGCACTTGTAACCCTCTTAATCACAAAACGCGATCTTATATCTCCAATTAATCAATTGCCTGCAACTGGTACTGCAGAGATTGACGAAGTTCCACAGTTTATCATAAAACTTTGAGTCTATATCTAATTGAACCCCTCTTAACAATTTTTAATAACAAATTAAAAGGAGAATTTTTCCCTCCAACATGGAATGTGTAGTCCGTCAGGCCACTCCCAAAGGACTCCTAGTCAACTGAAGCCAAGCACTTTAGACCCATCTCTCGCTCCTCGTATTTACTGAAGCTGCTTGAGAAAACAGTACTGAAAACGCTTACCATACACACACACATCTCCCTCACAGGCCACATCAAATTCATTATGCGTTGCAAGACAGATCAACAATCAGTAATCTGCTTATGACCACCAATGCCATCTTTGGATCGTTTGAGGAGAAAGAAGAAATTGCTATCACATACCTGGATCTACAAGCAGCGTTCGATAGTGTCAGCATCCCTGCCTTGCTTAAGCTCCTTCAAAATTACTATCATATCACAGGACAAGTATTGAAGTTTCTGACATCCCTACTTCAGAGTCTGGGCAGGTAGCACAGTGGTATCGTCACCGTCCTCCCCACACTGGGTGTAAAAGTCCCGGGTTAGAATCCCGTCGACGGCGCGAGGAACTTTAGTGGGCTTTTTTCACTCCATGGCTGAGTTAGTCGGTCTCAGGTGTAGATAGCAAGGTTTTTTCCCCTCAGAAACTGGGGTTTTTTCGTCCAGCAAACAGGAAAATCGACCAGAGAACACAAATAGCGAGACCATTACTGTTTCTCGACATAGAGAGAAACAATAATGGACAAAAAGATACAGAGAAAGAGAGAGAGAGAGACAAAAATATATATATAGAGATGCAAAGAGGGAGAGGAGAGAGATAAAGAGAAGAAGACGATATGATAAAGTGATAGAGAGAAAGTTAGAAAACACACACGAGAGCGAGAAAGAGAGACAGAGGAAAAAGGGTAGATGAAGATAAAGTATGAGAGAGAGAGAGAGAGAGAGAGAGAGAGAGAGAGAGAGAGGGAAAAGATGTCGACCTTGCTGAAGAAAATTTCCAATTAAATTTTGAATATATTTCCCTTTTAAAAGAAACGGCCAATCTATGATGGAAACATTATTGGGATAATTAACACACCAATGGCACGCAACTGGCATCCCACAATAGGAAGTTGTCCATTGTTTGCAGCTTAATATAAAGGCGCAGGGGCGGCGTCATTAACACGTGTGCGCGCCTTACAAAACCGGATAATGAACAGCCAGATAAATGCACTATCTCTCACTCTAAGACTGAAAGATGAAAGAACAGATTAGAAGCTAAACAAAGAATGTCCGGGTACCTTGCGCGGCTCGCACGTAAATCGGCTGATCGATCGATAGTGGAATGAATTAATTGGGTCCCCATCACCCACCAGCATTTTTAAGAATAAAGTGGGTGCACGAAAACAATTTTAAAGTTTAAAACAATCTTTAAAATACGACAGATTTGAAAATCATTTCTCAAATTTAAATAAAAGTTTTTTCTTATATTGAAAAAAAAAAAAAAAAAAAAAAAACGTTTTTTTATTCGAATTTGAAAATTTTCAAGAGTTAGCAGCAAGATATTTCGAACAAGAATCCTTCTGAGCCCCACTTGATAGAGCTCATAAATTGACAATTTCTGAGCCCTATTAAGTGAGGCTAAGGAGTGGGGCTCTAAAAGTAGGTCCCCTCACTGTCCAATAATAATGGGTAAGAAGAAAATGCATTAGGAGAAATTAAACCAAAAGACAAACATTACGGGCTTCCAGATTATTTATCTGACAGTTCTTTGAGGTTTTTTATATTTCTACGACTGTACACGTGCCCGAGACGTAGGTTAAGATGTAGAAGGAACTGAACAATTGACAGAGTGACAGAACCTCTGTGTGATCGTCTGCTAGTGGTTACTAGGGGCAACAGTGTCTCCTTGCTAATCATGAAGAAACTTGAGAGTCACAATCAATGTATCGTGACCACTACTGATGGAAGCAGCTACTCCGATGTAGGGGGGGAGGTATCTATGCTCCTTGTAATGGCTTTCGAGGATCTAATTTACTGGAAATAGCTTTTTGTGTAATGGTCGACTACAAGGGATCGGTTTTCCTTCCCTTAACGAAGACAGCGAAAGTAAGCCTAAGAACAGATCGCATTGGGTGACCAAAAGATTGGCACTGTAAACCAAATATAATCATTTATATTTTTTCTTCAGATAAATCAATAAGGATGGATATTCGCTAGAAGTATATTCATATTTCGTCCCCCTAGTTCCCCCGCCCGAATCGCTTTCCTGTTTACAGCGTTTCTTAACCCACAGCGTTCTGTTTGATTTCGCACACAAACCATCCTCTCTAGAGAGACATTAACCTTCATGGATGAGCAGAATGTTTTTGAATTTCACCCCAAGGATCACTCTCGCCGACACCTCTACCTCGCTAGAAATAAATGATGCTCCAAAAACGTGACAACAGCGCCACCTAGTAGTAATAATTTAGTGCTTCGTCCTGTAGCATCTTTCGAGATGATTTAACAGCAAGGCAAAAAAAAAAAAAGCACAGAAAAGTTCAAGGCCACCTCCAGAAGTGGAGCCTTATTCGTGAGGCATGCATAACTTGCATACCGGGCTAAGCATGATCAATGATGTGTAATTTGCATAAGTATATAATTCTGATCGTTTTTGTTTTTGTTTGATAAGGATTTATTTTCTGGAATACTTTTCCTCCATGAGGCTACAGACATATTATATCCGCATTAACTCCAACGTTGGTCATTCAAACAACTTGGAAAAACTTAATACACTGATCTACTAAAATATTAGCCGAGAGGAAATCCGATTTGCCAATATTTTAGTAGGCTATCCAATGGATGCTATTGATTGGCAAAAAACCGCAAGACAAATTTAAGGTGTACCGGAAGAAAGAACTCTATGATGTTCCTAAGACTTGCAAGCGATGTGGAAGAAATAACCAATCGCATATGGATGTGGAAAAAGTAACCAATTCTGAGGATATCTATCTCATTCTCACCTCTCTTGTAGAACCATCCCTGAAGGCGGTCTCAACTCGTGTTTTACACAAGTTGAGACTGACTTCCGCCTTCAAGGTTTTACACAAAGGATAAAGAATACACAGAGATAGTTTGAAGAGTATTTCGAACACGTATAACATCCTCTTCAGTCCCCAATGTTCCCGGATTTGAATTCAATCGAGTACTTCTAATCTCGATTGCATTCATCACCATGGACACCCGTATGCACGTTCTAGAATCAATAAGGAACACAGCTGCTGCTGCTGCATACTCTAATATTTTGATAGGACAGTGTACATCTTTTACGAATGTATCGTCGCGTTCAAAATGTATCTTACAAGGCTTCAGTACTTCGTTTGTTGTGGTGAATTCAACATCTTCTCTGGCTCAACCTACCAGGTTAGAGACATCCAAGAACTCCTTTAAAAGAACTATGGCACTCATGAACAAGTATAATCTAGATATGGCTGTGGACAGGAAAGAGTTTCACAGAACTATCAGGAGCAGATTGGCTGGTTGACGGATGAGCTCAAGATGAAAGATATCCTCATCAATTCTGTGTGTGCGATGATGTCTTCGCTACTGCCTGCTCTCTGTGATTCTCTTCAAGATACTGAACCAAGGATATCATGTATATCGTATTTTTATTTCCATGAATTGGACTTATCCAGTTGGAAATGAACTATTATTGTACTTTGTTATTCTGCTATTTATTTATATGTTAATGTACAATCTTTGTATCTTCCTGTGTATTTTCTGCTCTGTTATGCACTTTAACTGGGCGCATGCCTGCTGTGTATATTTTATGTTAATAATAAATAAATTAATAAATTCAGAGTATCCAATAGAAATCGATCTACACCTTACAGGGTCGCACATTATGCAAATTATTCATGCCTATAAAAACACGGGTTGCGACCACATCACTTCATTCCCGTTTTTTAGTTTGGTCAGTGGGATAGCCACATCTCCAGTACTCAGGATGGCAAGTCATCGTCGTTTAGATGATTCTTTGAGATGGTGGGCCGTTCGACGACTTGAAGCCGGGAAGTTGGTACGTTAGTTTAATGCGTCACGCAGTGCTGTCTCGCCACTATGGAAGCAGTTTTAGGAGACAGGAACCATTACAAGAAGAGCTGGACAACATAAACCAGAAGAGACCGCTATCTGGCTCAATTCAAGTGGACTCTACGCAAGGAAGCCAGAGGTTTGTATCCCATTAATTCTAAACCACCGCAGACTCGTCGCGTGTTTATGACACTAGTGCCATAAACATGTGACTTGGAGCCCAGGCAAATGGGGTATAGTTCTATTCTCTGATAAGTCCCTAAAACGGGACTTCCCCTTCATACTTTTGATATGGGTACCGTAACTGCGCAGAGGTACCAAGAACAGATCCTCGAACCCTATGTGCGACTTTTTAGGGGTGCGGTTGGCCCAGATTTTCTTTTCATGCACGACAGCGCTACTGCATATAGAGATCAAGTGGTGGAAGAATATCTTGAAACTGAAGATATCAAACGACTGCCGTGGTCAGCACGATTACAGATTTAAATCCGATTGGACATGTGTGGGAAGTTCTTGAGAGTCGCATTGCACGCCGATAGCCAACTCCTCGGTCACTTGGTGACTTGAGGTCTGCGCTGGTGATCTTTTTGGTAATTCTTATGCAACCCCTATAAATGCCTGTCCGAATTTTCTCGCTGTCTCCTCATTTCATCGTTGTATGGTACACCACCGTACCAAATTTTGTCCAGCTTCATCGCAAGCTGCACGAGTTACACCAGTTTTGTACGCGTTCAGTTAATTTCGTCGAGCAGTGTAGTTGACTATGTGAACGTGAGCTCTCTCCTTCTACCATCTGGAAGGCGCGCTAATTCCTTTCTTTCTTTCTTTTTTATTTTTCTACTCGGAAGTGAGAAATATTCTTCTCTGCTCTCCTCTCTAACACAAACAATCACCAATTATACCCTGCAACTGAATCAGCGTTAATCGATATGGGAAACTCTCCAACCCACTTTCTAGACGCAACGTTATCGGTGGCACTTTGAAAGAAGTAACAAGTAGATCATCTATCACCCATGCCGAATAATTCCCTGATAGAGTGACTCCCGAACGTTTCCTTCACTAAGCATCCATTATTCATGTCTGCCTCCAGTCCAAGGCACAAAAAATTGAAATAAAAATCGCAAAATTGTATTCGCTTAAATCGACTGCCGACAGAGGGCGCTGTATAATTATAGGTTGGCGAATGCAGGTTTGTGTAACAAAACAAGGTCAGAGTGTCTTGTGGGTGTATATAAAAGTTTAGCGTTGTATAAAGAATGTATAATACTTTACAAAATATTAGGAGGTATATAGGATGGTTAAATTCCACGCGTATAAGAAATCTTTACACTGTGTTAATTTTTCTGAGATAATTTGTCTCGCGCATCTTCTTCTTCTACCGTAATGAATCTTCTCGAGGCTGTGTTTACAAAGTATAATTGAATTTCCACTTTAAACGACCTCGTGAAGGTATTCAGCGAGTTGACTTCTTACCGCATCTAATGACTCCGAAATATTTAAGCCCAGGTCGCGTTGGCAAAGCGTGTAGTTCGTTAATTTAGTGGGAAAAGCTTTAAGACAATTGCAGGCTACACTTTGGTCCCAAAATTCCTGTTTCATTCGTGTGAAAAATCCTCTTATTCGCTCCATTTCAGGAGACTTCTACATGTAAACACACTTCCGCGTCGTTGAATGAACTCAATATAATTCAACATCCATCAATAAAAGTGATGGAAATATCACGTTTCTATTGCTTTTTGGGGATAATGTTTCCTTTCCCTTTCCCCAAACAAACTTCCTCCAAAAATCTTCCGGTTTAAAGCGAAGTCCATCAAGTTTATCAAAAATAAATTTTAAGAATTCACCAGCAAACTTTGTCAGATTATCCCAGAATGCATTTGATAACCACTCACTGCCATATTTTATGTATTCCAACAGAATTCGCTTTCATCTTGCTTCGATATTACTCAATTTTCACTGAGTTGGGTTTGATTCTTTATTTATAAATTTCACACTTTCCTCTCCATGTTGCATCTAAAATATTGTGCTCGAGTGACTCATTCAAATAGGACGTCAATTTTTAACCATCCCACACAGATACTCACGACGTGCCTTTTAAAGCCACTCTCCCGTAAGACATGCAATGGTTCCACCCAGACATTTGTAGAGTGCTTCCATTTTTTTTCCTTATATATTCGAAATTTGATGTGATTCTGAAAATACTGAACACGACTTGCGGATTCCAGATGGAATCAACGGATCTGTCGAAATATCAACATCGCTTCCTTTTTCTATAACTTTACTTTTAATGCCACCACTTTTAAAACACTGCGTTTTAAATATAAAAATACCAAAATAACGCGTTAAATAAACCAATAATCAAATTTAGGAGTTAAAAGCAACTTCTCATAGAAATTTAAACAATATTTATAATAATACTCGAGGAAATATGTTTTATAGAATTACCTGTAATTTCATATCATATAATCCACTTTAATCAAGTGCAATCTAATTTGTATATTTTTTATGATTCAATTTCATGTAATTAAATATCATGAAATCTCATATAAATTTTGTAATCACTTTCCTGTAATCTCCTATCTGATAAAGTCTATTTCATATAATTTAAGTGATCAATATCATGTAATCTCCTATCTGATATAATCTATTTCATGTAATTTAAGTAATCAATATCATGTAATTTCACATAATCTATTTCATCTAATAATTTTAGATGAAAATTTTAGGTGATTTTTTAATCAATTTCATGTAATCTATTTCATATAATTTCATATAAGTTTAGTAATCAATTTCATATATTTAATTTTTATGATCAGTTTCATGTAATTTTATATCGTTTATACAACTACGTGTAATTCCATATCACAATCTACCTCACATATATTTCATATAACTTATATAACTAACCAATTTCATATAATCCAATTTAATTCATGAAATCCAATCTGAATTTTATGTGATCAAGTGCAATCAAATTTATATATTTTTTGTGATTCAATTTCATGTAATCTCATATAATCTATTTCATACAATTTTAGCAATCAATTTCATGTAATCTATTTCATATAATTTTAGCAATCAATTGCATGTAATCTTAGTAATCAATTTCATGTAATCTATATCATATAATTTCAGTAATCAATTTCACGAAATCTCATAATCTATTTCGTGTAAGTTTACTAATAAATTTCATGCAATTTAGTATATTCAATATAATTTTTGTGATTAATTTCATGTAAATTCATATAGTCAGAAATTATCTCGACTTGGTATATTAATTTTTATGAAATTTGCATGCTTACAAGCGAATTTTAAAAATTAATAATTTCGCGGCCATAAACTTTTTGGAGGTCTATTAATTTCATGAAATTATATGTGAAATTTCGTAATGTCTACAAATATAAATTTCAAAAATCAGATATTTAAGTCTTTCGTTTTTTATGCTGTTTTCCTCAATTGTTTCTTAAATGTTTAATCAATATTTATAGGGCTTCATTAACATTTATAAATAATGTATAGGGCTTTGTGTTATTGATTATATTTCGTGAAATGTATTTCATAAAAAATTGTATCATAAAAAACTTCGTAGAATGTTTGCGTCCAAATATCATAATATATGTATAGTTAGGTTTTTTAATTCTATATGAATTAGGATTTCGCGAAATTTTCATGACTTCTATGAATTCACACGATATCATTCCATGTGATTTTCATATTTACACGCTGTTAATTCTAATCGGAAATTCCAGCATTTTATGTTCTCCCGCTCATTAAATCCAGTGTAAGTAGCAATTAATATGCGAAATTCGGTGTCGTGTGCAAAGGCTTCAAGGACCGACACGTTAAGGTGTCAGAAACATGGCTGGGTGTGGTCACGGATCTCCAGCGGCAGTATATATACGTGACAGTTAATTGCCCCACCTTTTTTTAGGTAAAATTATCTGACGTGTAAAGTGAGTGTATGCCATCATGGATTTTCGGGGTTCATCTCTAGACGGTATGGTATGATTTTGTTCCTGGACGCGTTTCTTTTTACAACCAATTGGAACTGATTGTAGGAAGGAAGTGTACAGCTGTAAATAACAAGAGAAGGCATGCTATAGCAAATTATTGAATTCAGAAAATAACTGATGATTTTTAAAATGTATTTCATTGATACAATATGTATTTAAGGTGATTGTGATGTGGATTGATAAATATTGTACTGTACTGCTTAAAATAGGCCCTCATGGGTACATAGAAGAGACTTCCCTGCACGGGGTGGAAAAGGTTCGAGTTCGAATCCTGTCAATGACGCGAGGATTTTTTATGCGATTTTTCACAACATGGCTGAGTTAGTCTGTCTCGTGGGAGGGTAGATTTTTTCTCCCGGTTTTTAATCCAGCAAACAGAAAATTGATCTCAGAACACACGCAATTTACAGAATGTGTACACGGAGCAACATTGCCTTAGTCTAGATGCTCCTAAAACCCAAAAACAACAGTAACAGCAACAGATCCAAAGTGAAAAATGAAACTGGCAGCCCATTCTTCAAAATTTTTCCATTCCATAAACAGACCACCCGAGCTTAGCAATAGTCAATATACAGACGCGAAACTGGCGCTAATCCAAAACAAGCTCGACTATGGCTATTAACTTTTAAGTAGGTGTTTTAGAGAACTCCGGGTGAGTAGAGAATATAAATACTTTATATCCTTTATATCGTATTCGCAGAAGGATTTCTTTTTTATATTTTCTATATAAATAGAACATCACTGGATTGAAAGAATATAGAAAAAAATATAAAGGTATAAAAATTAAAATAAATCATGATATATTAAATACTTGGCAAAGCGAAGTGCATTAAGTCCTTATTAGCTGTGAAGTGCGCTTCCTCACGCACCACATGACTTCTTCGCTATACACAATTTTGCATAGATTGTAGATAGAAAAGGCAACTATTGACCCAATCAGGCTGTAACATCTTATGGCCAGACTGTTCTCGTGGCAGAATTCGTCCAATAGCACAATTCGTTCTATAGCATTTAAGAACCTAGACACTGTCTGTGTCTAGGTTCTTAAATCCACATTCATCTGACGCCATGTGATTTTTACCTCTTCCTCAAACACAAAATTAAGCTGAAAGGATGAGGATTTCATGACATTTCAAACATCTATCAACCGGCCAACTCAACCGGCGTATGTGACCAAAGTTTTTCAGAAGAATAAACTTAGAAATTTTTGAGAAATTCATATTCACCTGACGCCATGTGATGTTACCTCTTCCTCAAACACAAAATTAAGCTGAAAGGATGAGGAATTCATGACATTTCAAACATTCATCAGAACGCGAAAGAACTCAACCGGCTGGATGAGGAACTCAACCAACAGGATGAGGAATTTATGACATTTCAAACATCCATCAGAATGCGAAAGAACTCAACCGGCGTATGTGGCCTAATTTTCGTAGAAGAACAGCCTTTTTTGATTGGATGTCGTTGTTCTGTCCTACCACGTGGCCCAGCATTCCATGGACGAATTAATTTGATATCAGGATGCCAGATTCTCTAATAAAGTGGTAGGGCAGTGTATTAATAAGAGATTAAATTAGCGAAGAATATCTTCTGCTTTTTCGATATATACAGATAGATGGACCACTGAAACTATAAATAGCATTTTTATTTAGAAATAAATCTTAAGAAATTCATCTGCTCAGGGCAAAACTAAAGACAGTGGAAATTCGTCTTTAAACGGGAAACTAGGATACTCACCAGATGGCGCTCTATTTGAGATGTTACATAGTTTATTCGGGGACGATAAACGTAACGAAGGACGTCACAATTATCCGCGGTTGGCGGTCTCTTCCTAATGTGTCACGAAATGGCGATTTTCAGATCTCCCATGTTTGTGAACTCTGACATTTGTTCCGAAACACGAGACTGCGGTCGACGGTATCCATAGTTCATAGCTGTCACCGTTGACACCGAGTTTCACGTGCTTCGCAGACGACACACGTGTGGAAATTGGTAGTCAAAAGAAGCTTACAGCGATAATACAGAATCTTCCACAGGCCAGTGCGTTCGGTGATAGCAAGAGGGGAGAGGGGAGGGAGTGTAGACGCCTCTGCTACAAGAAAACTAATTTCATCCTAAATACTCTTTTAATAAGCAGTCCATAGCTGTTTCTTCGCTCCATAAAAATGAAAAATACTCTTTTCTTGAAGAAGCGGCAATTCCAACGAAACATCCGTCAAGGTTATTAAACTTTATAACCTATAAGAATGAAAAAAAAAAAAAAAACTTGTTAGTTTCGGAGTTTAACTCCATAATCTATGAGTGCTTAGTGTGCCATCTGGCGGTTAAAATATTCAAACTAACGATGTGAAAGGGATTTTTTTTCAAAATAAAGATCATTTTCGATTTATTTCGGGCGATGGTAATTTTTGGTTGGATATAAAGCGCCCCCTATGCTAAAAGGGAAGTGAAAACCATTACGGTGGATATTCGAAAGGCTTTTGTCCAAGTTTGAAGACAAGCGAAGAAATTTCCCAAAGAAATGGAGCGAGAAAATAGTCCCTCGATTTTTCAGTCGCCTTTCTATTCCATTCGCTGCTTTGCAACGCCAGAGGACAAACTACTTGTTATCACTTAAAATAGGGTGCATGTTCGGTTCAAACTGTCAGAACCTATTTCTCGGTTGGGGAAAAGTGGAGGGGGAGGGGGCAGGTTCTGAGCAGCGAGAGTAGTGAATAGTGTGACACTCTGACAGGGAATGATGAGGTAATTTGTATCCATCGGCCTCGACTTTGACTCGCTCTTCGCCTTCTGACAGGTCTTGCGATAACTGGAATGGTCAACCCATACACAGCAACACCACTTAGACAGTTTAAATAGAAAGAAATCTTGATTTAGATAGCACATTAAAATAATTGCGTGATCCATGCATATCGGAACACTATTATTTCTTCGGCTTTTTCACTTCTGTGTTTTAACACTGCCCCCTTGCGTCATATGATGCTCTTTTTTATTAAAAAATAAATACCAATTCTTGCAACTTAATCATGAACCAAAACATTTTAAATTTGAGTTAACAAGCTAACTTCAAGTTCAAATGGTGCTCATAATTTTCTCTGCAAAATTTTTAGGAGCGTTCGCATATATAATACACATGCGTCTGTCTTTACTATGTCCGTCCGTTCGACCGCATGTGACAACTCGACTTCTAGTCGACGGATTTTTATGAAATTTTATATTTGAGTCTTTCAAGAATATTTATTAAGCTATTTTCAATTTCATTAAAAGCACACAAATAGAACTCGGACAATTATTATTTACTTTCCCATACAATTTGTATGGGAAAAATGAAAAATAATTCTATTAAACACAGAAAAAGAAAAAAAATCATTTAATTTAAGAAAAAAAAAATCGAAAACGTGCCTGAAATGAGCGCTGCGACATTGACTAACTTGTTAATATATTTCCATACATACTTTAATATTTTTATTATTTGTGGTCTCTACCTCATTAAAAGCGGTCCGTATCTGAAAAAAAAAAAGGTTGGGAAACACTGACCTATACTACCTATATCTGAATACAGTTTTAAGAGCATTCAACCAGACCGATAACAACCTCTCTTGCCCTAAAGGTGCCTTTACCAAATTTAATGCAATTTTTTATCCTCAAATATTTAAGCAATAATTTTTAAGGACAATAGCATATATGTGTAATGCGCCTAATGTCTTCATTATGTCCATCGGTCCGTCAGCATGTGATAACTCGGCTCCTAGTGGGTGGATTTTCATGAAATTTTATATTTGGGCCTCTTAAAAAGGTTTGTTGAGTGATCCCAAATTTCATTAAAAATGTCGAAATTATTATTTCTTTGTCCGTCCGCATGTAATAACTCAACTTACAGTGGATGGATTTTCATGAAAGGTTATATTTCGCTCTTTTAGAACGATCTATAAAGCCTCTCCAAGTTCCATTATAATTGGACGAATAGAAATCCTTAAATTATTATCATTATTTATTATTTTTTTCATAGGATCACATAGATTATCCATATAGTGATCCTCCCCATCCATAATGGGGAGGAACGCCGCATAGCTCTCAGTATCAAAAACCAAACAGCTTCGTACGCTAGAAGTTATGGGACGTAATAAACATATCACGGAGTTTCAGAAGGGTATGATTGTGGGAGCTCATGCGTCGGGTGCTTCCATATTGAACCGGCACATCTTGTTGGTTGCTCACGGCCCACGGTGGTTAAGGTGCACAAAGAATTGTGTCGAACGGGTCAAACTACCTCCCGACGACAGAACAGTAAAGGATTAAGTAAAGTGGTTGTTCGTGGCGAGCGAAGGGTGCTGCGCGTTGTACGGGCTGAGCAGCAGGTCACTGTAAGATATCTAACGTCGCAATACAATATGAGGAATTCAAGAACAACGCCCCAAATGACGATGCGCCGCACACTTATACGTAAGAGGTTCCACAGCAAACGACCCAAGAGACACCCTCCCCTCATCATTGATCATCGTTTACAGCAATGCTATGGCGTCAACAACACGTTAATTGGACACTGGAGGACTGGAAATGAGTGTGCTGGTCGGATGAGTCCAAATTCCTGGTGCAAGACGCCGATGGACGCCTTAGAGTGTGGTTCAAGCAACAAGCGTCCATGGATCCATCTTGCATGGGGCCCCTATCCAGGCAAGTGGTGATGGTTGCTTAATATTGGGCAGTTTTGCTGGCAAGAACTAGGACTCCTGGTGCGTATGGACTACTGTTTTACTGGTGAGCTCTTAGGAAGTCGTGTGCCCAGACATGTGACATTTTTTCCCGGACAGAAACGGGACATTCCAAGACAATAATGCGCAGTGTCATCGACGCATTATCGTCTTGGAATTTTCCGACGAACACAGAGAAGATATAGCCCATCTTAAGGCTGACGTAGCTGAGTGGTCAAGCGCGAGGGTGCATAATACACGTGCATTGAGTGACCGGGGTTCAAGCCCGTGACTGCTAAATACGGTGCTGTTCCTTGTATTCTCTATTATTGTGAACTCCTCTTACCGTGTGGTCGTCCCGAAGTATAAACAGAAAATGTATTTTTATTTTTAATTGGCCTTCAAATTTGCCTGACCTTAATCCATTTGAACATCTGTAGGAAGTGAGGTGTATGGACCATAATCTAGTTTTACACTGGGGAAAGAATTGCAGGTAGCATGGCTGCAGATCCCTACAGTCGTCTTTGGACATCTAGTGGAGTCAATGTCTAGGCGAACAGCAGCTGTTATCCGTGGGAATGGTCGCGCGACACAGTATTAGGTAGGTAGTCATAATTCAATGATCACTGAGTGAATACTGCTGAACGCCTGTTATGGAGCATCCATCTGGTGCAAACAAGCCACGCTGGAGAGAAAGCTAATCAGTACAAAGGTTTATGCTTTTATCAATCTGCAGGGCATGCCACGCTGTCAGCACCCCTGCACTGTAGGTTCTCACTGGATGTCAACCGTTATACCCTGAGATTGTGAAAAGAGGCTTATTCTACTGGTTAAAGAAAGGAGTACAAACAACCCTACTAAATTTACAGCTAGATCTAACAAATAACGTGAAACAAGAGAAAACGCACATCACCCAACATCTACTGGAATTATGGCAACGGTCATGGGAAATTTCACCGAAAGGAGAAACCACCCGACGATTCATACCAATGATCAAAGTAACCCATCAAAAGCCTCCTCCCTGGTACTCGCCTGGGTTGTAGTTAACGTTCTTAATCACGGGACATGGTCCCTTTCGACAAAAGTTGACAGCCAGAGAGAGAGAAAGAGAGAGAGAGAAACCCGCGATGCCACTGCGGATAAGAGGAGTCCTGGGGGTGGTACCTCAAGCATGAGTGCCCCACCTACGAAAACAGCAGGGTTAAGCTCTTCACAGAAATATAAAGCAATCCACGAAACAATGAGTTCTCTCTCCTACTAGGAGAAAGTTCATACAAAGTGCTTGCAACCTATGCGCACGAAGTTTTTGTCCTAAGAAGAGCCAGAATAGCAGAACTCAGCACAATGTTGAACATTACACCTTGAAACCAAATGAAACTTGAGCAGAAAAATTCCAAACCTTTGACATAACACTGAACTCAAGCAAATCCATTTAAGGTAGGATATATTTCCGGCACCATCCTAGGGTGTGGGATTTCTGGCACCCCTCGGAGTGCGGAATTCGAAAAGCTCACGCTAACCCAACATGGGAAGGATCATTGCTGGCACCATCCATGGTGCGGGATTGCTGGCACTCCTCGGAGTGGGGGATTTGCAAAGCTCAGGGCCAATGGCGCTCACACAGGAGCATCTGCTCCTGTGACTTTATAACCCTCATCGCCATCCCTTATCTCGCCTAAACTTGGGTGGATCAACTCTTATTTGTCTATCCACCCATACTCTTTCCTCAGTGGTGGTGGCGGGCAACGCGGGGTCCCACTAGGGGCTCTGCGGCCAGAGAGACAACAACAAAACATAACACTATGCTAACACAAACCAGACATTACACTTTTCTGGCTTTTACAGAGATTCTGTACTTCTTCACAAAGTACATGGCGCAGATGTGGGAACCACCAGTAGCGCCTTCCACAAAACACTCTGCTGAAAGTTTTTATCCACATTTATGGTTTAGTAAGTATATTTTTCAGGATTAGAATATTTCTCAATGGAGATTTATCCCGGATTTTTCAAATTTGTGCACTTTGACAGCAGTTAGTCATTTCCAGACTTTCATTTCCACTAATGAAAAAAAAAAAAAAAAAAACAGCTAAGAAATTGGGGACGGATTCAAGTGAAAAACGATGCATACTAAACATTACGGACACCATTTTTTGCTAGAATCCGTTTCCGAATTTGGTGCTATAAACTAACCTGACCTATTGTTTACTAGCCGAACATGAAAGCCTATTAAATTCCTGACAGCTCTACTCGCTTGCAGAATGATATTCGCACTAACACAAAATCGTGATTAGCAGCCAATCAGCGAAAAGCAATGGGCGGAGTTAGATCTGGCCATCGTTTGCCGTCGCAAAGATCCATGGGTAACAAACTTTTTCTAAAGTTTAACTTTCCCCTCTTACAATTTACAGTGTTCCTCCTGATGATACAATGCCAGCACCAAAGCCACCAGAAACGTATGGACTCTGATTCAGTATTGCAGAGGGAGACTCTAGAAGATGAAGAACCCAGAAAGAGTACAGATCCAGACTTTTCAACTCTTGATACTGCAAAACCGCATCTAATCACTCAGGCCGAATTGAATAATTTGGTCAAAGATTTGGACCTCTCTAAAACCAAGGCTCAATTACCCGGCTTCAGCAGTGGAATCTTCTTGAAAAGGGTGTCAAGGTGTCTTTTTATAGGAAGAGGCAATCTAACGTAGCGACCTATATTACTCCATGGATGATGCTTTGGTTTACTGTAACAATATCCGGGAATTAATAAAAGAGTTAGATCTGGAGCACGTCCCTGTACAGTGGAGGCTTTTCACTGATTCATCCAAGGCCAGATTGAAAGCAGTTTTACTCCATAACAGAAATAAGTATCCATCGATACCATTGCCCATGCAGTTCAAATAAAGAAAACCTAGGAGGATGTATAGGTTCTTTTGCAAAAAATATGTATCAAGATTACAAATGGAATTTCTGTGCCAACCTAAAAATGGTAGCTTTGCTGACTGGGTTGCAAGGAGGATACACTAAATACTGCTGCTTTTTATTCGAGCGGGACAGCCGAGCGAAGGAGTGCCAGTATAGTGTGAAAAATGGCCAGATAGTTCAAAACTTACACCAGGACAGAAACAGAAAAATGTAGCACATCCTTGAAAATTGATTACTTGTTTATACTCCCAGACGACTACACGGTCAGAGAAGTTCACAAGATCGAAAGAATACAAGAAACAGCACCATATTTAGCAGCCAAGGGTTGGAACTCCGTTCATTCAAAGCAGGTGAACTTATGCACCCTCGCGCTTGATCACTCGGCTATTTGATTTCAGCAACGTCAAATCTACAAGAATCATCCGGAATTTTAACATGGAGAGAAAAAAAGGGGTTTTTTTGCCGACCAGTGATAATAAAAAATTGTGATCGATTGAATTCAAATATTTCCCAGCACCTAAAATTTCGAGATGATTACAAATTGCCCTCAGTGGAAGTTTTTATGAAATTTTAGCAAGTATTGTAACAGCAGTATCTTCATGAGGATGTGTACCATGTTCAATACTGACCTAGAAAAATGAGCCAGTTGGCCTGAGAGGAGTCAAGTGAGGCTTAACATTGATAAATGCAAGGTGCTGCATATGGGTAGCAGTAATCCCAGAATAATATACAAATTGGGTGGTAGAAGAGTGGAGGTAGTGGAGAACGATAACGACCTGAGGGTAATTAGTCCGACATGAAGTTCTCTGAGTAGTGCTGCTAGGACAACTCATTGGGTTCTGTCAGTGATATACAGGTATTTTGCAAGCAGGGAAAGGAGATGAGTATCCTTTTGTATAAGGCAATGGTTAGGCCGCACCTTGAGTACTGTATAAAGTCTGGAAATTTTAGGACGTGGATCTGATCGAAAAAAGATTATTCAAGGACACAAAAGGGTACCCATAAAACTAGGCACCTGCGAGGAGACGTGATTGAGGTTAAAAGCCCTGAATGGCTGAGGCATCTTTACATCTTTCTCAGATGACACACCCAAGGGGATATAGATTGAATCAACAATCAATTAATATCTTCCCCAGAGATTAATTGCTTGTTGGCATAAACCACCATATAATGTGGGAATGGGTAGTTCGAATAAATTAAAAGGACTGCAAAAATGAAGTGGATAATTTTTTTATCCCTAACACTGTAGGAGCTTGCTTCCTTGCATCACTTAATCACTACTGATACTAAAACACTAAATATTAATACTTCTAAATGCCATCACGGAATCGAACAGCATGACTCGCAGTTTGCGCATACTCTGAGCTACCATGTCTTAATTGAAAAAAAAATTGCATATATTTTCAATTGAGACATGAGACATTCTGTTACACAGTTGCTTTACACTGTCTACAGAAAAAGTTAAAATTTTTCCATTGCCATTATAGATCACTTTAGATTGAAATTAATAAAAACAAACGTGAAATTCAAAGAATAAGAGGAACCATTCTTGGTTTCACGGATGGTTGGCAACCTTGACTACCTTGATGATGTAAGAACAGACATCAGGTGCATTGATCAAGCCGTTGTTTTCCAGCTACAATTTGTTTAGTTTCTGTCTTATCAAAGGCTAATAGTTGGTTTGAGTAAGTCATTAGGATTTAAAGGAGAAGAGCAAATGAATACTGATATGTGTAATAGATTCGTGCTTCACTCTGATACCATCTCATGAATAAGTGCTGCCCCGAGGAGCATGCAAATGAAATCAGAGAAGCAAGGCAAAGATGCTTGGGGTGTTTACTCCAATTCTTCCCTTCGCATTAATCAAATAAAGTTTACCTTGATCAATCACATTACAATTCAATTAATTATGAATGCCGATTTTCCCTGCATCAAAAGTGCTGTTTAAACAGTTATTTAAAACTCTCTGCCAACTCCCCCTTGGGTTTTTGAAATCGGTAAAAGAGTTATTCGGATTTCCTTCAATTTCTTTTTGCATTGTTTTTATCTTTTGCAGTTTCGGATCGATGCGAGACTTGAAGATGACAATGGCAATTTACGGGAACCAATCAACACCATAAAACCATTTTTTTTTTCTTTTTTGGTCTGTAATAAGCTCATTTCCTTGTGTAAACGAGCTCTCTTTCAAAGTTCTCGGTAACCATGAAATGGACGGCACCACTTTAATCCAATAGATGGCGCAGA
Organism: Mastigoproctus giganteus; assembly: GCF_048544385.1. Taxonomy (NCBI): domain Eukaryota; kingdom Metazoa; phylum Arthropoda; class Arachnida; order Uropygi; family Thelyphonidae; genus Mastigoproctus; species Mastigoproctus giganteus. The sequence goes on along the minus strand of NC_143578.1, from coordinate 229,419,718 downwards.
AACAATATAGTCCCAAGTTCTTTCACTGTTACCATGGCAACGCCTGTGTTCACCATTTTTTAGTCTGTTCTCGGGGCCTGATTTCTTTGCTCTCTCTCTCTGGTGCGTGTGTGTGTAGTTCTTCCACTGCAAGTAGCGCATGCAGGACCGCTGGAACATAGTCTAATGCGCTAAAGAATTACTCTGTCTTTGACAGATGAGAGTGGCATTGAATACGGGCTGTCAACCCCATGTTCATTCTAGTTAAGCGTTCGAGAAACGCCTGACGCGATCGCTAAAGTATTTTGAATTAACGAACAAGAGAATTTACTTAGCCATGATGGACACTTATAAGAAAAGCATTGACAGCTGCCTGTTTTATTTATTTATTTTCTTTCTTTCTTTCTTCACAGCAAGTAGGACTCTCTCTCCCTCTCCCTCTCTCTTTCTTATTGTCAATCGGAGGAATTAGGTTTTAACTTGGGGCTTTCAGCCAAACTCTGGAAGCAGTGCACAGTTATTTCTACCTATAGGGAAAAGACCTTTGTCTTTGATTCTCTCGATCATTCTATATCTCTTTTACCTTCTCTCTCGATATCTCTATCAATTTTTACCTTTTTGTTCTAATCTCACTATCCTTGCATCCATTTCTCAAATACCGGAAGTAACGTCATAAAACTTCACCATTCCTTTTCTTAAAAACTACGCTGTTTTTTCAGAAGCACTTACAAGAATTTTCGATCCTTTTTGTTGTCACTTTTGGTTGTTGTAGGGTTTTAGGCGCATCAGCAACTTGGGCCACATTTTGTTTTTCTTTTGCAAGGGAAGCGGCCCAGGTTCATATTAATAGAAACTAATGAAGTTGATACACAAATAACGATTTTCTCAGTCGCAAATCAACGATTTCTAGATGCAGTCTTGGCTAAAACAATAAATAAACAATCATATTATTTCAAACGCCAGAAACATGTCCATTCAAACCACCAGCGTCAGTGAGCATTAAAAATCGGAGCACTCCCAATGTTTGTTGCCTTTTCGATGACAGCATTTTAAACAGGTTGCCTTCCTCGCTTTAACCACTGCAGCACGAACCCATCAAGAACGTTGAAAACACTCTCGCAATCCAAACACGCTTTCATTTAAAGCCAGCTTCTCTCTTAGTGTTTAACATTAAGAAGCAGATCCCAATTTAGCGACTATCTTCTTGCAGGCAAACGAACAAATCCAATCAAAATGATTATATAGTAATGGACTGGCATGATAATATTGGAAAATTTAATATTATTCGAGGATTGTAAACATTTATTTTCTCCCCAGGTCGATGAAGAATTCAATAAACGTAGTTCTCGATCATTTCGAAGCTATTTTTCCTGAAATTCTCATTTTTTTTTGGAGCATTTCGGAGCTCATCTGTTTGGCCTCACTGAGGGTAATTTAGTAAATTTGGTCTGCATGGCTAATGAATATTAATCCCGCTCCCCCTCCAGCATTTTAAATGACCCGATTTTAATTACAAGATCATAATCTGGGTTGCAATTAGCCTCTTATTTTCTTAAATCGATTACGAGATATTTATAAGGTCTTTAATAAAGACAGACATCTCTGACTCTAGTTCTCCAAGTTGTAACTCTGTCCAGCCCGTTTGACCTATTCATCGTTAGTGTATGTTGCAATAGCAACTACTCCTATTAATGATAAATCCATAAATCACCCCAGTTCCTATGTTCTCTATACCCGATGAGACTTTTCCTCTTCACAGAGGATTGGTTTACAAGAAGGCTCTGTTAAAGTTGGAGTTTCTGTGAGAAGACAAGATTATTCTGTCTACCAAGGGATATCGAAGAATAATGATGAGAGCCTGATATTTATCTTTTAGTTCCTCTAGGAAATCAGCCATAAAATAATACATATAACCCCGTCTCTCTACCGACCGATAACCATCCATGAAATATTGTTCTCTGAAAACGAGAGTACACACGCCATGCTTCGTTCAAAGTTGCACCTAACTGTGGAAAATGTAATAGCCAATTTCCATTTATACGAGCTTGGTAAAAATCAAAACGTTTTTTTGGCAACACATACTATGAAAAAGATTCATTTTAATTTCTAATATTTTGTCTGTCTGCCTGTCTTTTGGTTGCGCTCTTTACCGTTATGTCGAGAGGAACAGGTCTGGTGACCCGCGAAATAAATGATGTAGAGAGAGAGATTGTCTTAAAGGAGACAAGTCTGAAAAATAAATATATGATAAATCAAAAGTAGCCTCACACATTTAGTGCAGTATAACTTATTTATGAGTACACAGATGAAACGTTGTCGTGGGAAAAAAATTAATACAAACCCAAAGATGGAAGAGCTACATTTCCATATGACTTCCAGTGGTAATTGGGTACATGTCTCAGCAGTAATCAACCTTTTGCCACTTGCACTCAAATCATTCGCAACAGTTTGCAAACCCTAGGATAGCTCGTAGGTCTATTCCTAAATGTAACTCCACAAAAAGAAGCAAGTGGACTGAGGTCGGATGAGCAAGCTGGCCACAGAATTGGACCCGAGCGCCCTACCATAGAACCTGAAAAGTGGAGTCAAAACAGCCTCCAAAATCTTATAGTGAGAATGTGCGCCATCTTATTGGAATGGTATATTGACGAGATCATCCTGAGAAATTTGAGGGATTAGTTAATTCTCCAGCATCTCTCGACATACGGGACCAGTGATTATTTTATGAAGAAGGGACAGTACATCCTTCTGAAATTCGCAGCATAAAATACATAACTTTGGAACTGTCTCGAAAGGTTCCAAAACGCCCTTGAGGTTTCACTTCTCCTAGTAAACACATCCATACAGAATGCTTGGATTCTGACCTTGTCCTCAGTCGTAATGGTTTCTATAATGGTTTGTACCATCTGCCACATCTGGTTTGTACCATCTGCTCGGTGGAAGTTGGCGAATCTTTCTTCCATCCAAAAAATGCATTGTACTCTTACTGCGCCAGTGTATATCCCCATTTCTGTTTACAGTAGCAGTACCACAGACTCCAACTTATTTTATTTAGAACAGTTTTATGTCATATGAAACGAATCTGATTTCTGAAGCTGAGCTAGGTTGTTGTTCCTTCATTTTAAACATCACGATTCCTGAAAATAATCAACACGATTTGGAAGAAAGAAATCTAGAAAGTAAATTGATGACTTATTTTAAAGTGGCACCATTACATTAAACGGAGGTGACAGTTTCTCGCTAAACGACTGAAGCGGTACAGTTTCTCCAGAGAAAGTTCAAACTTTTGATTCTCAAAATCTCCGTACAAGCGCCTTAAATGAATGATGAAGCTGCCCTTATCAACTCTACTATCTAGAGTGACACGTTAAAGTAGGTTAACGTCCCCAGTGTCTATTCAATACTCTATTTTCTCGACTCTACAGAGCTAGTGAATGGGTGTGTCTTCAGGGTAAAGTATCAGACTCTAATATGACATTTAATTGCCCCACCTAAAAGAATCCAGGTCTCACACACACTGGGCTTTATAGTGTACGCGAAGCTGATTTAAAAATGATGGCGAAATTTAGGAGATGGTCATCCATTTTAACACGTGAACGTGTTGTTGATGTTGTAGTAGGGTTTTAGGAGCATCAGCAACTAAGACCATAAAGCTTCGTATATACTGTCTGTAAATTATTATTATTATTATTATTATTATTATTATTATTAAAATCAGTTTATTTCCCAAGAAACCTTGGGTCACCCCGGGACGGCTCTGTGCCAGAAGGGTGTGAATATTTACAGACTAAGGTGCGAGGAACACAATGTAAAATAAACAAGAGTACATGCGTGCTCGACCCGAGACTTTTACAGGATTAAATATACAATAATGTACAAAATATACAGTAATATACAAAATATATGATTACATGAAGACAAAAAGTCTTTGTCATATACAAATAGGCAAGTTAAAAAAAAAACACAAACAGTCTGTCATGTCCAGGAGCAGGTGAGTATTATAAGTTCATTATCTGGCAGCAGTTCTTGAGGATTTCCTTCCTGTAGGGCTTGTCTTCACAGAACCTATCAGGGTGGATCCTAAATTTATTGAAGATCCAAAGACAATTGGCTGGAAACATGTTCCTCAGGGAATCAATGCTTGACAGCGTAAGACGTAGAGGGAGACAGGAGTCGGGGGTGCTCCCCTCTTGCCCTCCTAGGGTCAGAGATTAATGTGGATACCGATGGAGCATCAATCGCCTCGTTATAAGCCGTGCAAGCGTGAGGACATTTTTTGTCATGATAAGATGTCTCCACGGAGTGGTGCCCAGATTTGCTTGTAGGATAGATTTGGAGATAGTTAGGGGGTGGCCTATCACCCTGTTCATCCATCTAAGCAACCAGTACTCTAAACTGAGATTCTTCTGAAGGTATGAGACAGGGGCAGATGACCAAATTTCTGAAGCATAGAGAGGAATCGGCGTAATACACCTCAGGATGTGCCGAACAAGCAGCGCTGGCTGATGCACACCAACGAGCCCTTGACGCACTGCCCAAAGAGCAGCGTACGACTTCTGCCTCATCCTGGCAAAGTGAGGCTGAAATGTGAGCCCAACATCCCAGGTAAGGCCAAGATCAGTATGAGAGGTCACCTTTTGCACCGGTTCCCCACTAACAAAGATTTGGATATCATTTTTGACTTTCTTCTTGGTTATCGTCAGTTGTGCTGATTTGGAAGGACACAGATGCAGCCCAATTGTGGCAAGATAACTTTCCAAGCTCAATATCTGCCTAGAAACTTGTTGGTTTATATCATGAATCTGATGATTATGATCTGAGCTCACGAAGAATTTCAGATCGTCGGCATAAGAGACAAAGTTCGGATTCTGAGCAAGGAAAGGCTCCAAAACTGCTGCAAACAGGATAGCTGACAGTACGCTTCCTTGTGGGATGCCTCTTGAGACGTCAATAGTTACTTGAAAGTCATTGTGGGTCACAGACAGATGTCTAGAGTAAAATAGACTTCAAAATTTGAAGTACAGCATCCGCCAGGCCGAAGTAGTGCTTCAGAATGGTAAAAAGAGCTGGGAGGTGTATTCTGTCATAAGCCGATTTTATGTCGAGGAATATGATATCAATCTGTGATTTGTTGTTAAGGGTGCGCTGAATCCTGAAGAGGGTATCAAGAAGATTGGTAGTTGTCGATCTCCTTTGTATAACGGTATGCAGGTACTCGGGCCTGTGTGCAAAGCAATGCTGGGAAATTGTTGGCTGAATTACTTTTTCAAAAATTTTGAGTAAAGAACAACTGATGGATATTGGTCGCAGGTCTTTAGGAGATTTGGATTTCTTGATCTTTGGAATGGGCTTAACATGGTAGGTTTTCCAAATTGAAGGAACTATTCCAGATTGCAGGATTTGTCTGAAAAAGGTGAAGAAGAAGGTCAACTATATATGGGCTGCAAATTTTGATAATAAAGAGTGGGAAACCATCCGGATCTACAGTGGCTTTGTTGGGTAGTTTATTGATGACATCAATTAGGGTCTCTCTAGTTATTTCTATTTCAGACAAGTGTGCCCTAGGTAACCAGTCCTCCTGCGAGAGAGAGGAATCAGAGTCAGAAAATCTGCCTGCAGTAAGCTGAACTGTGCCCATTCCTGGACAAGCTTTTTGTCAATGACTAGATGATGATGATGCGAAAGGATCCTTCTACCACTCTTCAACCTATTGAGAACAGCTTGGTTAAGGACCTGCCTTTTCTTTTTCAAGAAGCAAGCTCTTTCTTTCTTAAAGATGGAATGGTCTGAGCGAAGTTGAGTTTTCTGCCATTTCCGGTAGGCCTTCTACTTCTTGATGAAAGCCATCTTAGTTTCCTTATTGAAGCCCCGATTCGACCTGTTACCAATCCTGGTGATTCTGGCTGTACCATGTAGTGCAATTAACTTCAGTTGTTCAAAAGTCGTGTGTTCTGTGGTCGTTTTTCCGTTTGCTGGACGAAAAACCCCTAGTTTTCAAGAGGAAAAACTATGCTGCCCTCCCCTGAGACCGACTAACTCAGCCACGTTGTGAAAAACGTTCATAAAAATCCGTTGCGTCATCGACGTGACTCGAACTCAGGTCTTTTCCACCCGATGTGAGGAGGACTGCGATTCCACCAACTGTGCTACCCACGAGGGCTACGCACGTGTCAGGAATAGATAAAATCAACAAGTGCAAGCTAGAAGCATACAGATGAACAAAATGCAGCAAGATGTCGAGCCTAGCGACCTCCAACAAGGAGTCATTATAGGATGCCATATCAGCAATCAATTTTTTCGTGCCATTGCAAAAAACTACAGCTGGGAAACGTTCCAGCAGACTAAAGAAATTTACGAAGGCCCGAGAGCGCTCAGAAAAGAGAAAAGTAAATCCTGTCAACACTCATCAAATACTGTCAACCAAGAGTTCAGGCAGGCCACAGGAACTTATACTAGTAGAAGGACGATAAGTAGGGAGCTGCATGGTATCGGATTTTAGGGAAGGGCTGCAGCACACGAACCAAGCATCGAAACACGCATCGTTGAGCAACAACTTGTCTGGTGCTCAATGCTTAACTCATTGTAATTGGTCCCTGAATCGTTTGAAAGCTGTGCTATGGAGTTATGAATCACGGTACACGGACCTGGAGTTTTGGTCTACCTAGGCTAAGTGTGGGTTACGCGCCAAAGCGATCAAGGTTATGAGGCGCAGTATATTATGACTATAATCCGCTGTTCTTCGTTCGGTTTGCTGTCTGGAAGAAAAATCCACTAAACCTTCCCTGTGACCGACTAACTCAACCACATAACTTCTTGGAGTTCGCGCTCAACTTCTTTGGCTCTAGGAATATCCTGATTACTTCGGATGTCAATGCAAAGTCCCATTTCTGGTTCAGTGCTGTTTCTGACGCCTGAAGTCTTCTTCTTGAGGACTCTATTATAAGTCAAAACCTAGCAGTCCATAATCGACCAGACTAGCTCTCCACCTATTGCAGCTCAACTGGTGAGTCGAACATTGACGTTACACTCACCACCAGTGACTTAAATTCACGCATCAGTGACTGGGTTACAATTCCAGATTGGACATTCAGTGATCACAGAGCCATTGTGTTCCACATCTCTGTGGATGCACCTAACAGCCGCAACTCACCTAGAACACCAGACTTTGTCCGGTTCTGCACAAAAACTGTTGACTGGGACTCTTTTGATGCCTCCATCACTAATGACTTTCCATCAAACCCTCCAGACAGCTTCAGCTTAACTTCTGCAGAAAATCTAGCTCAACTTATTCAACAATCTCTAATAAAAGCCTCCTATAAATCAGCAAAGAAGAAGACCATCCGCTCTAAAGTCCGCTCCTGGTGGTCCCAGGACTTTACTACTCTTTGCAAATCAGTTCATCGCGCTCGACGGTTATATCAGCGACACCGAAACTGGCCTGCTGACGACGTTATGCTATTATATAATGACTACATTGCAAAAAAAAAATGCCTTCAGTAAAGCAATTGCAACGAGAAAAAGAGAAACCTGGACCATCTTTGTAAAAGAATCCAACAGCAAAAACCCATGGGGCCTCATGTACAAGATAGCTCGGGAGAGACCATTTACCTCTGATGTCCTTGGTACTGTTACCAATGAGACTCATGAAACCTCTGGCTGGACAGACTCTATCAACCAAATTCTTGACAACTTATTTCCTATGGATAATCGTTCTGAAGATTCTCCAGAGCATATGGCAATTCGGGAGGCAAATAACAAGTACACCATTGAGGAACGTGCCGAGCCATTTACTTTAGAGGAACTTACCTCGGTGGTCAAGAAGATCAATGTGAAGAAGTGTCTAGGAATGGATATGATTGAATATGTGTTCATTCTCCGGCTGTTAAAATTAAGACCCTCTACTTGCTCTTGCTCTTCAATAAATGCCTCATGGAAGGCATCTTTCCCTCTGTTTAGAAGGTTTCTTTGCTCCGTCTTATCAAAAAGCCAGATAAGCCTGCCTCAAATCCACGTGCCTACGGACCAATTGCGCTGCTTGATAATCTAGGGAAGATCTTGGAGCGGCTTATGGCAATTCGACTAACAGCTCTTTCAACAACAAAATCTCTTTTCTCCCTGTCAACGCCCCAGGTCATTCTTGCGAGGAGGCCTTGTCTGACTTTGTCTGGCACATTATAAATTCTAAATCCAAGTTTGAACTAGCTGTTATGGTCGACTTCGAGGGCGCCTTCGACACTGTCTTGTGGGACAGCGCCCTTGAACGTCTCCGGTCTGCCAGATGCTCCTTTCATATGTACAAATTATTTCAAAACTATTTCTCTGACCGCTCAATAATTGTCAAGTCAAAATTCCTCCAAGTCTCTGGGAAGATTTTTCGAGGGTGCCCCCAAGGTTCAGTCCTGGGAGCCCCTTATCTGGAACAGTGTGCTTCAAGACTGGCTGGGCCGCTCTCTCCAGAATTGCAAAATATTTGCTTTCGTCGATGACCTGACAATTGTGGTCTCATGCAGTTCTCGTGCAGTGTTGGAGGTGAATGCAAACCGGATTTTAACTGAGCTTTCCACCTGGTCATTGGCTAACAAACTTAAAATTAATCCAGTGAAAACAAAAATGATGCTTTTTAAATCCAAAGTGGGACTCAGGCGGCCTCCAATGAGTCAAAAGTTTTGGCTCAGGGGAAAATATTTCAAAATTTTTTGAAAATTTTTGGCAAGCGGTTTCCTATAGTCACTGAGGCAAAACTCCTTGGGGTCATTATTGACCATAAATGTTTCCTTCTATCCTCATCTGATTCACATAAGTACTAAAATCAAAAAGTTCACAGGGTCAATTATTCGAATTGCCAGAGGGGAGTGGAGTCTCTCTAGGAAGTCACTCTTTCTCTACTATAATGCTGTTTTACTGCCCATAGTCACTTATTCAGCAGGAGCTTGGTTTCATCGGGCCACCAATTCCAAAATGAGGTTAAAACTGAATTCCATCCAGCGCAGCGAGCTCCTCTCTATTCTCAGCGTCTGTAGAACAGTTTCCACCGCTGCAGTGCAAGTTATTGTGGGGTCCCTTCCATTGGATCTATTTGTCATCTATCGTGGCATCTGCTTTCGACACAAAAAACAAACACCTTCAGAATTACTTGGTATCCAGCTAAATTTAAATGAAGATCCTAAAAAAGAGAAATCCAGATGCTTTAACGAGCTAATTAGCATCTGGCAGACCAGATGGGACACCACCGCACTTGGAGCGACGACAAGAAAATTCCTGCCTGATATGACCTTCTTACTCTCTAAATCGGTTAAAACCTGGTGCTCTTTAACTATGGAAACTTCCTTTCTGGTAGCTGGACATGGCTCTCTCAATCAAAAACTCTTTCAGTTTCGCTTGCATCACACCGATCTCTGCAGCTGCGGGAATACAGAAGATTAGAGTCACGTACTCTTTAACTGTGCAATCTACAACGATCTTAGGGTGAAGCTGCGAACTGACATTCCAGATCTCTCTCTCCGAGACAAGAGGAAATGCTTCTGCATAATAAGAATCATCTCTCAGCTCTTCAGAACTTTGCCTCCGAGGTGTTTGCTCGCAGAAAAAGAATCAACGCCAGAGTAGCGCACCAGACCAATTCACCAAATACAACTGTGTAAGCGGGACAATACTTTGCTTCTCTGATTTATTTTCTTCTATGGTTCATGTTTGCATGAATTGTCATTACACTGATCCTAAAGGTCACCAGTTCCACATCTGAATTATTCTGGTTGTTGTTATTTGGTTTTTAGGAGCATTAGCAACCAAGGCCATATTGCTCCGGGGATATACGGTGGTCATTCCCTGACCTTTCCGCATCCTCCGTATTTGGTGGTCACGGACTCGAACTCCGGTCTAATCAAGAATTATTCTGGATACAAGAGTACTTATTGAAGACTACCCTTTTTTTTTTTTTTTTTTTTCACCAGCACCAGTCTGTTTTTTTTTCTTTTTTTTTTACTATTTGGTTATTATTATTTTATTTTATTCTTTTATTTATTTATTATTATTTTTTTTTCCCCAACGTGTCTTTTTTTTTTCTCGCTAATGATTTTTTTTTTTAACCAGCAACACGGGTTGTGTTTATTTTATTATTATCATTATTATTATTATTTTCTTTTTTCTTTTTTTTTTTTTATTATTATATATTTTTTTCTTCTCTCTCGCTCCTTTCTTTTCCTCTGGAATGGGCTCCCCGGAGGAATCTGGCCCACCTTTTGGCAGCATCAGGTGGGTCAGAGTCTCTTTTGAGGCATTACATGCTCTACTGGAACTGGGCCCACCTTCCCGTGGTGTGGACAAGTACCCAGAATCATCTGTCCAGGTGACTGATGCTTTTAGGTAGCCAAGTGGCCAAAACATAACAACAGAACACAACACACACACAATACACACCAACCTACGTCACACACATATCTGGCCCATTTTTACATGTAGTGATACTGTTCTTCACAGAGACACGAGGCGGAGTTGAACAGACGTTCTAGGTGCCGCTCATTACATATACGCATGTCCACATAACTCAACCACATTGTGAAAACAGCACATAAAAATTGCTCGCGTCATTGATAGGATCTGAACTCAGAGATTTGCTCCCAGGTGTGGGAGGGCGGTGATTATAGGTACTGTCAAACCCATGGGTTAGGTTAGGCTAATGGACAGAGAACGTTATTTATCAGAATGTGTCGAAGTGCTCTCACAAGCTGAGGCTGTTTCTCGTTGTTCAAACTTGGGCTATTATTAATCGTCCTTCCAAAAAATGAAGTCATAGGATACATTAGCATTCTAGAGGTTGTTGTTGGGTTTTAGGAGCATCGGCGACCAAAGCCATGTTGCTCCCTGTATATTGTCTGTAAATTGCATGTGTTCTGAGGTCGGCTTTCTGTTTGTTGGACGAAAAACAGGAGCTTCCGGAGGAAAAACCATACTACCGTCGCCTGAGATTGACTAACTTGGCCACGTTGTGATAATGACTCATAAAAATTCCTCCCGTGATCGACGGGATTCGAACTCTGGTTTTTTTTCTATCCGGTGTGGGGAGGACGGCGATCCTACTAACCTCTTCATTCAAGGCTGTACTTAACCGATCTCGGGCGGAGGGTGTAGGGTTTCCAGCCAACCGTGATACCCACGAGGGAAGCATTCTACAGAATCTCACCCTCCCTACATTATGATAGCAGTATATGGAGGACCCTTTGCTGTTTCACCATGACAATACACCATTTACTCGTAATACTGACCAGATATAATACGTTGACGTTCATAGCCTAAGTTGCTGTGGCACTTAACACAGTTACCACACATACCTTCTTCAGCGTACACACATACCAATGAATAACAACATATTATTATCAAAGTGATTCGGTTTGAAGATATGCAGATGTACACGCTTCCTCGGTCTACCCACAGTCACGATCTTAAACCGATTGAACACCTTTGGGATGAAATTGAACATCGGCTTCGGCTATGCCATCACAACAACCTTGTAATCAGTAGCTGAACTGACCACTGTGATGAAGGAATGGATCAAAACGCCAGATCAAAATTCGGAGTCTACCGAAGATGATATCGCGTGTAATCAAGGCGAGCTGATATATAATCAAATATTATATCAATGTGATGACATTATGAAATATTCTTAAGAACATACAGGCGAACGGATACTTTTGGTTATATAGTATATATGCTTTCTGTCTTAATTCTTCTAAAGATTTTTTAAAGATTTTACATCTTAAGCATTTAAGAAAAGAATCATTAAAATGAATTATAAAAAACGTTTTACAATGACTACATTTTAACTATAATGGTGTCCAAAGTAAAGTTGCAACCACAAAATCCGAGATAACAAGAAAAATAGCAAACCTTTCTATCATACATCTCTCCAATCTATGGCCAAAACAGTATTACAAGGCCGACTGGGCCAGCCGGGTGGGTAAAGTGCCTGCGTGGCAACCCAAAGGTCGCGGGTTTGGATCAGAGTAGAAAATGCAAAAACCTTGGAAGGTGCAATATGGCCACAGAAACCGATGCACCAACAACTAAAAAAAAAAGAAAAAAAAAAGTAGTTTTTCGAAGACTGATAGATCACGCATTTTCCCCATTCTGGCTTCAGATTACTGCAGTGGAACAGCCTGTGAAGTCTTTATTCTCAACAAGGCAACACATCATCACCCCAAGTCACAGTGTTAGTTTGTTATTAATTGTGTTAGTTATTAATTAAATATTAATTAATAACTAACACAATTTACAATAGATGGAGCCACTAGACAAAGTAATCTGTTTGTATTAAGAGTCCGTACTAAAGAATATTTTATATTAGCCAATCAATCTATCTCCTTCTTTAAAGAAGGTAGAAGAATCTCAAGACCCAATATTTTGCCTTCAATTGGTGTTGATTCATGCAGTTTCAGAAATGAACCATAATTTTGAAAGGACTTTTTAAAATTTATATATTTTTTAACAAACTGTTGTTGGTATACTATTGAATGATTGTCACAGGCAGCACAGTGGTTATAGTCGCTGTCCTCTCACAGGAGGAGAAAAGGCCTGATTTGGAAGTCCCTCAATGAAGCGAGAAGTTTTTATGGGCTTTTTCAAAACATGGCTGAGTTGGTCGGACTCAGGTGAGGATCGCATGGTTTTTACCTTCAAAAATTCGGCCTTTTCTTCCAGCAAACAAATTGACTGAAAAATAAACGCAATTACAGACACAATATATTAGCGCCTCAGTTAGTTGCTTAGCGCTTAACACGCATACTGTTGAATGACAATTTAATATTTTTATTTATTTAGATTTTTTACTTGCTGTATTCACTTTTCATTAGCTCTCTATGGCAGCCTAGTCGACACGATACACTGCCATCTACCACTCGTTTGGAAAAGTCTGGTTCGAGTCCCGTCGACGATTATAGGAATTTCTAAAGTCCTCTTCATTCAAGGCTGTACTTAACCGATCTCGGGCGGAGGGTGTAGGGTTTCCAGCCTGCACACCATGCAAATCGGCCAGTGAACAGACATAATGCAGTTAAGGTTATGAGCGCATGCTTTTGGACGTTAATACAAATATTTATATACACACATTAAGACAGTCACAGACAGAAGAAATACAAATAAATGCAAAGCAAACTGTGACTTGGGGTGATGATGTGTTGCCTTGTTGAGAATAAAGACTTCACAGGCTGTTCCACTGCAGTAATCTGAAGCCAGAATGGGGAAAATGCGTACGTAATCTATCAGACTTCGAAAAAGGTCTTATCGTGGGTGCACGCTTAGCAGAGCTACGATTCAAGAAACGAAATACATAGCTGGTTTCTCAAGCGCATCCATTTCAACGGCTTTTAATGACTGAAAAGTAAGTTGTTCCACATCTTAAGGATGCCGAGGACGTCGTGGTCAAATGTATCACGATACACTTTGTTTTCTACTGATGGTAGAATGTGGCGAGAACCTTACGATGCGATGGACCTTGTTTAGGCAACCCAAGCACTTGGAGATGGTATAATGGTATGGGAAATATTTTATTGGCACGGACTGGGTCCGTTGATATCGGTGGAAGGTCGAACGTCATCCGGGAAATACCTGAATTATGTATCGGATGTACTGCATCATGCAATGTTACACTTTTATCCCGAAGGTGATGGCCACTTTCTGGATGATGATGATAATGAAACAGCGCATTGTGCCAGAATCGAACAAGAATGGTTCGAAAAACATGACACGGATTTCCACCATCTTCCCTAGGCCCCACATTCACTTGATCTCAATCTTACGCACCCATGAGGGGGCACAAATTTAAATTGAGGCAGGATGGTTCCAGAATAGATGTAAGGAAGTTTGCCTTTAGCCAGCGAATGATTGTTGAAACAAATTTCCATCTATTCTTGTAAAAGCTGATAGCTTAAATACGTTCAAAGAAGAATCAATAGGATGGAATCAATAAGCAAAATGGGATTTTTTTTTGGCCGATGCTGTATAAGTTTACTTTCTTGCATAATTTGCCACTGCTAATGCTAATACTATTGAGAATGTGTGGGATGTGCTGGAGAACTATTCGGCAACGAAGTCCATTTCCTTCAACTTTGTCTCAGCTATGTGATATTTTGCTGGAAGAATGGTTAGGATTAAACTATAACGCACTTACCAAACCTTACGTTTGTACAAAGACATACAACAGTAATTTTTTTTTCTTATTCTGCGATTCCCTGCTAGCTCAGTTTGGCTGCTTTGGAGAGAATGGAGAAAATATGTGATACCAATCTCTTATTCTCTGATGTTGGTTTCCGATTTTGTCAAAAGATGGCACCACGTTACATCACGTGTTCTATTAAACATTGAAAAATCGACTAAACTAGTTGGTTGATTTTTCAATGTTGCCGTTGGCTGATTCTATATGATTTGTTATCATAATGTAATTTACGTGTAGTTTTGTACAACTGTATTCACGGGCATATATGCACGTTATGCTGGTTGAAAAACCTAAAATAATTCACGAGGAAACGTCATTCTCCCATCTGAGTTTGGCTGACAGCCTGGTTGTAGGTCGAGAATATGACCTCCACATATTTTATGAATAATGTAAATTTTTATTTTGTCTACATTTTATCTGAATTAAAATTATGTACAAAATTGCTAATTTTCATTTTTCAGCCGGTTGAAATTATTGTATACCTTCTCTGCCCTTATGGCTGGATTCAGGATGAACCTATAAACCGATCAGATATAAAAGATAAGAAGAGTATAGAAAATAACAGAACCTAAATGTATCCCAGGACTTAAAAAAAACTGACATTTAGAATACAGAGCCGTCCAACATCACCAGTAATAGTAGTGGATGACTTCTGCTTAGAGAGAGAGAGAAAGAAAGGAAACTGGCAAACCCAATTGCAAAAGTGGAAACAAACCAAGATTGGTAATTTTCCGTCCTATGGTTTGTAATTATTTTTTAAATATAAATTGTATGGAAAAAAGAAATAACTGTCGGATGTGTTTTTGTTCGATTTAAATGAGGTTTGGGATGGCTCGGCAAATCTAAAAGAACTAAATATAAAATTTCACGAAAATCCATCAGTTGGAAGTCGAGTTGTTACATGCTGACGGACGGACAGACAGATACAGGCATAGACGAAAGTACATAGCAAAGAAGCAGACTCAGAACAGGAGGCTTTAACTCTGGAATTAAGTTTTAATAAGTGTAGAAATGTAAGGATCTGGAGACTTTGCTGGCTTCAGTATTATTCAGAGTTCCTCTAATATAAGTCTAATTTTAGAAATCGAAATTAAGTTTTGGTCTAATATATTAACGCACAACAGACCAGACAAAAATTGTCTGCTCTGTTGTGCGTCTTATATACAAAGCCAAAAACTCTAACTTTAATAAATTTAATTTTACTTTAAAAAGCGAATAAATCTAATAAAATAAAATTCCCTTATGAACTGCTAGAAAAATATAATAAAATGGTACTAGCAAAAGGTCAATACTAAAGAACCCACGTTATAAAAAAAAAAAAAAAAAAAAAATCGCAGGTTAACAAACACAAGGTCTTGGGATAGTTTAAATATATGGTAACAGATGGAGCCACTATGAGAACTATTTCTTATTCGTTATTACTCTCTTTCCCATCGGTAAGATATCTTTATTGCAATCTCACTTATTCATATAGAAATTGGCATAATGGCCAGGTGGAGGCTAAAGTCCCCTGCCGGTCTCTTCCTCTATCACGCTTCAATCTCTTCACCGGTCTTTGGCTGGAAGTTTTGGTTGGCTGGATTCCCCTGATGCAATCCATGGGTCTTGCATTTGTCTAAACCAAATTGAATCCTGATGTTAAGTACTGAACGCCTTTTTGTGGGATTTTTCGCCCCGTGACGGGTACTGGTACCAATTGAATGGGGTGGTTTGGTTGT
This sequence comes from Mastigoproctus giganteus, assembly GCF_048544385.1. Classification (NCBI taxonomy): domain Eukaryota; kingdom Metazoa; phylum Arthropoda; class Arachnida; order Uropygi; family Thelyphonidae; genus Mastigoproctus; species Mastigoproctus giganteus. The sequence continues at coordinate 229,403,815 of NC_143578.1, read as the reverse complement.
GTACAGTTATTATTATTATCATCATCATCATCATCACTGTTGGTCAAGGAATTCTCTTACTGTCCTACAAGTGTCCAGGATCGTGGCTTTCTGAAGTTCCATGTAAGTGCTCTCTGGGTGGCCCATTGTTGCTAAGTTCTTATGGAGACTCTTTGGTACCATGCCAGTGGCTGACACGATGATCGGGATGATCACTACTTGTTCTGTATGTCACATATCTTTGACTTCCTGTCTTAGGTCTGAGTACTTCCTGCTCTTTTCCTCGTATGTTCTCTGGAGGTTAATGGTGTTGTGCACTGCTTTGTCGATCAGGTAAGCAGCCATTTCCTTCTTGTCAGTGAGGGTCATATCTGATCTGTTGTGCGAAATCGTCTTATTCATCATGATGGAACGGTCCCAGTATAGTCTGTGAGTAGAGGTCAGTAGTACGGCCAAAGGCTCCTACTTGTAATGCGCTAGCTTCTGATGTATTTTCCTGGCCACCTGGTCGTGCCTGCGAGTGTGTTCCGTCGGGGTTATCACACTGCATTCTGCGGTGATGTGCTGGATTATTTCTGGGGATTGGGAGACATCGTCGACATATGTCATCTGTTACTCGGGGGTCCTTGGCAATGTATTTCCTGTAGTTCCTGGTGTTGATTACTTAGTCTTAGATGGCGAGCATGAATCCTTCTGTCTCGGGGAAGGGCCTTCCGTTTGTGAGCTAAGCGTTGGAAGCCATCTTATCTATGTAGTATTGATGGAGGTCATTGTCGTGCTATGTCTTCTTCGCCCATCTTTCCGTCTTTGATTCGTGTGTCCCCTTGTTGAGGTTGAGTGTTGCGTGCCCTTTGCCTATCTTTCTTATGGCTTGGTTGATTGGTGCTGTGCTTTCCTGGAAGTAATCCCGCACGTTCTTATGTCGTTTGTGCAGGTTGTTTTCTGCACGACCACCATGAATAGTCTTCACAGAACTTCGATGAAGTGTATAGAGGCCGGGATCGAATGTTTCAACAAGATCTCAAGACTATGGAAAAAGGATACCAGTGTAAAAGGAATGGGGCACTGATTACAGACTACTGTTCATGTTTGAAAAGGAATTCATATGATGAGCAGAAAAGAGTTTCAAAAACCCGTAAATCATCTGCCCCAAAAAATCTGCCGAATAACCAAATGAATTATTAATTTAGTGATACGACAGAGTACCTGGGTACGAGTACAGTTTTTGGTGCGTTAGTATGCATACGTAAGGGTCTATTGCCTTCACATATTGTCTTCATGTAAAAACTCCATTCCAAGGGGATAGATTTTCATATATATTATATTTGACTCTTTTAGAAAGATTTTGTCTAGCCATTTAAATTTCATTAAAATCGGACGAATGGAAATCTGGAAATTATTACTTCTTTGTGCATCCGTATGTCCGTCCGCATGTAATCAATGGACTCTTAGTGGACGGATTTTCATGAAATTTTATATATGTCTCCTTCATAATGATGTGTCGAGCTTTTTAAAATTTGATTAAAATTGGACCAGTAGAATCGGGCAATTATTTTTTTCCATATATATCCCATAGGCTACCTCATGTACCGTATATTATATTTGTTGCTGTGCATTAATGGGAGAAATGAATAGGCAATATGGCAGATACACAGGAATAAAATTTTTTCAGTTTAAATAAAAGTTGTTGTTTTTTGCTCAATTTTTATTATAAGTCATGAATTATTTCCATTTGCTTTATCAGTTTTATCTCTTTATCTATTTAACTTTTTAGTTTAAAAAACTTTTTAGTTTAGTTTACTTTTTAGTTTATTTAACTTTTTAGTTTAGTTTACTTTTTAGTGCCTCACCAGACACTGAAAAGTTAAAGTTAGAGATTACCCTATAATGTATGTTTCGAAGCGCACAACTAAGTTCTCATTTATGGGTTGTTTGAAAAGTTCGTGGCCTGAAGATGAAGGGTTTATTTGAGGAGTCTGGTAATGTTACTTTTCAACACAGTGTCTTTTCAAATGAATAAACTTTTGTCACCGATGCTGCAATGCATTGTCCAGCGCAATGTATTGTCGGTATGAAAATGGATGCCAGGTAGGCATTTTTTCGAATTAGGAGAGAGGAGAAAGTCCATTTGTGCTAGATCTGATGATATCTGATGAATATTCGAGATGTTCCAAGATTTCAAATCAGCATTCATGCAGCGAAGACATGGCAATGGCAGACTTGCGAGCAGGCGCGTTGTCCTGATGGAACAAGACTCCTTTGTTGAGTTTTCCTCAGAACTTGTCTTTGATGTTTTCATGCAAGCGCCTCGCCTGGTCTGTGTAATATAATATGTCCCTGTGACTCTCTGGCCTTTCTAAAGGTAATCCATTAACAACGCTTCATCACATCCCAAAAAACCGATGCCATCACCTTGCCAGCAGAAGGAATCGTTTCCACTGTTTGGACTGATCCTTTGTCTATCGACCCACTACGGTCAGAAGCCTTGCAAGGAAATTTTCTGAATCTGATTGAAAACGATGCAAATATTCACTTGACTTGACAACTTTTCTGCATTTTCAATTTGCTGTCAACAACTTTGGGACCCATCGTGCTGACACATTTCATTTTCATAGCGAGAACTTCTGTTATTATGTGGTGCACACGTTCAGATGAAATATCGAAGATACTGAAAATGTACCGAACTGTCACTCGTCGATGACCTATCACCAGACCTTCCACAGGTCTTCCAGGGTTCAGGGTTGGTCATCTTCCAAGCTTTCTCTCCCTAGGTGAAATTCTGCTACCGACTTCTTAGCCATGGACTAGGAAGGGACTGCCTTTCAGTACTGTGACCATATTGTCATGAACTGTCCTTGGCATCAGTCCCTTTTCTCAAATACTGGATGACTGCACAGTAACTGATTTTGTCCATCTTTCCTCATTCACACACCCTTTGTTGACTTCAAGACGTGTAATAAAAAAAGACTATCTTGAAACGGCATGAAACTTGATGGGTTACTATTTTAAGTGTTAACACTGTACCACTAACCTTTCATTCTCAGGCCACGAACTTTTCAACTTCCCTTCGCATATGAAGAAAAATATACCAAATAAATGGTTTAGAACAAGTGAATAGTAAAATCCAAGAAATATCGAATGGCTACAGATGTAATCTTCTCAGAAGTAGATAAATCAAAACTTGTTTTAAATTTAATTTCAATTCAAAATGTTTTTTGTTTTAATGCAGAACGATGCCTTCGTGGCAGCCTAGTACTGGGAGAAAAAACCATTCTACCCTCGCCTGAGAGCGACTAACTCAGCCACATTGTGAAAAATACCCATAAAAATTCCTCTCATCCTTGATGAGACTTGAACTCAGGTCTTTTCCACCCGATGTGAGGAGGACGGCTATACTACCAATTATGCTACCCACGAGGGCAAGTCTCTGTAAAGGTTTGTATATAATATTTACACTCAGCATCACAAATAATTCAAATGAATTTCTTATTGAAGAAAGGAAGTCCCCTAGCGTACAAACTTTTGATTTTTAATAAGAAAATATGCTGATAAACCTGTTTAGAAACGACAGCTATTTATTAGCATGTATTTAGAATTCGCTATGCAAAGTTAATAGCGCGAATCCAGAAATACTTCTGACACGACAAAGGCTTCGTATTTTTTCCTCTTAAAATTTCTAAACGTTCAAAAATCGCAAAAGTTTTTAAAATTGCGTACCAGTCTGCTTGTATTTCTGCATTGATAAAGGGTTATTTAAATAAATTTCTACACTAAATTGAACTCTTGAATTTCTTAAATAAATCATACATAAGCCATTTCGTGTTCCCTTTCCAGAACCGTCAAAGTGTATTTATGAAACATCTCGGCACAGAGATTTGCAATTTAATTCACACAAAAGCATCCGCCAGCAGAAACTCAGAAAAAAAAAAAAAAGAAAAAACAGTAACAGATATCTTAGAAGAAAAATTTTTCATCTTCTGTTTCATTGTTCAGACGACTTTCTAAATCCCAAGCGTCGGAAATTAATTAAGAAGGTAGTAACGGAAACATTCCAATTGAACTCTTCATTCTAATTAATTTTCAGGTGCTGTCACACTAAATTCTGCAAATATTAATTTACCTACTGGAATTATTCAGCTAATTAATCGTGCTAGCTGGCATTTTAATGAGCAAATTGGTTTTAGTTTCAAAAGCAGTCATAACTTTCGTCTGCGACTGTTAAGCAGTCGTAGTTTAATTGTTAAAATTAATGACGATTCAATTGTTGCAAACGCAACTTTGTAATTCTTATAATGGCGCCAGTAGTTTGGGCATCATTGCATGTTGATTTCAGTTGAAACGCGTCAGTCGTTTGGAAACTTGCTGCTTGTTCATTTCACTTCGATTTTTAGAAAACAACAAGCCATAATTGTTTGAAAAGTTATCACGTGTTTCTTTCACTATGATTGTTAGAAATGTACAAGCTTTAATCGTTTGAAAAGTTATGATGTGTTTATTTCTGTTTAATTGTTGGAAATGAAAGGATTTAATTGTCTGAAGAGTTTATTTACTTTGTTAGATATGAGCCAGCTCTGTTTGAAAAGTTATCATGCGTTTATTCAACTATGATTGTTAGAATGAAAAGAATTGCTTGGTTTTCCCTCCCCTTCTTTCTAGTTTTAATGCAGTTTAATTTTAACAACGACGAACGGTTGGAGAAAAGTGTACTTCTTTTCCCACGGAGATTCAAACATCTGTTTTTTTTTTTTTTTTTTTTTTTTAAATTTCATATAGTTTTAGCTTTGCTATTATATAAGAATGAAATCATTTGTTTAAAACGTTGTGACGTGTTCATTTCACTTTTATTGTTAGAACTGTACAAGCTTTAATAGTCAGAAAGTTATGACGTGCCCATTTCGCTTTTATTGTTAGAAATGTACAAACTTTAATTGTATGAAAAGTTATGACGTGCTTATTTACTTTGTCTGAAAAGTTATGACGTGTTTATTTACTTTGTCTGAAAAGTTATGACGTGCTTATTCCACTATGATTGATAGAAATGAACAAGATTTAATTATATTTTAAAAGTTGTGCTGTGTTATTTTACTGTTATCATTAGAAATTATAAAGCTTTAATCATTTGAAAAATTATGAACGTATTTATTTCACATTTGATTTTTAGTAATTAACGGGTTTAAATTGTTTGATAAGTTATCACGCTTTCATTTCAATTGATTGTCAAAGGAAAACAAGTTTCAATTTCACTGTATTATTGTAATTTTAAAATTTTAATTTTAAATTAAAAATGATTACAATATTTGAAATTGTCGAAAACTTTTGCAATTTACTCTAATAAAGACTGCTTGTGGATTTGAAACCTAGAGAAGGTTGACCTTTTGCGGAAGGAAGAGTTCCTTAACTTTTACCATCGCTTAGCGATTTATTACCATAACAAAGTGTAAAGGGAGCGTAAACACCACGTGATGTTCATATTAACTCTGTAGGCTTTTAAGCTGTAATCCCTCGCTATATATTACAATGTCATGCTCGCCTGGAAATCCTCTAATTGTATGACTAATAACCAGTCAGATATACACAAACACGAGCTCCAGCGCTCCATATCACAAGATGTCTGAGCGTTCAGCAGTGCAACCCAAGCATAGAGCTATGACGGGATTGGGGACGACACTGCGTTCAGCTTTTGGCAGTTTGCTCTGCGAATGTCAAAAGTCTGTCGGAAAGAAACAATGTAGTGTCACCGCCAATGTCTTTTAGATTGTTATGTCTGAAGACAGCAGAATTACAAATGTCAGCCTCCTGCAGGAAAACAAGTAAACTTTTTTGTTTGTCAGAATGAACATGAAATACGGCAATAAAAGAAACCATTGAAGGCGTCCTTCTTACTTTGTGTTGATATATTATTTTGTGTTTGAAGCGTAAGTTGAAAATCACCTTTGCACTGTGAATTCGGTATGTAATTCAAAATTAATGTGGGTTAAGATTTTTAGCTTTCATTTCTAGATGTTCTGAAGCGGATGGGGGGGGGGAAGAGGACTCTTGGACAGAACGTTGATAGCCGTCCAAATAATCACTAATTTTAAACGTAATTGACACTCCATGGTGAATCACATTCTTAAATTCAACAGTTTTTTTTTTATTCCTGATGCTATGGCATTCCATAAAGACCTAATATCCTTGCGCTGTTAATTATAGAAACAACTACAGTTAACAGATATGAATGCATTATGAGAAGTGTTTAAGGAGCTTGTCCTGGAAACCACCAACATATTGATTGGAGAAGAACCGTAAAAGAAAAAAAAAACCAAAATGGATGGTAAAAAAAAATCATAAGGAACAGGGCGGTCAGTGGGAGTACAATAGTACACGCGTTTGAATTGACCATGTTGCGATCCATATAATTGCTAAATACAGCACTGATTGTATTGAACTGATTGTGGGTAGCACAGTTGGTAGGATCGCCGTCCTCCCCATACCGGGTGGAAAAGTTCGAGTCTCGTCGATGACGTGAGAAATTTTTAATGGGCCTTTTTCGCAACGTAGCTGAGTTAGTCGGTCTCAGGCGAGGGTAGCATGGTTTTTTCTTCCGGAAACTTGGGTTTTTTGTTCAGCAAACAAAAAATCGACCTCAGAATACACGAAATTTACAGAGAGTATACACAGAGCAATATGGCCTTAGTCGCCAATGCTCCTAAAACCCTATTAAAACAACAACAATTGACTGTATTAATATCAAAATGATTAGTTATAAGCTCCTCTGACTTAAATGATCCCGCAGAAGTATAAACAGAAGAGAGCGGAAAGGCTTAACAATGGAAAAGAAAGAGAACGAGATAGTTACAGACTATTGTGAGACACCGATTCATATGACAATTATAAGAATATTTCTAACAGAACTAATGATGGAGAAAGCTGAGAATCAAAAATTACTCGCGAAAAGAGAACAAGGAACTATTGTATGTAAACTGTGTGGTTGCGGATCTCTACTCCAATGAGGTGGTTCCACCATATCCCAGAAGTGACCAACTGGATTGAGATTTGGTGGATGGGGGGGGAGAAGGCACCGCAGTAGGCCTCATAAATTCACTCTCATAATCTGGAACAGTACCGTATATAGCACTGATTGTATTGAACTGATTGTGGGTAGCACAGTTGGTAGGATCGCCGTCCTCCCCATACCGGGTGGAAAAGTTCGAGGATAATGTGCCATGTCATTGTGACATGGCACATTATCCTATTGTAAAACCTCATCGCAGATGGTACACTCCAGCCACGAAGTGACACGCCTCGTTGGAAACAAGAAGCGTCATTTCATGTCTGGAGGTTATCTCTAGGATAAAAATAACAAACAACATTTGTACGAATGCATATAACCTGTAGCATACAAACGTTGCTCCACTGGAATCAAAGAAACCAATGTGCACCATGAAAATACTTCACACACACACACCGCCATCACCATCACCAGTGTGTATTGTTGATATCCAGCAGCACAGCTCAAGATCCATGCTGTTTTCGCGATATTCTGGTCTTTCCATCAACGTGAAACCTGGAATATGTCAGACCAAGCAGTCACTGATCTTTCACACATGTCACGGATCAAGAGTGGTAAGGAGTGCTAATCGATATCCATATTAAGAATGTCTTAAATGGCGCAGACTGCAAAGCTTGGCAACTAGCCATCGTGGGGGAGGGATCTAGTAGAAGTATACAAAGCGCTGTAGAAGGTAAGTAAAATGGGAGAAGAGACGACAAAATTGGGCACACCTGATGACGTTATTCACGAGCTTATGGAAAGGTTTCTTTATTATTAAATAAATATTTCTCTTATTTTTTTCTCTGGCAGCGAAATCTGGTGTTACAGTATATGAAAGTAAAGAGCTTCTCTGCACTGAACAAGAGAGAAGAAGGTCTCCTGATAATTAACTATTGTTCCCCGATGTTCCAATCGTTGACTGTTGCGTCAGAATTTTTATCCTTAATGATTTGTGGCCGCTTTTGGTTACAGAATGAATCTCATTTTACCTTAGAAAGAGCAAACCATTTTAGGAGTGCGGCGCTGGGCTTTTCTCTCAGGTTACCGCAGTCAATAAAACAAAAGCCTTTGAAAAGGATAAAACAGAAGAAACGTGCTCATCTGACAAGCTTTCATTAAAAGATAGACTGTGGAAGAAAAAAAATGGAGGATTTCGTATTGAATATCAATATTCCAATAAAATAGAATTTCTAAATTTAAATTGCCGAAAATCGCGTGTGGGAATAGTAATTGCAGTGAAAAGCTTATTTACTTCGATATTTGATAAAAGGGCTTTGCATGAATAGCATGATGTCACTTCCGATATACGTGGCCTATGAAACTGATTCTAACTATTCAAAGAGCAGAACAGATTATATTTTAAATCGATAGTAAAGGATGGAGCTGAAAGTCAACTAAAAGTTGCGCAAGCGATTCAAAGCGCCATCTACAATCATAAAATTTGATATTATCAGGTAGTGAGATAAGAAGCATGTTCTGATACAAAAGATAAGCTTTTCTACTGTTTTATACCTCCAGTAACTTGATAAAATTCATAACTCCATGTGTAGCAGAGTTTGTAATTGTCAGTTACGTCATCCATCTCTCTCTCTCTCTCTCTCTCTCTCTCTCTCTCTCTCTCTCTCTCTCTATTTATTTTGTTGAATTGAATCTGAAATTTGATACCTTGGTTGGTTGTTGTAGGGTTTAGGTGCATCAGCAAATTAAGCCCTACCAATTTATTAAAGAATCCTGTGACCTAATATCCAACGATCTCCAGTAAGAGGAAAATGAAACTGTCCATGATAAGCCAGGTCAAGAGGTATGACAGAACTATAAGAACAGCTACAGTGACACGACGAAACCATTAAAGGTGTACCATGGGAAAGGGAGGCGACATTACTGAGCCCATGACAAACATGATCAAAGGTACCCGTACAACAGAATAAATGTTAAAATCAACAGCAGAATCAAATTACAATGGAATTAAAAACACTTCTTTATTGTTAATACACTGCCCATTTCTCTATCTAGAAAGAATGGACGATTTACCTGGAAATCTGCAGGAACAACTGTGACATATATGGACATAACTACCAAGCTTATCGACTCAATAGAAAGTACAATCTTAGCGCCCTGATGGAATGTGATAGTGCTATAAAAAGCTGAGGAAATCTGAAGATGCTATAAAAACGAGTATAAACGTTAGCAGGCAAAAAAAAAAAAAAAAAAAAAAAAAACGATAAGCGAATGATTCCAACCTGTTTGTGAGGATTGGCGTGAATGCTTTTATACAAAATAAATGGATAAAAATATTATTTTTCTCTTTTCTAAATTTCTGCATTCCTCCTTTCTAAGTCGCCAATGTCTTTCGCACCGAACTATCATGTCGCACATAACGAATTGCCTTGCATTGACGTGGAACCAAGTATAAGAAACATGGATGAGTATTCACTAAGATTTACTCAGTCTCACATCTTTAAAAGACATTTGACCCCAATATCCTCAATAAGCTAAACATGTATTTAGCTTCAATAAAATATCTCCATCAGTTTGTTAGAAAACTTTTAAAGATGTGAGACCGAGTTTTTCGTTATATATTTATTTTACTGACTCTATATAATAGTCAACTACCATTTATACACTTTCGAAGTTTCGTTAGGAGTTCGGATTTTTTTTTTTTTTTTTTTTGTCCACTGGTGTATAATCATGAAGAACCATAATTTTCCTGCGAGAATAACCCTTCACTGATTGCTTTCTCACTTCGAGCAACTCCTGCTGGACTCCTTTGAAATAATCCGGCCATAATATCTTTCTCTTCCTATTGCCCGACATGCATTGATACCATTGACCGATGGCCACCCTCCTGTCTCATCGATAAAGCAGCTGTCACCTGGAAGCACAAGCCGTGTGGTGAATCCATTAGCCAGGGCTAAGAGCATGGGACAGATTCGATCCTCAGGAGCCAACAGACGGACACTTTCCCGTTCTTCTCGTAATCAATGCTCAAACTCTTTCTGATGCGCACAGCTTATTGTACCCGGGGGATTTACGGCAATTTTGCAGACGACAGCACAAACACCCTTCTGCACACTGCGTAGGCGATTCACATATATAAACTTTTGGTGACGATGACATCTACACTAACTGTACAAAATATCGGTGCCGCCTTTAGTACAAAAATCAGGACATGATAAAGAGAATATGAAAAACACTTTTCAGATAAAAGTACAGTTATTATAAGCCAAATAGGATATCAGAGAATAAAACTTTGATGCCACTAGAAAAGGCAGGTCCAGTTTCCTCTTAGAGAAATCATAAAGTGGTATATTTCAAACACTTGTTGCAGAATAGTTGGCGTTTTGCCGAGTTGGCTCAGAGACAAAGTAAATAAACAGAACTGTTTTAGAGAGAGAGTTTAACTGAGAAGAAAAATGAAGAAAAAAGAAGAGTGAAAGGAGAGGAGGATATTTCAGAGACGGTGGGATAGTTGATCAGGAAGAAGTGTGGCGCGCATTGAAGGGAGAACATCATCAATAATGGATCCACCTTTGTGTTCGATGAAGTTGTGGAGGTATTTGGGCGCTGTGAAGGCTGCGGGGCATCTACTCGCACTTAAATCGATACCGCACATAGTCTGAGAAAGGGGGGGGGGTGTCACATGGCAAGAAAGACTTTTTTTTCTCGAAGGTGTAACCTAAGTGCAGACTCCTCGTGCTGCGTGGACCGACAATAAAGAAGATAGCGATAGCCCACCCAACTGCAGTAGCTCGGAGCAAAGGCCCGACAATTGTCAGATATTCCTCGAACAGGTCGTGTACCGTGAACTGCTGAGGTAGGTGATTTTACAGCCAGCCGGTCCAAGGCGAAGTGTGCAGTGGTGCAGCTGTTCCCACCCCGCTATTTCCCCAGCTCTCTGGGCGCGCGTCTTTTGCATGTTTTCAGCAGAGCGAACGATTATTTAAATAGGTCGGTATAAGGCTTAGAGCACCCAGTATTATGCGTTTCTGTCTGCGACAACGCTGTTGTTGTTCATTCTTCGAAAGGTTACCATCAAATGAATTGCGAAGGAGGAAAAGGATTAACACCGCCCAGCTGTTGGAAAGATACAAATTTCAGTTGTTGTCAAGGTAACCAATAACTGCTTCTTGTAAGCACGCGCATTACGATGGGCAGGCTTCATTTTCAAACATTTTTTTACATTTCTTAGATCATTATTTCAGATTAACTGGGCGAGAGATTCACCCCATATAACTTATAACCATTTCCTTCTCCAATTAACGTATCACCTCAACACATTGTTACAAGTCCTTTCTCCTATCTCACAGGCTTATTCTCTGGTTCTTTTTGCTGTCAATTATGTGACTGAGATTCCAATAACCTCCATCGACTATTGGGCAATTTCATTAACTCTTTCCTTTCAGAGTTGTCCATCCCTGACACAGCTCTGTCGCTCTTAGTTAATTCCTACTGGTCCAACTTCCTGATAAAACCTGACGTCTCTCTTACTTTGACTCTTCCATTAACAACACCAAAGAATCTACCTCGTTATCTCTTTAAATCCTATTTGAATATGACATAAAAGTATTAATTCTTTTTCGCTTATATCATCTATTCCATTCATTTATCATTCTGAATTAATTTCTCTCATTCATACAGTAGTTTATGATATTGTCAAGTAATTCATAGTTGACAATATTGACACCAGATGGTATTACTTGCCTGACTGCGGTTTGAAACGTGGATATATATTTTTATAAGAAGGTTTTACGATGCATAGTTTTTGTATACGTGGTTCAGTATAGTCTCCTTAATTAAACAAACGAACAAGACAGTTATTGCAACCAACTCACGAAGATCACGTGGGACGTCTAGTAGGATATAAGGTATGTGTTAAGCGCCAAAGCAATTAAAGATACGAGGCGTCATTAAATTGTGTCTGTAATTGCTGGGATTTTTACCGTTCCCTAGACGAAAAAACTAATTTCGGGAGGAAAAACCCTTGCAATTTCGCCTGAGATGCTAACTCGGCCACATTTAAGTTAATCTGAGAACCCCGGCGCACATATTTTTGGAGGCAAACTCAAAAATCGAGCTCTGAACCAACAGTAATTTCTGGGACTGTTGTTATTGGGCTTTACAAGCACCAGCGACTAAGGCCATATTGCGCCATATATAATATGCCTGTAAATTACGTGTGTTCTGAGGTCGATTTTCTGGTTGCTGGACGAAAACCCGAGTTTCCGGGAAACAAAACCATGATGTCCTCGCCTGAGACTGACTAACTCAGCCACATTGTGAAGAAGGCCCATATAAATTATTCCTACATCGATGGGACTCGAACTTCGGTTTTTTCCACCCGGTGTGGGGAGGATAGCGATCCTACCAACTACCCATGAGAGCGACCTTGGGGACTCTCACACCACTTCGACATTGCGTCTCAGTCAATTTGTCTTACTAGTGAGTACATCTGTTTATGTTATGTCCTCTCAGTGGCACATTCGTCATTACCATACATACCAGAGGTGATAAATTTTTTTCGGGATACGTATTAGCAAAATTGTACCTCATCGAGGTTCGGATCCATTTTTGGCATAAAATTAATTTTCAACAAATAAATTATGATAACATATTTTTATTCCTTTTTTTTTTTACAGAACAAGACGCACCGTCTTGTCAACGGTGGTACTTTTTAAGACGTATCCCTCACGGGTGGTTCGGATTCCTCTATAAAGCTCGAGTTACACTTTTTGATATATCTTATATCCAAAAGAAATTTTTGAAATAATTAAATAAATTTATCTTGAATTGCTACCTGTACATTCAGTAATTGCATATTAGGAAGTTGAGCAGCAGAACAAAACTCCAATCACAAAATAAAAATGATAAAAAATAGTAAAACAAATTATGCTGTTTTTCATCTATTGTTTTATAAGTTTGTTTTACGCCAACCTTACTACCTATGGAGACAGGGACAATCCTTGGACAGTGGATACAATGAACTACGGGCCCCCAAATCTAAACAAAGGGTTCCCTTTGTTGAGATTTCCATGGGTATTGAGTACGAGATAATCAAGGCAAGGAGAACTCTACCTGCTGTCTTCCCCAACATTAATTCTAGCACCTGAATTCCGTGAACTTTAGGACCGACCCTGTATGGAGTTCACTCGCTTTTCAGGATATGTTTGCGTGGATCACTGACGCTCTATTTTTTTCACTGGTGAATTCAGCTGCATACTATGAAATTTAAATCGAAATTTCTGCAGTCTTTGTCCTGTCTAAGGTAACAATCTGTTCAATCGAAGATTATAATCGTTTCGTTAATGATTTGCAAAAATATAATGAAAGGCTTCTGATTTATTTACGTTTTTGTGTTTGTTCCTTAAACTTTTTCCCTTGTAGGTAGCACAGTTGGTAGGATCACAATCCTCCTCAAACCGGATGTAAAAGATCTGAGTTCAAGTCCCGTCGGTAACGTGAGGAATTTGTATGGACCTTTTTTCACGACGTGACTGAGTTAGTCGGTCTCAGGCAAGGGTAGCATGATTTTTTCTCCAAGAAATTCGGGTTTTTCCGCCAGTAAACAGAAAATCGACAACAGAACACACGCAATTTACATACAGTATACACGGAGCAATATAGCCTTAGTCGCTGATGCTCTTAAAACCATACAACAACAACCTTAAACTTTTGAGCTCGTGTGCAGTCAAGATGCAGCATAACCATTGCCTTTATAGAAAGCAAATGGTTGGACTGCAACTTGAATACTGCGATCAGGGAGACCTCATTTTAGGAAGGATATAGATCTGCAGGAATGGGTGCAGAGAAGGGTAGCGAGATTGGTGAAGGGAACAAAAGGGTGGTCTTACGAAGAAAGGCTTTAGGTATGCAAATTGCAGAAGGATGGTTGCAGTAGATATGCAGAAGTATGCCGCCAGCAAGTGGTTGGTCGGTTGTTACAACCAACTACCCACATCTGTTGTTGTGGTAGGGTTAGTTTGAATTAATTCAAGGAAGAAATAGACAAATTATTGGAGGGGATGGACGGGTGATGTGGGAAGTTTTTTGTTTTGGCTGTTGCCTTATAACCTTGCTTTCTTTCATTATTTGCCCCTACTAATACTAAAAACTATCTATTCTTCTCGACTATATAAGTTGTGTAGTCAAGTGACAGTTTGAACTTTCTGCGCTCGTGGTAGCACAGTTGGCAAAATCGCTGTCCTCCCCACCAGTGGAAAAGAATTGAGTTCGAGTCACATCGATGACTTGAGGAATTTTTTTGGACTTTTTTTACAACATGGCTGAGTTGGTTGTTCTCAGGCGAGGATAGCATGGTTTTTCGTCCAGCAAACAGAAAATATACGCAAGGTACAGAGAGAGTATACGAGAAGAAATATGAATTTAGTCGCTGATGCTCTGAAAACCCTATTACTACCACTAAACATTCTGAAACAATAATTGAAAATTCTCTAGTACAAAAGCTAGCGTCACTGAATTAGAGCAAGAGCATCCAAACTGAAAATACCAAAATCTCATACAGTGAAAACGCCGCGGGTTCTCTGACTTCCCTTTGCTCTCTTACAAACCAAAAAGTCCTTCAACTCGTTAAAGAAATGTCAGCCAGCAACTTATCAGGACCGTAATAAGCGATCCTATTAAATGTCAAACAAACTTGCCGCTTTATTAACCAGGCGAGTGACCCCTGTCGGTGTTCAATTACCTTTATAATGCCGTCATTCGTCGTTTGGTCTGTAATTACATTTGTCTTCCTCTTTCACCCTCTAATTTCTGTCCGGCGTGAAGCACCTTACATATCGTTGGTCAGACCCATCGCTGTCTAATGGTACAGTAGAGACAAAGTTCTTCCCCCTCTAATCCATCCCACCGCACAACGCGTTACCGCGCAGTAGAATTTTAAACGTACATCCATATAGATAAATGCGCGCTGAAGGTATTGAATAATCTCTATCTGCTATGGATTATCTCCAATTTTTAATCATTAATATGGGAATTGCTAATCCTAACGCTACCATAGTTGATGACTTTCAAAGTCTAATTGGTTGGACATTCCCGGACAGACATTCCTCCCCCCTTTCCTCGTTCCATACACCAGACAGATGAAAAGGTGTCTGCATTATCAGAGAATGTGTGACCAATCATTAGACAGCGTTCAATTCGATGGTTTGCGAGCTAATCATTAAGTGACTGTTTAAATCGTGGCAAGTTAAACTGTACATCAAACAGAGATTTTAATGAAATCGAAGAATTGAATAAATTGCCAGTAGAGGGAGTGTTAGTGCGACACAAAGGTAAGTACGTTTTTACAGCAACCGAAGAACGATAGATGGCGCAAGTATCGATGCAGTCGCTTGTTAATCAATGTCTTTGCAATGCTGCAGCTAAGCAGGGATGTTCTTTTAAGTGATTAGCCTAGTGGACGATGACCTCGATGTTGGCTCGTGTTCAACATCGTTTCTCCGATCTGTCACCTGTCACGCGCATCATCTGAGGGCTTCACCTTGTGGGATCACGTTTACAATCCCGTGATTTTTTAAGTACTTTTGTCGTTGGTTTCTGGGTCCATTGATGTTTTTTTTTTTTTCGTATTTTAGCTCCACCCGGGAGGGGTCCAGCACACGTACGATGGTATTAGCTTACTTCAGTTGTTCAAATTACGCCTAACTATAACCGCAAGGGTTTTTGCAATTTTTAAAGAGTAAAATATCGTATTGCGATGAATGTTTTTGCAGAAGTCCACGGATAAATGGAGTTCTCGAAAGACTTTGAAAGGAGAGTGTGGAGTTAGCACGCCATTTCTTAGTTGAAAAAGTAAAATCCATCTCATCGCCTTAGGAGGGAGGCTTCTGAAGCATTTTTGGATGATAACAGCGCTGGAATGTTCAGAGTTACTGATATTAGACATAAATCCGCCAATCGATGTCACGTTCTCTCCATATACATTAGTTGCATGTTAAGGTATCCATGCGTTGCGGTGATAAAACCCTTAATGCATTCCTAAAACCAAAATCCTTGTATAGCTTAGTAGTGACCTCTTTTGGAAATAAAGTGAAACTGACTGCGACATGAGAAACGCATTCTCCACAAACTAGTGGTTACGATTTCGCTTACTGCAGTGGGCGTACATAACTGATTGAGTTTCATCACAGAGAGGGAGTCATTGTCTTTAAATGCTATGTAACAATTCAAGACCCCCCCCCCCTTTCTCTCTCTCTCTCCCTTCTTCCTTTTATTCACTTGCCTTCTCTTCTTCATTTTTCTCTTTTATTCTGTTTCTCCTTTCATTCATTTGTCTTCTCTCTCCTTTTTTATTCACTTTCTCCTCCTTTTATTCACTTGAATTCTTTCTTCCGTTTTCTCTCTTTCTTTCATTCACTTGCCTAGTTTTGGTCAGGGATTCGAACCTGTCTTTTCTGGAACACTTCAAGGAAGCAAGAAACAAATTCTTCGCAGCCCTTTGGTCTGCTCGACAGGAAATGGTTGGTTACGGCAATAAGAAACTAATAACTAGGTTTTTCCGAACTTGTGTGGTACCGGTGGCACTCTACGCATCTGAAATCTGGTCCTCTGCCCCTCCAACCTACCTGCGACAGTTCTTGGGGATTGACTATTGGCTTCTGCTATCCCTCAATAGGACTTCCGGACATCCCCTTCCTATCTCTAGGGGTATACTACATTCGCTGCATGGAATGATCCATTGGAAGCAAATCATCACCACTCGCAACATAATGGCACTCTCCAAACTCATTTCGGGTAGACTGGATGTTCCTAACATCGATAACCTTATCATCCTGCCCATAAAGAACACCAGAATAACTAACCGACAACATCTTTGATCAGACCTGCCCTCGACCAAATCAGCTCAGCCATATGTTCCCAGCAAACACGACTGGACTCCTCAACGACCTGAATATCAACCCTGAGACGATTTGCGTCGACAAAGCCTACAGATCAAAAGTTTTAGCTAATACCAACACAGTCCTCCAAGTTTAGATCTTTCACGTCACCATCGCTTTACGTGGCTACCGTGTTTGAGGATGCGCTCCTTTTCCTGTTCCTGACAGCCTGCAGCATCTTACCGACATCCCCGCACTCTTCCTGGACAGACGCTGAATGTATTTAGAGCATTACGTCGAACCTAATCTGTCTTAACTTCTGTAATTAA
The DNA here is from genome assembly GCF_048544385.1 of Mastigoproctus giganteus. Classification (NCBI taxonomy): domain Eukaryota; kingdom Metazoa; phylum Arthropoda; class Arachnida; order Uropygi; family Thelyphonidae; genus Mastigoproctus; species Mastigoproctus giganteus. The sequence goes on along the minus strand of NC_143578.1, from coordinate 229,386,641 downwards.
TGATTGATTTGATCTCTATATATTTTATTTTACCCAATATTGATATTGTATTCATTTTGATAATTCTCTTTACCCTCTTAGCATTTGATTGCTGTCAAGGAGTGGATGTAACTTTTCTTTCTTCCGTTTTCTCTCTTTCTTTCATGCACTTGCCTTCTCTCTTTCATTTTCGGGCGCTCTCTCTCTCTCTCTCTCTCTCTCTCTCTCTCTCTCTCTCTCTCTCTCTTTTATTCTCTTTCTCCTTCTTTCATTCGGTTTCTTTCTCTTTCATTCTTCCTCTCTCTCTCTCTCTGTTGATTTTCTTTCTATCTATCGGATTCTTTTTATACTGAAATTTTCTATACATATATATTTATTTACTTATTTTGCAATTTAAATCTATTCAATCTTCTAAATATTCATCTATCAGCTTCTGTCCATCTTTGTAGTATGCTCTTCTCTTTTTCTTTGTGTGTATCCTGTCCCTGCTTTGGATATAAGGTATTCTTTTCAATTTCTGGTAGCTGGGCTGCATCCATCATGGAGAAAACATGTTCTATTTCATCCCGTAAGTCCAAAGGAGACGTTGCTGGGGATGCATAATGGATACGTATCTTGCAGCTGTGTCCCCGCTGTATTTTCTATCCATGTAGGCCTGGCCAGGAGCAACACCGATAGCTGGATATAAAGGTTGCGTCACCTCAATACAGTCAAATATTATGTGTCACCTGAGACACCTGGAGACATTACTTGGGTTTCGGTGATTTCTGGAAGTTTTATAAACTTTCGCAAAGACCACAGGAGGAGATTTACAGGCGCACCCAAAAGTAATTGAGATTATAAGGAAAAGTTACAATGAAATGGTCAAATCCACCTTAAAACACACATATCACTAGTGATTATATTCACTGTAATCCTACTCTCGTGATGTTTCTTAAATCTCTTCATGATGACCTAATCTATTTTGAGTTGTGTTTCCTGGAACAGCTGGACAATCGCATGGGGCGGAGAAACTAATAAAGTCCCGGGTGGAAGTCAACATCCGGTTACAATGGGGACAGCAAATGAGATGAAATCAGCATCTCGTTAAAGAAACAACGACTACTTTAGTAATTTATCCAATGTAAAATGAACCACTGTTTGTGCAACTGGAGAATATCGTGCGGAGGTTGGCTTAAAATAATCGCAAGCGCACGTCAATGTGTGTGTGCGGAGACTACGTAAGGGCGCAGATTAAATTGGCAAAAATCGTGATTCGTCTGTTTAACCCGAACTACTTCTACACTTGCTCTGAAAATAGAACCGTGGACGGAGGTGACCCCCACCTCCGCTACACACATAGATGTTCGGACAGCATTTTCAATCTTGACACGTCAAAATGTCTCGGATGCGGTTGGTCTGTCTAATCGGCTTTTGATGTCGTCATCTGATGTCACCCGACTGCCTGCAACGAAAACATGATTACAGAGAGGACGAATAGCGGAAAAGTCGCTCTGCCATTGAGGCAAAGTGAGTTCGGAAGAATCGCGTTGAACGAGGCCTTTATGAAATATTCAGCTCGGACGAGCCATCCCGTGCAATCATAATGAGACTGGAGACAAGCAATAAATCCCCTATTTGCGTAACTCATCTTGACGTCATTTTTTACTTTATTAAACATGAACGGCAAATACATTTTCAAGATTATAAAAACTATTTGCATCCTACATACAACTGTAATGCAATAAAAGTGATTCAAGGACACTAATAAAAATACAAAAAAGCACAGAAAAGCAATACCGTACTCGGTGTATTAGACTTAACCCTTCCTTTCTATCTATTCAAAAGGAAATTCAGTCAGACCTTTGTTCGAATCCTACTTTTCATAACGTGGCCGAGTTAGTCGGTCTCAGGCGAGGGTAGGATGTTTTTTCCGTCCAGCAAACAAGCCACAAAGCACGCGAAATTTATAGACATAATATATACTGCGCAATATAGTCTAAATCACTAACGCGCTAAAACCCTATAACCACCATCAACCAACCTGGTCTGTCTTGTAAATACAATGATAATCGAATATGCTTTGGAAACCTTAATCCTGCTCTGTTGTCTAAGGTTGGCCTCCACAGCAGAATCCTACTGGAATTCGACCACCGCAGAACCAAAGAAACTCTAACTGACTTCACCAGAAAGTGGAATAAAGTAGGGCAACTCTTTGCCATCAGCAAAGATGTCATAATGTGTAAACATTAAAACTTATGGCCCTTTATACACTGAGAGTTGATATAAGGCTGGAGTTGGAAGAATATTGTGCCATAGTCTCTAATTGGAAACAATCTGACATATCGGATGCAGGCATTCAGAAATGTCAGCTTTAGTCTTGTAAGAGGTTTCAGTGAATGCTGGAATGATGATTTTTGCATATATTTGCATATTGAGAAAGATGTGGGAATTACTTAGTGGTTCGATGATGCGGAGATCACAGATCACTTGGCATGGTTGTGGTTGGTTGGTTTTAATAGAAGTTTATTGGCACAAGGGCAACTAAGGCCAAATTATCCCTGCTGCTTGGCATGAAATGATGAGCACATATATATTGTTTTGTAGTGAGCAGCAGAAACGGAACTGTGGTTTATTTCTGACGATGTGTATTCGAAGATTTTATTTATTTATTTATTTATTGTTCTAGGCAGTCCCAGGTCAGCTTCCTGCTAACCTCGCCACCATTTTACAATGCTGTACATAGTCTGCGCGTGTAGCACAGTGGTATCGTCACCGTCCTTCCCACACCGGGTGGAAAAGGCCCGGGTTCGAATCCCGTCGATGACGAGGAACTTTAATGGGCTTTTTTCACTTCGTGGCTGAGTTAGTCGGTTTCAGGCGTAGATAGCAAGGTTTTTTTACCCAGAAACTAGGGTTTTTCGTCCAGCAAACAGACAAATCGACCATAGAACACACGTAATTAACAGACATAAGACAGCAAGGCAGATGAATTTAATTATTCGGGTGGCCTAAATATAATATAATAATGCTGTACATATACAACCACTGAACAAGTTGAGGTTCAATTATCTTAAATTTCCTCGTTGAGCATCAATTCGTTCTCAACGTAATGTACATGTCATAATGCAATGCCATGAGCGTATCTGAGACTACAAAAGTAAGTTCCGACATAAGGTTGAGATGACCTCCAAGGATCTCAGTGATACTGCAGGTCCACTACGAAGACTCAAAATCATTAGCAGAAGTCCAATCCAGGAAGTAGTCTAAACCAAGTAGTGTGATCACAATGTGTCATTCTACATTCTATTCTTAAAACTGTGGGGAGAGGGTTAGCTGTTCTGGTGGCTACTGCAAATAGATAATCCATAGCCATTATGTGTTTTACTTACAGGGTCCCCTCAGGAAGAGAACGATCCGAAATTATGTTATTTTTTCATCAAGAGAGACTATATTCTGTCCTCTCTGCGGGAGTGGTAGATAGTTTCGAGAGGAATATCGCTTGTTTAGAAACGCCGAATAGAAGCTTTTACTTGATGGAAGAAGTCGGTGTGTGGAGTCAGCACTTTGAAAGCCATGAGTTTGACTATTTCAACTCTTCCCTTAATGGGGGGAGGTCTCACACACCCTGCTCCATCATCCGAACACTCTTTTGAAGCGATTAAGCAACTCAGACCACTTTTGATATCAAGTTCGCATACTGCCGAGATACTAACATCAGCCAAAAAAAAAAACACCTACCGGTTTGTCGTAATCGACAAGAATTATCACTCGCAGAATTAGCATTAACGCTGACATCAGCGCTCTCTCTCTCTCTCTCTCTCTCTCTCTCCGCCTCCCTTCATCTTTCGCGTTTGGCTTTCTACTTTCTTCTTCTCTCTTTTGTATTTATTTTTTCTCATTTTTGCTCTACTTTTGGTCTTCTTTCGTTTTTTCTTTTCTTTGTTATTCCTCACTTTGACTGTTGAATTCTTTCATCTATCATTTGTTCTTACTCCCTTCTCAGTCTCTAGCCCTATCTCTTTTTCTCTCCACTCTTCTGTCCTTTACTCTCTCTCTCTCTCTCTCTCTCTCTCTCTCTCTCTCTCTCTCTCTCTCTCTCTCTCTCTCCGCCTCCCTTCATCTTTCGCGTTTGGCTTTCTACTTTCTTCTTCTCTCTTTTGTATTTCTTTTTTCTCATTTTTGCTCTACTTTTGGTCTTCTTTCGTTTTTTCTCTTCTTTGTTATTCCTCACTTTGACTGTTGAATTCTTTCATCTATCATTTGTTCTTACTCCCTTCTCAGTCTCTAGCCCTATCTCTTTTTCTCTCCACTCTTCTGTCCTTTGCTCTCTCTCTCTCTCTCTCTCTCTCTCTCTCTCTCTCTCTCTCCACTTCTTCTTCCGTCCTCTTCTCGCTCTCAATCAAATCTCTCTCAACTCAATCAATCAAAGAAGCTACTAAGATTTTCATACGAACGAAGAAGGTCTGTTCAAGGCTTGGACCTAAATGGATGTCAGATGAACTATTGAGACACATAGCAGAGAAGAAAAGTGCATGCGATGCATATAAATTATCAGGTGATACAGAAGCCTACGGTATACGTAAATTAATCTGTAATCAAGTCACAAAGGAGGTTAGGAAAACTAAGGCAAATTACGAGAAGTCTCTGACAAAGAATGCAAATAAAAACAACAAAGATTTCTTTACTTACATAAACTCTATAAGGGGTTGAATCACATTTGGCCACTTGATTTCGGTGGGTTAACTATTGATGACTCTGTTCAGAATGCGGACAAGCTGAATAGGTATTTTGCATCTACATTCCCACATGAGGAATTCTTTAGGGAAGGGGATGCCAGAGGTTTATTAAACTCTAACGAAGAGATAAATGACTTTGTGATAACCGAAAGGAAAGTGGAGGAGAAATTGTTGAAGATGGATATAAAAAAGGCATCTGGGGTGGTGGATGAAATCTATCCTATTATAGTAAGGGAGGCAGCAAAGAAGGTAAGTAAACCCTTAGACATAATTAAGTGCATCCTTGGATTCAGGGGAGGTATCTATGGACTGGAGATGTGCAAATGTATCCCCATTTCATAAAAGGGAATGAAAAGGTGACGTGAGTAATTACAGACCTCTTAGCTTAATGTATGTTCCAGAAAAAATAGTGGAACCACTGGTTAAAAAGTAATGCAGAACCATCTGGACAGGCATGCAATGACGCTGCAATCACATCATGGATTTGCTAAGGGGTGGTCTTGTCTAACTAGTCTGATAGGTTACTATGATGCAGTGACCAAGGAACTAGATACAAAAAAATTTTTAACATGATATACTTAGATTTCAGAAAGGATTTTGCACTTAACTGTTGGAAAAAATACTGTTGCACTTAAAACACTGCTGTACAAACTGGAAAAATGTGGCATTAAGGACAAGTTACTGCTATGGATAAAGGGATGGTTAAGTGGAAGAATGGCACTGCTCTTCGCGGACTAATTCTATTAGTGGATTTCCCCAGGGTTCAGCGCTGGGTCCACTGTTCATTACAATATTTATCAATGATATTGATGAAGGTATATCAGGCTTAATATCTAAGTTTGCAGATGATACAAAGGTTAGCAGGGTTGTTAATGACTGTCATCAGGATGAGCTACTGCAACAAGAGCTAGGAAATTTGGGTCGATGGGCTGAGAAATGGCCGCTAAAGTTTAACATTGACAAATGCAAGGTACTGCACATGGGTAGCAGTACCTCCAGAGTAACGTATTAACTGTGTGGAACTACATCCAGGGTAGTGAAGAATGAAAAAGACCTGAGTGTAATTGTGCCATCAGATATGAAGTTTTCAGAGCACTGCAGAGAGGCTGCCAGAGCAGCTCACAGGGTTTTGTAAATGATATATAGAAACTTTTCAAGCAGTGAAAAGTAGGTGATTATCCCTTTGCATAAGGCCATGGTCAGGTCGCATCTTGAGTGCTATAAACGTGTCTGAATATAGAAGTCTATATACTGGTCCTCACTTTAGGAAAGATGTAGATCTGCTGGACCGGGTGCAGAGAAGGGCAATCAGACTGGCAAAGCGAACAAAAGAAAGGCTTGAGCTCTACAAACTGCAGCGTCTCGAGACTTAGCATCTGCGGGGAGATCTCACTGAGGTGTTTGAATCCTTGAAGTTAATGGTATTTTTCCATTGCTGAGACTACACACATGAGAGGGCATAAATTCAAGTTGAGGAAGGATGGTTGCTGGATAATGTGCGTAAGTTTGCCTTCAGCCAGCGGTTGATTATTGGAACAGGCTTCCATATGTTGTGGAAGTGAATAGGTTGAACAAATTCAAGGAAGAACTAGATAAATTCTTGGAGGGCACGGATGGGTGAACTGTGTATTTTTATTTATTTATTTTATTTATTTTTTTTTTTTGTTAATGCTATGTAAGCTTGCTCTTTTGCATCATTTGCCATTATTATTACTACTACTACTCTCTCTCCTTTGTTCTTTTTTCGTTTTACTTTCATTCTCTCTCTCTCTCTCTCTATGTTTTTCTAACTTTTTTGAAGCAATAAAACTAATCACTGATCAAACCACCGCCGCTATTCCAACAAAGGAAGGGTGTTCTACTTATTGGTTCTACTCTTTCTTCATTTCTCCATCTCCTCTTTCTTCATTTTTAAATAAAAATGCCAAAAATCCTGTGGTTGCATTAATTCCAAAAAATTGACCAGAGTATAAAAACGCATCGGCCTGTTTCCATATCCATCTCCCGATCAATAGACAATATGTGACTCTTTCCACTCCTCACAACTATCTTCATAACAGTACCAGTTTGCTTCTTCATCTATCTCTCTTTCTCTCTATATCTGTCCGTAATACAAGCGCATATATTTGTGTTCCAAGTATGTATACGCAACCGTATTCTACTGCGAACGGTGTGACCATGAAGGAAAGAAAGAGAACATGTCCTTTGAGACAATTCCTCAGACATCTCTCCCTGCCGACAATATCGATTCTCAGAAATACAGTTTTTGTGCTGAATCAGCAAATCGCATTCTGCAGGTAGGAAGTTAGAATATGTGGTAATCAAGCTTAAAATACTTTTAACATTTCTGCGCGCATTAGAAATTGGATTGATCTGTCAACTGCGCGAACGTGTGGGCAAAAATTGCAATTAAGAAGAACAACCTTCCTTTTATCAAGTTAGATTTTTCTCTCCTTCAGAAAGAACTTTTAATAATGAAAGTCGCCTGTATGTACCCAAAGACTTGAAAATATTTGGGCGCGTCTTCGTTAATGATGTGAGCAACCCCAGAATTTTCTTAACGGCTCCTAATAGAAATATGAATGACGCGAATATTAACGTTAAAACAGATAAAAGAAACAGCATGAAAAATAACCGTCCCAAAAACTATTATAGATTTAAAATTTTACAATAAATTTGAGACATTTTCTAAAATTAAACTCCTAAAGCGGTTAAATACTTCAGTCGTCGCTCTCGTCTATCATTCCATCATCCATTTAAAGATCCATTTTATTTTTTTGATTAAGGGATGTGCTTTGGTTTTGCAAGCTCGGCAAGTTCCTAAACCAGACCAGGACTGTCCAAATACGTGACAGCTCTCGGTTTCCTTCCGAAAAGCCATCATGGTATTAATTCCCTTCCTGTTTATTTAGGCTGAGCAATAGACCAAGCGGCATAGGGAAAAAGTCTTAATAAGGAAAAAGCCTCTTAGTACCCAGACGTAACTCTCGCATCCACCTCTTTAGACCACTGAAACGAAATGACATCTGTCGGAGAAGAAACTAAAAGGGATTTGACACAATCTTGTACCTCGTATCAATAAATGAATAGACACAGCAGCCTCATTAAATCAGGTTAAAAGTGAGTACGAGAAATCATTAACAAAGAGCGTTAAAGATGGAGATAAAGAGAAGAGAGTGAATCAGATAATTCCTTTATATGATTAGAAATGGAAGTTTTAGAAAACCCAGCATACGCGGCAGACAAGTTGAAATGTACTTTACAACGATCGAGTTGAAAAACCATTCGAACCATGAAGGATACATCACTAGGAGTTAGCAAGATATAACTGTTGAATCCTGTACAGGCGACTTCCCTGCTTGTTGAACGACATCCGGAGTTTCCAGGAAGTAAACCATCCAATCCTCGCCTGAGACCGACTAATTCAGCCATTAGAAAAAGCCCACTGAAATTCCTCGCGTCACTGAAGGGATTTGAACTCGGGCATTTTCCACCTGGTGTGAGAAGGATGTTGATTATATTCACTCTGGTTTTTTTTTTTTTTTTTTTTTTTTTTTTAGGAGCATTAGCAACTAAGGCCATATTGCTCCAGGATATGCGGTGGTCATTCCTTGACCTTTCCGCATCCTCCGTATTTGGTGGTGACGGGCTCGAACCCCGGTCTAATCAAGAAGCACGTGCCACGCACTGCTGCTCCTTCCCACCTGGCTACGGAGGCGCCATATTCACTCTGACATTATCGACCAGCGAGGGGGACGTCGTCAGATCAAAGGCTGGCTAAAGGGTAGGAGACAAAGGGTAGTCATAAATGGGCATATTTCAGGGTAGTTCAGTGTAATTTCAAAATTTGAGGATGATTTAAAGATAGGAAGGGTAGTTAACAAATAGACCCATGCCATTTTTCTTCAAAATAACTTCGGATTTAAATGTTTCTAAATAGGTTCTGTATCCAGGGAAACAGAAATCCAGGAGTTATAAGCAGAAAAGAACTATGGTGTTACGATTCACCTAATGAAATTTTCAATGCTTTCAAAAACATTTCTTTTCTTTTTTCTCTTTTTTGAAAATAATTAGGAAAAAATATAGAATTTTTAAAGTAAGGTAAAGAACTTTATATCTGTGAGCTTTCTTAATTTCTAGGAACAAATAGGGATTAAAAATCTTTATATCTCTTTTAACATATGCAGCTTTCATATAGTACAAGAGGCCAACTTTACTTACGATTCAATCTTTACCTTAGAACCAAACAAAGAACTTTTCTTCGTGCTTTGCTTAGAATATGCATAATAGTCTCCTCCGCCCGTGTTCTTCACATTAGCAGGGACTTTACCACTAGACCTCCACATTATATATAAAAGTATTTGTTATCGCATCAGAAAAGACATTCTATTCGCTGAAGCCGATCCTGGAAAAGAAAATAAAGGTGTTGCAATTTAATAATCAATATTTGGCAGAATGATGGCATTTATGTATTAAATGCTTGGTTACAAAATACTTTACATCATCTATAACATTTACCAGTAAAAATTAAACAAACATTTGTTATATTCAAACCTTTATACCTCTTAAGTTCTTATGGAACGTGGCTTCCTAAAAGTACAACATTATTTTAATCAAAATGAAACTGGTCTATTTTCATGAGGTTTGCCAGAAGTATATTTTGCATCATTTCGGCCGATCTCAGACGATTTTTTCTTCTCTTTCTTCGGGAACTGAACACAATTTAATTTATACAAAAGAAAGTTTCATCGTCTTCCAGGATTTTGCCTATGAAGCTTATAAATAGCCGAAGAAATCTCTAAATTGCAGTATCATCATAATGAATGATGAGTATGCACCTTCAGCATTATTCAGATGCTGAAGATACATAACCCGTCTGTTACACTACACGATTTGGATTTTTTCCTTGATCTCTCCCTTTACTTGTGAAACATGACCAGATGGATCTTCGTACATTCACGACTGTCCTCTACTACTGCTGGCACATAAAGTTCGGGATCGTGGGCACTGAGTTTAGCTCGGTGTAGAATTTTCCTCGTTCAATGTTGATCTTTTATTTTTAACCTCTACTTTCTTCCTTCTATCCTGTCCTAGCTTGTGAGATGTGAGAGTCTGTGTGTGCCTGTGCTTCTGACTTCGCTTGAGGTGGGAATTTTACTGGCAACATCAAATTGGGGCCCTTCTCTGCTCTTCTTGGTGTTACGGGATATTTTTTTCCTCATTTTGAGGTGGGATTCTGCTAGCAACATTGAAATGAGCATTATTATTATTATTTATTATTTATTTTTTTTGCACTTTTCTGTGTTATTGGAATTTCATGGTTCCACATGTTCGCTTCAGCGATCATGAGAAATCAGTACGTATAGATTCAACCAGTCTCCAGTGGATAGTACGTGATAGTTGTGGCCCGTCTGCGCATGGCAAGGACAGGTACTATACTGCTCGACAAAATTAATAGAACAAAATGTTTTTCATGAACATGTTATTGTGAACAGTGTTGCCGAAGCCACTGTTCGCAATAAAATGGAGTCCCATTTAGACTAAAAACAGATTCTAGACGTTGTTTTATCTGGAGACAGAGGAATGAGGTTCCATCCTTCCAACATCAGAGAAAGGGACACTTACGGTGGAGGCAGTGTTCTCGTGTGGGGCAGAATAATGATCAATGGCCACACCCCTCTTTATATTTCTCATGGGGGCACTGTAACTGCTCAGAGGTACCGAGAACAGATTCTCGAACCCTATGTGCGGCTTTTAAGGGTTACAGTTGGCCCAAATTTTCTTTTCATGCACAACAACGCCACTGCACATAGAGCTCAAGCGGTGGAAATATATCTTGAAACTGAAGATATCTACCATTTGAGCTCTATGTGCAGTGATGTTGTCGTGCAGGAAAAGAAAATCCCACGATCACCAGAGTTAAATCCGATCCAACATGTGTGTGTGGAACTCCCTTGGACTTCTTGTATTCTGCCTATCTTGTTAACTCCTCTGACTGTTTGGTCGTCCCGGAGTATAAACAGAAAATTTATTTATTTTATTTTATTTACATGCCGACATGTTAGGCCCAGGCTGTATTCACTTCTAGATGAGCTAGACTTGCAGAACACAGGGTAGAACAGAACAACGCACCCCCCCCCCCCCCTACGAACCCCGACTGGGGTAGGATAATGCAAACACCCTGAGTGCAGGATTTCAAAGGCAAGTTGCCCTGCTAACCTGATAAGGATTCATGCTGGCACTCCCCAGAGTGCAGGATACTCAGAGAGCGCAAGGCCAATTGCGCTCACACAGGAGCAGCTTCTCCTGTGACTTTCACTCCATTTCTTCATCTCCTACCTTCGCTTAACTTTGAGTGGGCCTAGGGAGTAAGAAGAAGAAGAGGTCAGAATGTGGGGAACAGTAGTTGGAGTGGACCAATAGGGAAGGCTCCCTTCAACATTTTTTTTATGGCCTTTGTCAGAAACTCAGGCGACCCTGGCGGAGGGCAGACAGAGTGTGATCGGCAGCCTGGCTCACCTCCCAGTGGTGGTAGTGGCGGGCAACGCAGGGTCCCACATTTGGCCCAGGGGCCAAACAGCCAACACTGCTTACACAAACCAGACATTACACTTTTCTGGCTTTTACAGAGATTCTGTACTTCTTCACAAAGTACTATGGCGCAGATGCGCCGGTGGCGCCTTCCACAATACACTATAGTGGCATAGTGTATTGTATTGTGGCATAGTGCATTGTATTGTGGCATAGTGTATTGTATTGTGGCATAGTGTATTGCGCCTTCCACAATACACTATGCCACTATATGTACATATACTTGATTATTTTATGTCATTCCCGTTGTATTTTTATCTGCCCCTAGCCATGTGCTGTGATGGGCTTGCTGTATTTGCAATAAATGAATATTTATTTATTTATTTATTTATATGCACGCCGACAGCCAACTCCTCGGTCACTTGGTGAACTAAGGTCTGCGCTGGTGGAAGAATGGGATTTTTTGGCGCAGAATCTTATAGACAGCCTTATATCGAGCATGGTTCATCGCTTGTTAGGCCTGTTTAGCCGTTTTATACGTGTTCTGTTAATTTTGTCAAGCAGTGTAGCAAGCAGCCTTCCTGGAGATCACTGCTTGCTATTAGCAAAATGGCTGAACAGGCCTGACAAGCGGTGAACTAAATAGCAGAAACATAGTACTCTACGCATGTCTGACTATGACCACATGTTTAAAATTCAGGAGTCGCTCTGCATAATATAAAATATATGTCCACATCTACTTCGTTTTTAAAAGCATGTTGCTTAACAACAAGAATATACATCCATCGACTCCTCTTGCGACTTTGTAAATATCGAAAAATGAGATAACGGAACTGTAAATCATGTATCCGAGATCATTATGTTATTGTCGTTGTTGTAGGATTTTTTGGAGCATCAGCGACTAAGGTCATATTACTCTCTATGTTGTCGATTTTAAGTTTTTCTGAATGAAAAACTCCGGGAGAAAAAACTATGCTACCTTCGCCTGAGAACTGAGCCACGATGTGAAAATGTCCTTTAAATTCCTCCCGTCATCGACGGACTCGAACTCAGGGCTTTTCTACCCGTGGTGGGGAGGGCGGCGGTCCTACTAACTGTGTTCCCAAGAGGACAGATCATCATTACGCATTTTATTTCAGAAAATCATACACAATAATGAATCCCTATCAGGTATAGCAAAGAAAATAACATTCAGTAATGCAAGAATTTACACTGAAAAATTACAGCTGAAAGGACTGGCTGTAAATAGGACATCTATAATATTTACAAGAAATTATTTATACTATTTACAAGGAACTATTTAAGCTATTTCACGGTTAGTATAATTACTGTCCTCGTCACACTGAGTACAAAAGGCTTCAGTTCGAATCTAGTCATGACGCAAGGAATTTTTGGTCCTTTTTCACAACGTGGCTGAGTTAGTCGATGTCAGTTGAGGGTAGCATGGTTTTAGTCTCCCGGAAACTCGGGTATTTTGTTTATAAAACAGCAAAACTGATCACAGAAAACGCAGTTTACAGGCATAATATCTATGGCGCAATGTGGTCTAAGTCACTGGTGCGCCTAAAACCCTACAACAACAACCAACTGACCAACCATTTAAGCATTTACACTAGTTACATGAAAGCATAACAAAGAAAAACAGTTTGCACACAAAAATTTTGCTGTGACCCAGAAAAACAGAAACATAATTAAAACAATTAAATTAATTAAATTATATATGGGTTCACAATCAACAAGGCTTTGTCCTGGCCTAGAGGTTTGTGCTTTGTTTGCGTGAATTCATTGAGTTTTGTAGACACATCCAATTTGAGTTCATTAAGAAATGAAACTGATCGCATCAGATAGCTGTTCTGATGGGTGCTCAGATGAGAGCTGGGTATATGAAAGGTAAGTTGTCTTGTACCAGCTGCTGGAATGTGAACAGAGGACTTCACATATCAACGCTGGTTGGAATGTGTCTGTCTGTGGGGATTTCAAGATGCTGGAGTTCCTTCTGGGATTTTCAGGTGCTTTTGCTAAGTTCCCTTACTCTCCCTGTCTCTGTGACAGCAGGACAGCAGATCAGCAATACAGAAGAAGAGAATGTCTTCTATAATCGAGTTTCCTGTCGCAAAGAATTACATCTCTTAGTCCCAAGAAACAAAATCTTGCTTCCACGACTCTGTATCAAGCTGTGACTTTTGAAACAATTTGTTAAAGTATTGGATCCTCAAGGTGACACCTTCAAGCATATAGATTCTATGTTTCCAAATTTGTCTATTTAAAAATGCAAGTTCGCTTATTTATTGATCAAATTAGGTGTTGGCTTCGCATGAAATGGAAGACATAATTACTATTGCGGAGCAAAATGCCTGGCAGTTGTTTCTTGTTTTAGTAAATGGCTTTACTGGAAACATTAAGGGTGAAAATTACAAAGAACTAGTCGGCAAGTTGACTGAAAATTATGGATAAAGTGGATGCAGAATGTGATTCAAGCTCCATTACTTGTACTCTCACCTGGACGTCTTGAAACTATATCTAGACGATTTTAGTAAAGAGCATGGGGGAAGAGAGAGAGAGAGAGAGAGAGAGAGAGAGAGATTTCACCAGTACATATAGTCAATGGAAAAGAGACACAAAGGATGGACGGACGAAGCTGTGATGTGTGACCAAATCTGGTCCTTGGTTCGAAACGATCATATTGACCACAGAAGACATAGGTTAGATCCTTTTTTTTTAGGAAACTGTTTTTGATTAATTCACGGATGGTTTATACTTTTTATGAATTTTTTACTTATTCACCTGAAGCAAGGATTAATAATCTATTCTGCCCATAAGTTAAACGTTTTTAATAAATCGGATATAGTATTATTGCATATTTACTTTTATTTCATTTCTGGGGAAACCACCGAAGATATGCAAAAGCTAAGGTCATATTCAGACTGAGCCTTGCCCACGTTCATAAAGAAGTACCAAGAAATGCAGATAAACAGAACCTTTTTTTGAAACTTTGTTGCATAGCGTTGCATATCTTTATTGTCTTGAGAAAGACATCCACCTTGAATGTATTTCCACAAATACACAAGGTAATTTTACGTAAAGATCTGGGCGTAACCTGGGACAAGAATTTCAGTTTCATTTATCAATTCAATCACCTAAAAAACAAATTTTATGCTATGCACTGAAGCCTTTAGCAAAAATTAATAAGGGTTACAAGCCAAAAGCTACCAGAATTCCTCTTAATGTGTGTTTACCCCGTCATCCTTTATGCATCGGTCATCTGCACCTCCTACATACCAAAACGTGTTTATGTGTCGCAGTTTTGGATGATGAGAAGTTTAAATTTTGGCGTTTCAGCAATCCTCCCACGATATCAAAATCAGTCCTCTACGCCACACTTGCCATTTCACCATATGAATACATTGTAGTCTCGAGGAACCTAAATATATTGCAGCATAACAATACTGTGTCCTATAATCCTACAAGGACAGAGAGAGAGAGAGAGAGAGAGAGAGAGAGAGAGAGAGAGAGAGAGAGAGAGAGAGAGAGAGAGAGAGAGAGAGAGAGAGAGAGATCGCTTTAGAAGCGGACTTACAAACATTAGATATTTAAATATATTAATCTCAAACAACGTAGAGGAATACTGCAATTCTCTTCAAATTGATCCCAGGAGTTTTTGTTCCAACAGAAAATACAGGACACGCTGCAGGAAATGTATAAATTTCTTCCTCTAGACTTCCAGATTATTATTTTCAGCGACTCTGCCAGTTACAGCTTAAGAACTTGTTTGACTGAATAACCTTTCTCTCTCTCAGTGTTTCCAGATGATCTCTTATGAACTGTCAACATTTGAAGAGACTTTTTTTTATAACAACCTGCATATAAATTATGTATATGTATTGATAACATATTACTTTGGATATTATCATTCGCGGTAGCATAGTTGGTATAATCATCATCCTTCACATACTGGATGGAAGAGGATCGGGGTTTAAATGTCGTCAATGATGCGAGGAGCTTAGGGATTTTTTTTAAAAACATGTATGTATTTCTTATGTGTATCTCTTTTTTGTGGATATAAACATGTATTGTAAATCCCTGGCACCATCATGCCGCGACAGGACTAATTCTATGTAGCTCATACTGCAATTAAATATTCTATTATATTATTTAAATGATATATTTGACCTCGTGGGTAGCACAATTAATAGAATCGCCATCCTCCCAATGAATCATGGTGGAAAAGACCCGAGTTCGAGTCCCATCGATGACGTGAGGAATTTTTATGGGTCTTTTTCACAACGTGGCTGAGTTAGTCGGTCTCAGACGAGGACAGCATGGTTTTTCACCCAGAAACTTGGGTTTGGCATCCAGCAAAAAAGTAAATCGACACATGCAATTTACAGAACGCATGCAATTTACAGACCATACGCAAGGAGCAATATGGCCTTAGCAGTCCCTGTGCCATTAAACAACAAACCAACAACAACAAATAATACATTACATACTGTTGTAGCTGGGTTTTTAGGAGCATCAGCGACTAAGGCTATATATTGTTAAGTGTATATTGTCTGTAAATTGCGTGTGTTCTAAGGTCAATTTTCTGTTTGCTGAGGAAAAACCCGAGTTTCCGGGAAAAAAAAAAACCATGCTACCTCGCCTGAGACCGACTAACTCAGACACGTTGTCAAAAAGGCTCATAAAAATTCGTCACGTCATCGATGGGACTCGAACTCGGGACATCACCCGGTGTGTGTGTGGGGGGGGGGGTGGCAATTCACAAACTGTACTACCCACGAGGATCTATTGCATAACTGGAAAACTGTTAGAGAATGAATACATTTTTAGCAAAATTGCTGTCCAGGAGTGAAAATCCTCTACTAAACGGATAAATAAATAAATTAATTAAATAAAATACACCCATATACAAAAATTAAGAAAGTTATACTGTTTCGGAAATATTCCATTGCTATCTGTTGAGATTTGGTACATTATTAGCCATCTACAAATGAACAACTCCGTAAAAAACCCCAAGACTCAATGTCCATGTCATGAAAGAAGCTTTTTACAAATTTCATGATAATCGAGTTTTACAGCATAAAAAAAGGGTAGCGTAAAAGGGGGCGTTATCACTCCTCAGCATATAACTCTTGAGGAGGTCATAAGACAATGAATCCATCCCGCTTTTGAAGAAATATTTAACTCGTGATTTAGTAATTTTAAAAGTTTTCCGATAATTAAAAGTACTTCCGCGTTTAAAAATATATAAAACTCATTGAAGTTTTTTCCTGAAGTCTGAGAAAAGAAACGTTACTGTTTTCTCAACGAAAAAACTAGTTTTCAATAAAAGGCTGAATTCTTAACTTTCTTTTAAATAACTGTGTTTCTTTAAACAACTGATCAATTAAGCCATTGTGAACAAGAAGAGACAGACAAAGTGAGCTATTTTGTAACTTTGCCCATAGCGAAACATTTTCACTAAAAATCCTAAGAGGAAAGAAAAACCTCTAACAGCTTCGGTAATGCTTTTTATTCTCCGCTCCCCCCCCCCCCCCTTGGCTTTCTGCAGCCATTACACGTGGAAATGTGTTCGCTAAGTTAAAACTTTTCCCAGTTTTCAATCGACGTGATAATTTATTTTCAACAGCAAATGTCATCCACAGTAGCGTGCAATGGTAGCTGCAGCGACGTTGGATGAAGTCAATTGATTATGGCTGTAAACTTGGGATACTATAGACAGCAATGAGGCACACAAATCTGAGAATGCATCTCGGGTACCTGGAACAGGACGAAATATCTCGCGTAGGGAAGTAAAAACTCCTGTACACCTATGGATGAGAGTGATTGGCCATTTGTGGTTTCCATGAACAGCTTCGATTTTCGCTTCAGGTGAACCCTTAAAAAGAGGAGATTTTTCAACGCCTCTGCGTATCTGCCATTAAAGATGAACTTCCAAGATGTTTCGCTTGTCAATGAATGTTTAGTTGTGTAAAGAAAGGGTATTCCCACCTGGTCAACTGGAAATGGTGTGGAAAATTAGCAGCACAAGGGTGAAAAGGGGTGCCAAATCTGATTGTAACTGGAACAGCATCAAAACATAAAGATGTCAATGTGAAGGATGACTTTGTAGTCATCGTTCAACCATCCGCTGGACAGCAATATACATAATGGCGACGAAGTTAAAGAAATTAAACCTGTGGGGTCTGTCTGATATTCGACTATGTAGAGATGAGGTCAACAAATAAAATGGTCTGCTAAACACACTGAGTCACCTATTTTCAATGGATCATACTCTCACTAGGACAACAAAGAGCTTATTTGTGGTTTCCCATTCATTCTTTAGCGCAGCTCTCTCTCTCTCTCTCTCTCTCTCTCTCTCTCTCTGTATTATCTATTTCTTTCCGCCCATCTTCTTTCTTTCAAGGCAGTGAGACTTCAGTACATTGTGTTTGAATAGCACGTTTTCTCTGATCAGATTTTCTGCTTTGCGAAATAATAATAAAAAAAAAAACGTTTCAGTAACAATAAATAAAATCATGCAACCCTCTGGGGGCGAACTAACTCCAGGACAATGTAAAAAAAAAACTCCTAAGTGTCCACAAAATACAGTGATTGGTTGGATATTTTAAGATTTTATGTGCATCAGAAGCTTAGGCCATTTTTCACGTAATAGTAGTACATTCAAAAGGTTCCGAGAATCGCACGCTGGTATTTTAAAGGTTTGCGCTACGGCTGTAAGGTTTGTGGGTCATTTATGTTGACCTTTGAGCGCACGCATGTTAGCTGAGAACTGGCTCGTCCAATTCACTCGCGTGTCGCAGATGATTGATTGCGGAATGTCGCATTTTAAACAGCGTGCCAGTAACAAGTTCTTGGAAAAAGTGCTACAAAGACACTGTAAGCATTACAGAAAGTTTATGAAGGTGATCCTTTTAAGAAAACTGCAGTTCATGGGTGGTTTAATCGGTTTAAAAAAACGACAGGAAACTCTGGGAGATAAATCTCTCAGTGGACGCCCTTTGATGTCACGAAATGATGATAGTGAAGAAACTCGTGTGAAATGATAAGCGAATGACTATTGTTGAGACTGGAGTGCCTGGAGGCGAGGCTCACAGTTTGTTCCACACTTGCTGTCGGATGATCAAATGGACTTCAGGAAAGCCATCGCAGATGGAGTATCCGAGCTTCCCAAGAAAAGTAGTTTTTGTTGTTGATTGGGTTTTAGGAGCATCAGCAACTAAGGCTACGTTGCTCCGTGTATGTTGTCTGTGTTCTGAGGTCGATTTTCTGTTTGCTGGACGTAAAACCATTGTTTCCGGGAGAAAAAAACCATGCTGCCTTCGCCCGAGACCGACTAACTCAGCCACGTTGTGAAAAAGACCCATAAAATTCCACCCGTCATAGACGGGATTCGAACCGAGGTCTTTTCCACCCGGTGTGGGGAGGACGGCGATCCTACCAACTGTGCTACCCACGAGGGCAGAAAAGTGGTCACCGAGGATGAGAGTTGGGTGTTAGCCTACGACCCCGAAACCGAGGTGAAATCATAGAAATGACACATAGAAATGTCACAAAGGCCCAAGGAGTCTCGTGCAACGAAATACATCGTCAAAGTCATGCTGGTCGTTTTTTCCGACAATTAAAGCATAATGCACCACTAATTTGTGATTAGGGGAAGAAGCATAACAGCTGCTTAGCATGTTGAGGTTCTAACACGTTTGTGTAAGAATGTGAGCCCAAGACGACCTCAAAAATGGAAGGACGGTTGGATCTTGCACCATGACAATGAGTCCAGCCACTGGCAGTTCAGCAGTTCAACAGTTCTTGGCTGCGAAAAAATCAGTCATGCAGCTGCCTCCCTCCCTACTCTCCCGACTTGTGCCGTCTGACCTCTGGCTGTTCTGTGATTTCCTGTGTTCTGTAGTCGATTTTCTGTTTGATGGACGAAAAACTCGAATTTATGGAAGAAAAACCATGCTACCCTCGTCTGAGACCGCTTAACTCAGCCATGTCGTGAAAAAGGCCCATTAAAATTCCTCGCGTCATTGACGGGATTTGAATTCAGGTTTTTTTCCAATTAGATTGGGAAGGACGATGATTGGACCAACTATTCTACCTACAAGAGCACAATAGAGTGAACATATCTAGTGAATGTGGCAAATAAACATCCTCGCATCTAATACACCGGTCGGATTACCCTTTTTCCACGTGTAGAAAACGCCTAAGCCAGAATCCTATTAACACGAGAGGCATCTTTCTGGGTTGTTTTTTTTTTTTTCTCATTGTGGTTTTATCTCCTAGGAACTATGGTTTCTCATCCAGAAAACAGGCAAACCAACCGAAGATTACCACAGTTGTAGATAAGTTGCTAATTATTTATTCGTTTTAGTTTCAAATACATGGGGTAATCAAACATAATCAGGGTTGGCTCCGAATTAATCCGTGGATATCAAAGATACAGGAAGGTTAAAATGTAAGCCGATTTTCTCCTTAACCGTAACCCCCAACTTACCTTCAAAACATAAACTGGCGGCACCCTAACTCCTAACACAAAAAAAAATGATATTAGAGTCCTCCGTAAATGATTACATCTACCCATATATTTATTTTGTCTGTAAATTGCGTGTGCTTTCTGGTCGATTTGCCTGTTTGCTGAACGAAAAAAAACCCAGTTTATGGCGGAGAGACCTCGCTATCGACGCCTGAGACCGAATAACTCAGCCACGGGGTGAAAAAAGCCCATTAGCATTCCTCGCGTCAGCGGCGGGATTCGAACCCGAGCCTTTTCCACCCGGTGTGGGGGATAAGTGACAATACCACTGTGCTTCCCGCGCAGACTAACTCCTAACACAAAATAGCACTGGGAACTGGAAGTAACGTTCGATCCGAAACTTCACATTTCCCGTTAACAAGCTGAAAATCAAAGTGGATTGGCTCCGATGGTTAGAAAAGAACCAGCTATCCCATATGAGTGATCCTGAACTGGTAACATACACCAGACGAATATTCAACCACCCCTTATGCAGCAGATGTACAGGTTGAAACCAGAGCATCTACTGCCCCATTAAACGTAAAGTAGATTTATGCAACATTATATTGGCTACTCAGGTGGGCCTCATATAACTCAAATGGCACAAGCTCTGCTGATTATGCTACCATCCCTTGCTTGTCTTCACAGCAAAGATAATGGTCGAGTTTATCTTCCAATCAAGAAAAGTTAATTTTTCTAATGATTATAACAAATTTCTTTTAAGATTAAATTTTGATGTTAGTTGCAACGATAATTGACATAATGGGTGCACAGTATTGCATTATGTTTATGCTCAACAGTAACTGAATTATCTGTCTCAAGACACTTGGCTTGGGTGGCTGATTGCTGATTGACTACTTGTTTTCGTTGAGCTGGAACCTCTGGCCCTACGCGTCTCTGTACTTTACTGTCACTGATTTCTATTAGGGCTTTAATGTTGTATTGACACAACTTTATTCTTTTACACCCTTCGGGGATGACCAACGATGCGTGATACAAGAAAAATTCCAGAGGGACTCGCACGTACAAGATTGAAAGACGTTCAAGCAAAATTCACTTAAAATACGTGTCGTACGTTACTTTTAACTGAAGCTGATAAAGAATTAAGTAAGAAGCGTAGAGCGATGAGAAGATTAAGTGGACTATCCATGTTATCAGTTGAAAATAAAGAAGCCCGAAGAAGTGGAGGAGGTGATGTGAGAGTTGGTGAGGTGGAAGCGTGAAAGATGCTATTTGAAGTACAGATACTAGGTTTATATTTTTCGAGGTTACTGACCATATCCAATTGATTTAGTACAAACATCACAGTTTTCACTAAAAGTTAAAATAAATAGGGCGACTTCAAGGCCTTTTTATAACTTTTCCTATTACATATTTGGAAAAAATTCTACGATAATTTGAAAATCCATTATATTCATTACATCAGTATAGGAGTTCACATATGCTATGATTTTATTTATTTACCTTAAATTCTGAGTAACTGATAATTAGATTCATTAGAAGATGTGGTACGAATACCAACCGTGATCTGCGTTCACATAATGAATCCAAAACCAAACATTTCTAGCACTCATAGCAAGCCCATCAATTAAGAGCGTGGTATCAGAATATATCTTCTCCAATCATTTGATACTATCTCCTCTTCGGATTCTTTTCCTGAAGCATATGTACATCTCACTCCCACTGTTCCTATTATCATATTATTTATGACCTTTTATATATTTTCCCCCCAAAATCCGTTTCTGCCTTTCATCATTTAAATACGGCTGGGATTTTTCTGTCTGTTATTCTCATTATCTTCTCCATTCTCTCTATTTCGCGCTATCGTAAGTAGCACAGTTGGTAAAATCACCTCTTCCTAACACGGGTTGGAAAAGATCTAAGTTCGAATCCTATGAATGATATGAATTTCGCAAATTGAGAGAAGGCCATTATCTTCTCTATAAGACCGCGGTGCGACCACACTTGAAATATTTGCATCCAGGTCTAGAGAACACGTCTAAAGAAAGATATAAAACTTCTGAAGAAGGTGCATAAAAGGAATACAAAAATGGTGCATTATCGCTATGAGGAACAGCTTACATGTACACATGGAACAGCTTAGATGTACACATCTATGCAAGTAGACGCCTGGTGGGGAGTAATTTGATTGAGGTGTATAAAGTCCCCGATGGGGCTAGTAAAATGAATGAGGATGAAATATTCTCTCAAGAGAGCATAAAATCTTAAGGAAGACCAGGCTAGAACATGTAGCGTGTTTTGGAATAAGTTGCCTACAGTTCTAACCGAGGCGGAGAGTTTTGTAAAGTTCAAGAAAGAAGAGGATCGTGGAATATGAGATATTGATTTTACCAGTAGATGTAGAATAACTGCATTTTGCCATTTTGATACAGTACTAATACTGATATCAGGTTTTGAGGTTATCGTCATGAGTCTCCTCACCACAAATAAGGAACACTTTCCCTGAAGCGAAATATACTAAAAGTCTGAAAAGGCTCACGCAAGTATTTTTAATATAATTTGCAAGCTGGCCATGTTTCAGATGATTCTGAAGAATGAAACCGTGTGGTAAGGGTATCCCGTTTAATTAAAATTATAATGCCTTTGTACAAAAAACATACTCATATCAATTATCGTCTTGAAATCGCCAGGTGGAGCTAATTGGTACATTAAACAGCCATTAATGAAAATTGGGAGCGCTAAATTAGAAACCTAGACGATTTCTTTTCTTTTCATACTTCTAATTCCCGTTTTATAAGAAAATATTCTACATCGCGACAGATACTTTTTGCTATTAAAGTTAAATATTTCTCAAAGTTGAGGTTGCTGAAAGCTCAACCAACACGTGTTATTAAAATATCATTAATGATTTTAAGTTACATTTCCCATAGGAACTATTCATCACAAGCAAGAAGGCTAATGGCAGTTTCTAGAAATGAATATTGATTTGTAGGTATTTAGAGAAACCTTCCAGTAATTTTGGAGATCGGCTGGTTAGATGAAGAGATTTTATAGCGAAATAATATACACGTTTACCAATCCATTTCTTGATTGAAGTAATTCCTTGATCGATTATGCATTAGTTAACATGTGATATGAAACGTATTAAGAATCTCCTTCCTGCTTCCTGTATCCAGTACTGGTTAAGCAATTGCAGTTTCAAGGACTGTGTGACTCCGTGTTGTTTTGGAGACAAAAAATGATCGATCTAACAAGTTACATTTGCGGAAAGAGTCATAAATCAAACGTGAATAAATCTGCCATGGACAGAGCGATCAAATTTGGACTCCACATTTAGCGTCCTCTCTCATTTCGTTCCGCTTTATTTATGACCAAAAAAAGTTGTAGAAGTTACAGAGGATTATGATTTATCTTGTTTATCGCTGTACATAGGGCACAACATGAACTTCGATTTCTGTGGAATGAGGGCTAATTTATTTTGAAAAATTCCCAACAGAAGCTTTGTCATTCTAAGACAATGCGCTAGTAACAAATCTTAAAAATATCCGTGCATTAATCATACAGTTGCTGTGATTGGAATGATGGAGTTCGGGCAGGGACTGATGATTGGCGACCACAGAAACACTTGAAATGTGTAGCGAAAAATCTGCATAGATTTAACGCTTTGACTTTTGCTTGGTCTATTATTCGCAACGAAAATAGACTCGAAGTCGGATAAAGAAAAGCTATTTCGTATCAAATTTCGAAGATGCTACTTGGATTTACAGTAGTGGATGCATTACAGCATTGCGGAGAGAAATATGTCCGCACTTGCGACGTCCAATATTTGCTGTAATGTTCTCCGGGTGTCCGTAATTGCCATCACTTATGTGTCCGCAATTCTCGTTTCGACCGTAGATATCATCCCAGACTAGTTGAATCTCCACCAGAAATGTGTTACGTATTGGTAATGGCCTTACGTAGAAAGAGAAAGAGAGAGAGAGAGTGAAGGGGGGGGGGAATTACCACCTAATATTTTTTTCTCTTTACTCTGGCCTCGAGATTTTATCTCGAGGTGTGAAGTTTTTAGGTTGGAGCAGTAGTAAAAGGTGAGGCATCGCTGATAAGCAATTACATTCTGTGTATCTCCTAGCAACTGTTATTAGGGCCGGTATATCTTGAAGCTGTCTGCAGTTGCTGGGATAATTGGATTGTTCCGGTCCAAGTCAAAGGAGGAACTATGGACGCAACGGCAACGTGCTACAATGGATGTTGACTGAAAGCTTAAGAAAAAACTCTCGAGGAAACAAAAAGCATACACAGTCTCGAAAAACAAGGGCATTCTCTCTCTCTCTCTCTCTCTCTCTCTCTCTCTCTCTCTTACAAGCTTCTTCGCTGTCTTTCTCTTTTGCTTTTTCTCTCTACTTTCTCTCATTCTCTTTTATTTTCTATTTTTTTTTATCTTACCCTCTCTCTCTGTCTTGCTCTTCGTATCTTTTTCTTCCTTGTTGTCCGTATCTCTTTCTCTCCCTTTGTTTTGTTTTCCTCTTTCGCTTTCTCTCTCCCTATCTCTATTTCTCTCTCTCTCTCTCTCTCTCTCTCTCTCTCTCTCTCTCTCTCTCTCTCTCAACGCACAAGCATCCTCTCTCTTGTCTCGTAGGTAGCACAGTTGGTAAAATCGCCGTCCTCCCTACACTGGGTGGGAAAGACCTGTCAATGACGTGAGGAATTTTTATGGGCCTTTTTCACAAAGTGACCTAAGTTATTCTGTCTCATGCGAGGTATTTTTAAATTGTTATTTCTCCCGGAAACTCGGGTTTTTCATCCAACAAACAGAAAATCGACACAGAATACACACAATTTATTGACAATATACACAGAGCAATATGGACCTAGTTGCTGATGCTCCTATAACAACAACAACAACAACAACAACAACAACAACAACGTCCTCTCTTACCCTATCCCCAAAATTAATAAGGAGATAGAGAATTGTGTTGTTGTTGGGTTTTTTATTAGCGTTTTTTATGAGGCATATGAGCGAACTTAAGCCATATTGCGTCGTATATATTGTGTCTGTAAATGTTGTGTGTTGTATGGTCGATTTGCTATATTTTCTAGATGACAAACTTAAGTTTCGGGAGAAAAAACCATGCTACCCTCGTCTGAGACAGATTAACTCATCCACGTTATGAAAAAGGCCCATAAAAGTTATTTTAGAACACTACGTTCCATTCTTTTTGTTTGCTTATTGCATGTTGAGCTGCATGCGTTTTGTATCGGAATTCCCAGTCTTTTTCATGCAGTACATCCATTAATCCCTCCTCTACTAATCTAAAATCTACTCCTGCATTTTTTGTTCCTCAAGCTGCTATTTTTCATCCTTTTGAAGCGGCATAGACTGGTTCTCATCATTAACCACCATCACAATTTTTAAGTTATCAGCAAATTTTGAAGGCTTCGCTTGTGTCAATATCATTTAGGATGATAGAAACAGAGGTCCGAACGCTGATCCATGAGAAATCTCACTAGCTGGGAAAAATGATACAACTCTCGCTATGGTATGAAAATACCAACTCTCGGCCACGGTAAGAAAAGAGCCCATATGTCCAGGTTTAGGACATATGGGCTCTTTTCCTGGAGGAGTCCAGGTTTAGTTTTGGTTCGAACGTGGAATCCACAACAATCTTCTGTTTTGCAGAAATAATATCAGTTGAAACTAATATCCGAAATAATGATATCTGAAGGAGAGACTAATCGTTTTCGAAAATATCGGCGCTAGTATGTCACACTTTTTATTTTAATCTAAGCAGATACATGGGTAAAAAAGAGACGCACGGTGGTTCTCAAAAATCTAAGGATCAACCACAAAAATCGAATATATTTGAAAAAGAACTAAATATTCGTCATTTATGAAACAAAACAACTTCTGTCGAACTTCGTAAACTACGTGGACTCTTTACAACATGCATATCTGGTAGCAGATAAAAAAACAGTCTGTTTTCGGAACATCTATATTTCTTGTTTTATAGCTCGATCTATCGATTTCAACATAGTCATCATCATGAAAGTATCATGATACCGATTAGATGATTCTTTGAAGCAGAGAGAACAGAGAGAGAGAGAGAGAGGCAAATACAATTTCAAATTATTAATTTAAGGCCACCCGAGGGCTGAAAAATCCTCTGTTCCTCCGCCTGAGATCGGCTAACCACAGCCTCAACTGAAAAGAACTTTATAAATTCCTCTATTCATCAACAGGAACGAAACCTGAACTTCTCCAAACAGGTGGAAGAACAGAGCAAGCCGAAGCGCTGTCTCTTGGAAACCAGTCTAAGGCGGTGCTTGGGTTACCCCACGCAAAATGGATGCTATCCGGCCTTTACTAGGAGGTTTAGTAGACATCGGAGCACATCAACTTGCTTCCAGTTTGCTGGATCTAGAGATAGGAATTAGGTATGTATGTATGTATATATTTAACCGTCGAAGTGTGGCATCCGGACATACATCCATCTCCACCAATTTAGCATGTAGGCATAATATCATATTCTCATAAATGGCCTGTTAGTGTAAGTGTGTGTAATGCGTTGTAAAGTGAAACAGGCTACTATGCCACCAGGTGATAGTTCACTGAGCAAATACCGCCTGGTGCCCATCCCTGACACGAGGAGTTGAGCCTGGGTCTACTAACTCTGGCGGTGCATATTGCACCTAGATCCCGCACCCACCAGTAAGTGTGCAAGACTGGTGGGTGCTAGCAATCCCGATCCTGGGCTGCCCACACCCAAGATTTTTTTTTTTTTTTTTTTTTAGGTCCTAGTCACTAAAATCCCAGGAAAGTAAGTGGCAGGACCTGCCAGAGTACAATTGACTCAATGGTAACACCCGGCTAGCCTCCACGTGGCGCGGTATGGACAACGTCTGGTCCCATTAGGGGCCTGGCGGCCAATAAGCCGGATAAACAATGGGCACAACATATAATACTACTCATGACCCACACACTTCTAAATCTCTGGCTTTGACAGGGTACTGTCACCGATACATAGAACATTCGCGGAGATGGGAGAAATCCCA
Source organism: Mastigoproctus giganteus (assembly GCF_048544385.1). NCBI lineage: Eukaryota > Metazoa > Arthropoda > Arachnida > Uropygi > Thelyphonidae > Mastigoproctus > Mastigoproctus giganteus. The sequence goes on along the minus strand of NC_143578.1, from coordinate 229,359,887 downwards.
GGAGCCGCTAGACCCTCAATATACCTCATACCTCATACCTCATACCCAAGAGCCAGCAAAAAAAAAAATATATATATGCATCAAATAGAAGAATACTCCTTACTAGTGAGTGCAACAATCCCGCCTTATGGTCATTCCACAAAGCCTGCAAAAAAAAAAAAAAAGTTTTCTCTCTCTCTCCCCAAGACAGAATGCCTATCCATCTAGAGGAGTGATAGGGGGGAAAAGTGTACAGGTGTTTACTCAGTATTAGTAACCACAGGTATACGCCTCCTTTTATTAAATGTCAACCTGCAAAACCATTGAAATTCCACAAAATTCCTTTCATTAGACAGCCAAATTAATTCAGAACCCCTAATAAAATTAGGTACCAAATTAAATAAGTATAATCTAAATTCGTCATGCAAATTACATTCATATAAGATATGATCCCACGTTTCCAATCTTCCACAAACATAGTAAGGATCTTCCACTAAACCAAGCTGATGCAACTTACTTTTTAAGGAACCATGCCCCATAATCAAATATGAGCATTCCATACTCGGATAAAACCAGCAGTGCAATTTGTTATTAAACTTAAATTCGATACTAGGTATAAATAAATAAGTTACCCTATTAGTAATACTGGAATCCCAACGGGTCTGCCATAATTTAATTAATTTCACCAAAATTTCTTTCTTCTCTTTGCTAATTGCAGAAGAAACCTCATTAGTAATCCCCATAAATGTAATTTGTTTTCCCTTACGTATAAAATAACAAAAAGCTCTATACACGACTGCTAAATCTAAGGGCAATAACCCCACAATCACATGAGAGCATTACAAACAAGCAAATTAGTTAACATTATTCTTCAGATTGATAACAGCTTTTGTTTAAATTTTACATTGACAGTACGAACGTACCAGAATGATGCAGCATATGCCACAATCGGAATAAAAATAGGTAAATAGGTTTTATAATATAGATACTTGTAAAATAATAAGAGAAGTTTACCTCAATATAGTACGTAGAACACTTCCATATGATGCTCTCCAGAAATTAAACGAAAAATTCGAAAAACTTACATTACAGTAACAAATAATTAAAAATCAATTTAACCCAATAAAACTAAGTTTAACACAATTAAATATAAGAAAATTAATTAAAAGAATTTTATTTTAGCCGACCGGGCTAGCCGGGTGGGTAAAGTACCTGCCTAGTAACCCAAAGTTCGCGGGTTCGAATCCCGCCTCGGGCTTGGATCAAAGTACTGCAAAAACCTTGGGAGGTGCATTATGGCCACAGAAGCCGATGCGCCAACAACTACCAAAAAAAAAAAGAATTTTAACGAAAAAATTGCAAAATGATTTTCCTTCCTGAAGCTGACAACGCTTTTCGACCGTATGTGGTGATCACAGGAATGAAAATTACCGAATAGCGGTGAGTATGAAACTTAAATATGGATTGTGTCTTCGCGCATGCGCGTAAAAGCCCACGAATCGGAGATGAGATATGGCCGACAAACATTAACAGAATTTTCGTGTAATTTAATTTCTACGATTTCTGCAATTAATAGTCACGTATAATTACGTTGGACACTCGTTAAATAAAAAAGTATGTTTTTTAACGGCGTGAAAGGCTAATTCTGACGCTGCTGAACGAGAAGCACGAACTGAGACCGCATGTTGATTGATTCGAATATTCAAAGGAAACGCGTCGAACCTTGGTAAGACGAGTCACAATCACCGCAAGAAATGTATACCAGATCATTAATTTGTGTTGCGAACAAGGAAAGGACTGAGCGATTTTTCAGTATAGTGTGTAATTTCCGTATTGGCCTGGCCACAATTTTAAATTCGGTATCTTTAAAGAATCTGTTAAGCTGTTTGTGCCACTGTTCAACATATGGAACAGAGATAAAAGTATTTTTTGATATTACTATTGTTGGTTGGTTTAGTATTTTGTATTCTATTCTTAGCTTGTATCCTAATTTGGTTTATTGTAATAAGGGAATGACCTCTGTTTAAAAACCTGCTAGTTAATATTTGTATTTCTGAGCCCAAAGCAGATTCCGTCGTTGAATATTTGTAGGCATTTAGAAATTGATTAAAGATAATCGATCTTTTGTAGGTGAATGGGTGATATCTATTATAATGTAGAAGCATACCGGTGTTTGTAGGTTTTCGATAGATGTTAAATTGGATTTTATGCGAGTTCCGAGTAAGCGTAAAATTTAGAAAATTTAATGACTTTGTATCCGTATCCTCCCTTTCCAATGTAAATTTGAGTCTAGAATGAATATTATTAAACGAATGTAAAATGTCTTAGACGGTACTACTATCAGTGGGTAAAGTACCTACCGGCAACCCAAAGGTCGCGGGTTCGATTCCCGCCTCGGGCTTGGATCAAAGTACTGCAAAAACCTTGGGAGGTGCAATATGGCCACAGAAGCCGATGCGCCAACAACTACCAAATCAAAAAAAAAAAAAAAAAAAACTACTATCAGTAATAACTAGAACATCGTCTGAATACCTCCCATAGTATGTGATACGGGGTCGAAAAGGCATCAAATGTATATGCTCAATCGATGAGAGGTAGATCTCAGATATTAAGCCGCTCAGGCTCAATCCCATTGGCAAACCAAAATTTGTTTGTACACTTTGTCTCGAAAGGTGATATAGTTTTCCCCAACTAACAGTTTAATTAAGTGAAAAATTTCCTTAATAGGAAGTTTCATATAATTAATCGGTATCGAGTTATTATTTAACATATCCCAAATAATATCTAATGTGTATTCAAGGTTTACATTCGTATATAATAAGGTAACATCTAGTGAGAATAAATTGTCATTGTCGCCAAGTCTACAGTCCTTAAGGTTATTAAATAGTGTATCGTAGTTCTTATTCCCAAATTCGTCATCGTGAAACCTCATGGGAAGTGCTGTCTTAGTAAGAATAATCATACTATAAGGATAGAGAGAGAGATCAAATATAAAAATAAGCACTGGATACGCAAATATAGAATAAGCATAAGAAATTCAATGAAATGGCTTATTATATTTTCGTGTTTTAGAGAGAAAATATGAAAATATTTAAATCAGAACCCGAAGATAAGAAAATAAAATTTAAAGTACATGAAATAGTCTCATGTTTCCATGGTACGAAAGGGAACTTTACATAAAATTATGGACATCTTTAATGCTGAAAAAGAGGTGCCATATCGACCAGCATCGCACAGTGTAAGCAAAAAAGGGTCTACAACTCTACTGCACTCCGAAACATCTCGTACAAGAGAGGAGCCAAAATATCAGTTTATAGTAGCATGAAAGAACCTTCAATGAGCAGATTAAGCACCAGAGGGCAAAGATGAATCATTGTCTTATTTCAGATGGCATCGTCAATAAATATTTCCGTTCTGATGTCAAGTTGAGATACCCCACCAACATTTTCGCTATCGGATATAAATAAATCAACCAGTAATATCACTAACGATACATCTGAAGTCATCCATTTATTTTCTATATTAATATTCAGTGTAGCATACAATGCATACACTAGGCTATAAAAAGTTAAGAAACACTTCCCTAAGTACCACATAAATATTTTGTGTGGTGTTTTATTGCGTGAGAAGTGACCAGTATTCTTAACTTTTGCTAGCATAGTGTATTTACTTTATACGTGAGGAACGCGTATTATTGAACCACCCAGAGTTGTTAATGGAAAAGAATAGCCGTTCTTATATACTAAAAGTGGCACTTTATTAAAACTCTCCTCGACTGAAATTGCATAGAAAATCTGCAAATATTTTATTTTAAGCTCTTTTTGATGCTCTTAGATGAGAAACGCAGCTGTAAAGAGGAACACGTAACGTTTTGTTGGTGAAATATTGTACTTGGATATTTAGGGTAATGTCTGCCATAAGTTGCTTTGCGTAGCTCGGGTTTTTGCCTCGATGGTGATTTGCAAGGGAAAACTCCTAAATGACTCGCATCGAGTATCGTACAGCCTACAAACCTCCCCTTAATATGCCTCGCTCTTGAGATGGAAATATTTATTTCGCAGCCATTGGTTCTGATAACACTGCTGGAATCATGGAGTGTCCATTACATCAGGATCATTCATTTCCAGTTATATTTTAATTTATCTTTCTTGTCTTCATACCATGCATAGAAGAATCTCTCTCTTCTCTTTCTCTCATGTTTTTAAAACATATTGATTTTCCCCAACATCAAGGTTATAAGGCTTAGCTAGCTGGCATTACATGCGCATCCAGCGTTTCGTTTATTTATCCACTTTGCCTGGAGAGATCACCGCACAGACCCCTACTGTACATTCCAAACATTCCATGACCTCGTTCGAGATTAGGCATGGCAAATATTCATACAGCGTCCACACTTTGTTTTAAATAACTTCTATCCTACAGATCAAATAAACCAAGAGGAAGAAAGAGAAACAGGGGAAGATAAGCATAAAGAGCCCATTCCGGTGACTTCAGCTGGAAGTTGGAAATACAGTAATTTTGAATCATTAAAGAAACAAACTAAAAAGATAGTTTGATTATTAAAGTATCATATTAAGAAGTTTTACTTAAGTTTTCGAATGTTGTTAAGCGTATCAATTAAAAAGAACAGCAGAAGACATCATAGTATAGGACGTCCCAAAAATATAACAACAGTTTGACAAGCTCGTGAACTGTTACAATTTAAGATCTGGATTGTAGGGAATATGTGTGAGCAAATCTCAATGAAATCTGTCTCTTTGTGTGCAGGATGGGGGATTAAGCAGTGTACATAATTACTGCTCTCCCCACACAGAGTTGAAAATGTTTAGTTCGAATCCCGTCAATGACGCGAGGAATTCTTGAGCTGTTTTCGTCACGTGACTGTTAGTCGGTCTCAGGCGAGGGTCGCTTGATTTACTCCCCTTTTCTTCCAGCAAAGAGGCAATTTCCAGTTATATTTTACAATATAGTAAAATATAACCGTCAGTATATTGAGTCAATTTACAGACTCAATATAGTGACGCCTCGCACCAAACATGGTCATTTGAATTTTGAATCTTCCTGAATAACTACTGTATATTTCACTTGAACATTGTATTTATTTAACAGAAAGTCCACTGAGTAGCAAATTTTAGCTGAATAATTAGGAATACGTCCTGTTCGGCTTCTCCTGGAACACAATGTAGTGACCTCTGGTGGTAGTAGTGGTGAAGGGGGAGGCTTTATGAACTTTCTCAGAGAAATTGGAGTTTTTCATCTCGCAAAACTACGAAACACTTTTGACGCTTCATGGCCTCAGGTGCCATGGCACTTATTTTAAACAACCAAGCCCTCGTGACTCGTTTGACTATGACACGGGTGACTATTGGCTGAGCCTTCAAATGGGAAAAGTCCTAAAATGGTGATGCTATTTCCTCTTCCATCGTTTCCAGTGTATCACCTTGTGGTGATATTTTTGGGACACCCTATACATTATAGTTAAGTTTAAAAATGCCATACTACCGATGAGAAAAATAATATTAAACCTTTCTATTCATTTTAGAGTGAGCATAAAAGCTACATGAGTACGTTAAATCATCCTTCTAAAATTAACTTTATCTTTTGTCTGTGGTCCATTTTTTCTAAGCTTTTCTTCTTAAGCGAACTATATTGATTTGCTCATTCAGAGGTATCGATGCTGAGCAATTTTCTTTGCTGTCTTTCACAGCAGGAGACGGGATGGGATAGGTGAAAAATGGTTTAACTCAAAGCATTTCGTACAGAAAACAAAACAAAAAAAAAAACAGATAGATAACTACCAGGGTGGATCCGTGTGTATTTTATTCTCTGTAGTAGTTTAAAGTCAGCTGTATCTGGGAGAATTCATCCAGGGATAATAAATAAACATCGTTGATAGATTACTTGTTTTCAATCCTATACAATGTCGCTAAGTTTCCAGTAATTAGTTTTAAAATTAATAGGAAAAAAATGTTAACTTTTAACAGTAGCACGTAAAAAAAGAATTAATATACTTAACTGATAATAATGGTTAAATTAATAATATACTGATGGTGTATTATTAATTTAAAGAAAAAAACTGATTTTCGTGAATATTTTAAAATGAACAGTGTAGCCGAAGACGAATATTTGATATAATAGGCATCACATTCCGAGTACCCAATAAAAATCGATCTACCACCTTACAGAGGCGCACATTATGCAAATTATTCATGTCTATAAAAACACGACTTGTTGTTTGGTTTTTAGGAGCATTAGCAACTAAGGCCATATTGCTCCGGAAATATGCAGTGGTCATTCCGCATCCTCCGTATTTGGTGGTGACGGGCTCGAACCCCGGTCTCATCAAGAAGTGTGTGCTACGCACAGCTGCTCCTTCCCACCTGGCTACGGGGGCGCCGCCACACACACACACACGACTTGTGACAACATCACTTCATTCCTGTTTTTTGGGTTGCTCAGTGGGATAGCCACATCTCCAGTACTCAGCATGGAAAGTCATCGTCGTTAGATGATTCTTTGAGATGGCGGGCCGTTGGACGAGTTGAAACCTGGCAGTCGCAAGCGGAGATGGCACGTTGACATAATGTGTCACGCAGTGTTGTCACGGCACTACGGAAGGGGGAGGTGACTTCTGGGCTCCTCCTCCCCTCGCCGCCCCTCTCTTCCCTCTGGTAGGGCATGGGCCTGCTCCACTGATTTGAGGGTCATCTTTTCTATAGACCCCTTATTTCTGTCTTTTCCCCCAGCCTTCAGTCTCCCCACCTCTCTCTCTCTCTCTCTTTTAATTATAATTACTAGTGTCTGAACCATTGTTAAATTGCTTGAGCCCTACACTCAAAAACTAACTTAACATTTATTTGCATAAATAGTACTTCTTTTTGGCTGACCCATAACTATAACGGTTTTTTTTAAGGTCCTAGCCACTGAAATCTAAGGAAATTAGGTGGCAGGACCTGCCAGAGTAAATAACTATAATAGTGGTGTACCTGGTCTGCCTCCACGAGGCAGAGTGTGGACAATGTTGGGTCCCATTAGGGGCCCAGCGGCTAAATGACCAGAGGAATAACGGTACACGACACTATACATGTACAAAATCCATACACTTTTAAACCTCTGGTATTGACAGTGTTCTGTTTCACACCCACAATGTATAGCACGCGGAGATGGGGCAAAACCCCTGGTGCCGTTTGACACTAAACACACTCTACACTCTACACTCTACGGAAGCAGTTTCAAGAGACAGGAACCATAATAAGAAGAGCCGGCCACGGTAGCCCGAGGGCAACGTCAACCAGAACAGACTGATATCTGGCTCTAACAGCAAGACGGAACCATACGATGTCCTGTCATCAACTGTCTCTTGAGATTGCTACGGCCACGGTTGAAAACATTTCCAACTGGTTTGTGTTAAGAACGCTCAAGTCAAGTGTACTCTACGCAAGGAAGCCAATGGTTTCTATCCCATTAATCCCAACCATCGCAGGGCTCATCGAACTGGAGCCATGAACACGTGATTTGGAGATCTGACAAATGGGGTAGAGTTCTGTTCTCTGATGAGTTCCGTTTTAGCCTATAGACAGGTTCTAGACGCTATTTCATCTGGAGAGGACGAGGAATGAGGTACCATCAGAGAAAGGGACACTTACGATGGAGGCGGTGTTCTCGTGTGGGACGCAGAATGATCAACAGCTGCACCCCCTTCATGTTTTTTTATAGTGGTACCGTAACTGCTAAGGGGTAGCGAGAACAGATCCCAGATCCTCTAACCCTGTGTAACTTTTTAGGGGTCGGCTGGCCCAGAGTTTTTCATGCACAACAAAGCCAGTGCACACAGAGCCGAAGTGGTGAAGGAACATCTCGAAACTGAAGATATCCAACAACTGCCGTGGCCAGCACGATCATCGGACTTAAATCCGATCGAACGTGTGTGTGTGTGTGTGTGTGTGTGTGTGTGTGTGTGTGTGTGTGTGTGTGTGTGTGTGTGTGTGTGTGTGGTGCCCTTGGGCGTCACATTGCGCATCCACAGCCAACACCTCGGTGACTTGGTGACCTAATGTCTGCGCTGGTGTAAGAATGGGATTTGTTATCACAGAATCTTATAGACACCCTTACATCGAGCATAGCTTATTGCTGTCAGGCCTATTTAGCCGTTGGAAGGAATCATAAGCAGTACTGACGCCATGTGACCATATTTTCGAGCATCTTGTATCGACTTCTGTAATGTGACCTTTTTGGTAATTCTTACACAACCCCTTATAAATGTCCCTGTTGCCTGTCCGGAGTTTCTCGCTGTCTCCTTTCATCGTTATTCTATGGTATACCACCATACCAGATTTTGTCCAGCTTCGTCATAAGCTGTACGAGTTACATCACGTTTGCTGTGTTCTGTTAATTTTGTCGAACAGTATATAATATATAAAAATATTAAAAAATTGATAAAAATATCAAAACTATTTTGTTTATAATATTTAGTTTTATTTCAATTTTTAAAAAGTAATGAAAATTTATATGAGAAATTAATAATTGAAATTAATGATCGTAAATAGAAAAGAATCCAGTAAGTTATTGACAAGTAAAACCTATTTTATGGGTTATATTTATTAATAAAAGTAAAACTTAAACTTATGAACTTAAATTAAATTAAAAATAAATTCTGTATTCATTTATTAAGTTTATTAAATTATAAAACTTTTATTAAACTTTTCATTAATAAATGTGTTTTATAAAAGAACCATACGAATAAATAAGGCATTTTTTTACACCAAGGTTGAATTATGTCTCGGAAGATTATGATATGATTTTTTATGAATTTTCTATGATTATATGAATTTTCATATCACAAAATAGAAAGTTTTGCCAAGATATAAAAAAAATCTAAATACGTATAAAAAGTGGTTAATTTTAAAACTTAGAATTGATTTTAATTGTATTTTTCCGCTGTTGTTAATGTATTAAGATTTGAATTGAATACATGTGGTCAGATAAATATATTATTGTGAAAGACTTGTCACTTCTGATACCAGCTAACAACGTCTTATTATCCTAACCAATGCCGAATCACTTCAAAAGCTGCTCATAACACATTAAATAACATTTGGCTGATGGTGAGTTCACTATCTTCCGAGATCCGAATGGAATTAAATCCACTGACAATGGTGGTGGGATAAAGTTATTCAGAGCACAACTACACGCAAGTACTCATGACAAATCGGAGCAGAACGCATGGATAATTGCAGTCACAAGCCTCATCAAATACGTATTTATCTCGCTTTCAACAGGCAACCAGTCGAGAATGTATAAACTCTTTGAAGATTATATTCTTATTTCAAATTTAGCAGATACCACATTAATTAACTGTAGTAATTAATGTAGATTTTGGAACGGATTGGGGCTTGTGTTAAAAGTAGAGTTATTAATTGCATGCCACTGGAAGAAACTGATTGATATTCATTACAATAGGGACCTGTTATGTCTCGTGTTTTGATTTTTTTTCTTTCTTTCTAGAAAGGGAGATGCTAATTATCATCCACTCGATTAAGTTTGTTCCTTTGAATAACAAATTAGGGTTAATTGAGTTTAGACGCGAGAAAGGTCAGCTAGCTATTTTCCAAGTGATGGTGTCTGGTTTCTCGGACTCTGGTAGTTTTAATTAAATTTTCTTAAAAGCGTCTGGAAGGTTGCTATTTATAATTTTTACTTGTAATTTGAGATAACTTCCTATTTTAAATGTTTTTTTTATAATTTCTCGAAATTCTGAACAACTTTTTCTTTTAATTTCTAAAATTATGTATTGATTATTCAAATGCATCTATCATTTGAACTAATATCCCACGATGAACTCGACCGTGAAGCAGTTTCACCGACAACAAAATAACTTCTCCTTTCTTGAATGTCGCGGACTCACCAACATCCCTACAGAGTAAATAGACCCTTCCATCTCTTCCTATCATTGTGCCTATGTGTAACAGTCAGTCAGTTCTTGGTCATATCGGGAACAGGGTTGCGCGTTCCTGATTCGCGTGAGGGGGGAAGTGTCAACAGTGCTTCTTGTCGGATAGTAGCTTGTGATAGCAAAGTTTTAGAAAGGCTGCAGTCAAGGTAAGGTACAAAGCGCTTCTTTCTCCTAATCGATAATCTTTTTTGCTGCCTCTACCTGATTTTATCTCGTAACTCGGGAATTTGCATGTGTTTCTAATGTATCACGCTAAGACAGGGTTCGTATGAGAGAAGAGGCGGACAGAGAAGCGACATTTACAGGGGCGACCTAGTGATTGTTGAAACTGAAAGTTGTTTAACAAGTTGGACGGAAAATGGGGTGCTGAGAGAGAGAGAGAGAGAGAGAGAGAGAGAGAGAGAGAGAGAGAGAGAGAGAGAGAGAGAGAGAGAGAGAGAGAGAGAGAGAGAGAGAGAGAGAGATGTCTAGACGGGAGTCCAATAACTGAACTATAGGCGAGCAGATGTTTTCCGAAAGGATTCAGTTATATAGCTGTAAACAACTCAGTTACATCAGAATAGGACTTTTAGCTTCTTTTCGGCCCAAATTTGATCAATGATTATAGAGTATTAAAATTAGGATATGAAAAGCAGATTATAGAAAGCTATGCGGTTTTTAAAATTCTAATTTTCTATAGACTAACTTTTTAAGCCTTAGAAATTATTTCTGATGACGTAATTTTAAAATATATATATAATTTCCAAACCTGTAATATGATCAAAGGTTGCTGGAATTTTCTATTATGTACTGTATGGTTTAATAACTCCCCTTTTTGAAAATTAAGATAAGTTATGTTTTTTCTTGGAGGAGACTGTTTCCAATTCTTCTACCTTGTTCCTGGCTTCTTTTATTCTGATAATTATCTGCGCATGCTCACTTGACACAATTACACCAAACGGAATTCTCAGTAACTGCTAACAATCCCTTCATTTCTGAGATCGTTAATGTCCCCCCCCCCCCTTGTTATTGTATGAGGAGAGTTCTCGTAGACTATTATTTACTGCAACCTATCTGTAAAATAACCTCATTCTTGCTCATGGATTTTCTTGATAAGAAGATATCGTCACTCTGGAATTCATCCGGAAGAACTGGCATCTCTAGCTCACTCTATATTGTGTGTGTGTGTGTGTGTACAGTATATATATACACACACATATTTAGAAAGAGAGGCTAAAAGTGATAGATATTATGTGAGCAACGGTGCTGTCCCCAACCGTTAAAAAGCTGATTGATCTTCATCAAGAAAGAACCTTCTTTGTTTTCCATTACAGTCTGCTTTTCTTTGTGAAAGGACATTATTTTTCTTAATCAGTTTTCTCTGCGCCTTCAAACTATCTCAAGTGACTTTCGAGAAATCACATGCGGGCTTTCAAATTTTCCGTGCATGAGATTACTCTGGGGACTGTTTCTAAGCCAGGTATATGACGCAACTCGATACTTCCCCAGTTTCTAGTTTTTATCTTGTTTACTGCTTGTAGGCTGCAGTCTCCAAAACACCCGGAAAACAGTTGATGGCATCTGATAAAAACATACCTCACATGGAAAAACAATCTATTTTAATGGTAATCACAGAAACAAATGATTGTTAGGAAACTATAAGACTTGAACTATGTGAGATAGATTGAAGATTGGAAAGCGAAAACAGACTTGACATTCGACTTACATTTCAGAAGGTTACAATTCTCAGGAGAAGAAGGAGAAAACGCCTTCTTCTAAAGAATGGAAATAGAGGGGAAAATATGTAAGGCCAGCTGAGTGTTAAAATGGAATCAGTGAAGCAACTGTATACCCCAATTTCAGAAGAGCTAAATGAAAATCTTGGGTGCAAAAATTGTTATATGTTATAAGTAAAGACGATCCCAATCGCCGAGTTGGGTTTTGTGAATTATTTAGCATTAGCAGTGACAAATGATGCAAAAGAGTAAGCTTATACAGCATCAACCAAAAAAGACAACTCCCATTTCACCTATTCATTCCAACCAGTACTTGTCTAGTTCATATTTGAACTTATTTAAGCTATCAACTTCCACAACAACAGATGGAAGTTTGTTCCAGCAATCAACCACCTGCTGGCTAAAGCTAAACTTCCGCACATCTATTCTGCAACCATCCTTCCTCAATTTGAATTTGTCCCCTCTCATGTATGGGGTCTGAGCAAGAGGAAGAATCCCATCAACATTGACAAAACCCCATGAACTGTCCTGGCAGACTGTCTGCACTGTTCAGAGAACTTCATATCCGATTGCAAAAATACCCCACGTCTTTTTCATTTTTCACTGTCTGAGTGTAGTACCACACAGTTGGTACGTTACTCTGGGGTTACTGCTACCCATATGCAGTACTTTTGCATTTTTCAATGTTAAACTTCAGCTGCCATTTTTTTTCTCAGCCGATCTGCTTAACTTTTCTAGATCCTGTTACACAACCATACTGTCATTACTGTTATTAACTACCCTGCCAACCTTTTTTATCGTCTGCAAACTTGAACATTAAGCCTGATATGCGTTCATCAATATCATTAATAAATATAGAAAAATCAACAATGGAACCAACACCGAACCCCGGGGGACTCCACTCATAACATTAATCCACGAACAGCAATGTCCATTGATTACCACTCTCTGTCTTCTCCCACTCAACCATCCCTTTATCCATAGCAGCAACTTGTCCTTAATGCCACACTGCTCCTTGTACAGCAGTCTGTTATGTGCAACAGTATCAAAAGCTTTCATGAAATCCAAGTATATGATATCAAAATTATTTTTTTACATTCAGTTCCTTTGTGATTACATTGTAGTATCCAATCAAATTGGTTAAACAAGATTTCCCCTTAACAAATCCATGTCGCGTCTGAACTATAATTGCGGCCTTGTATAGATGACCTTGCATTCCTTGTTTTACCAGTGACGCCATTATTTTCCCCTGGAAAAGAAGTTAAACTAAAAGGTCTGTCATTACTCGTGTCACCCTTTGATCCCCTTTGTGAATTGGGGATACATTCGCACACCTCCAGTCCGCTGGACCTCCCCTGAATCCAAGTATGCTCTCGTAATTATGGCTTAGGGTTTTCTTACTTCCTTTAATGCCTTCCTCAATATAACTGGATAGATGGCATTCATCTTAAGTGCCTTTCTTATATTTAACTTCAACAATTTCTCTTTCACTTTCCTTTCAGTTATTACAAAACCATTTAACTCCCTGTTAGAGTTTGATGAACTTCCGGCATACCCTTCGCTACAGAATTCCTCACTTGTGAATGCAGATGCAAAATACTCATTCAGTTTATCAGCAACCTGAGCAGGATCATCAACAGTTGAACCAGCGATATCAAGTGAGCCAATTTGATTCATCCCTTTCCTTCTAGTGTTTACATAAGGAAGTGTTTGCTGTTTTTCTTTCCATCCTTCTCGTAATCTGTCTTCGCTTGCATGACCTCCTTTGTCACTTGATTACAGACTAGTTTATATCTACCACAGTCCTCTGTGTCGACCAATAATTTATACATATGTATCCCATGCACTTTTCTTCTCTGCCACGAGTTTCATCAGTTCATCTGATATCCATTTAGGCCTATACTTTGAAGGTTATGTCTTAGTTGGTATGAAAAGCCTAGTAGCTTCTATGATTAATTCCTTGAACACTTCCAATTTAGAATTTTCTGATGGTAAAATCAGCTGGTTCCACTATATAGAATTTAAAATATAAAGCGAAAATATACGAGGATGCTATATGGAGATTAAGCAGTTTATTACCAGCAAGACGGGGTATTCACATATTATCAATGTGATCCCAGGACCAATCTTGATAAATATTTCACAGATCGGTGGACAGACCGACGAGGAAGTGTCAATCACCTACGTTCACCCGATTTCACCCCACTATATTTTTATTCGTGGGGCCTGAAGGATGTAGGAAACAGTATAAACCAGATATAATTCAACAGTAAACAAATTAAACAAGTATGTGACGCTATCTCAGCAGTTACTTCGAAGAATCCTGATAATTCGGCTGTTCACGCTTGGAATAGTGAAGGAAAGCAAGAAGGTAATTTGAACATCATCTACAACCAGTTCACCGTATGTCACAAACTATTGATTTTACACATACTCAATAATAATAATAATTATTATTATTAATAATAATTCAGGCCTCAGGCAAAGGATCGAAGAATACCTCGACACCCTCAAGCAGAAACTCCTGGCACTCGGCAAGAGACTTCGCCACTACAGGGAGAGTGCTGAGAGGAAAACAGACAACAAGATATTTGATGAAAGCCAGAGAGTCATATAATAATAATAATTGATCAAAGAAAGAGTACTGTATTACAAGTACGAACCCCAAGCTGTACTGGGACCGCGCCATAACAACAGAAAAGACGATCCGGCAAAACAGACCGGATATAACCCTCGCTGCCAAGAAGGAAAAGACTACCTATCTAATCGACATAGCGGTACCGACACTGGCAACTTCCAAAAAACCTACGAGGTAAAAATTAGAAAGTACACAGATCTAAGACAGGAGGTCAAAGAGATTTGACATATAAAACAAGTAACGACCATCCCGATCACCGTGTCAACCACCGGCATGGTGTCAAATACCCTACACAAAAACCTCGCACAAATAGGCCTCCAAGAGAACACTTATAAGGAACTCCAAAGAGTCGCAATCTTGAATACCTGTAGGATAGTCAAAGAGTTCCTCGACTAGAGTTCCTAGCCGGACATAACAACCACCCTATGAACTTGGTATCAGTATCCGTCACGGGGTGGAAACAGCCATCAGGGAGAAATAATAATAATTTTTGAGATTTATATAATTTTATTTCCTAAAATGTGTGCACATATTTTTGCGACACTCTGTAGTTTATTTTTATTCTTAATAGTACGAGTATTAGCACATTTATTTGTTGGTTACATAAAGGACGAGAGTTCAGAGTGGAACTAGGGATAAAAATTTCATAAGTACAAAGACTGACTTTGGTAATGCGATCAAAGCAAGTAATAGAATCTAGAGATTTAAAATATTCTTTGAGAAGACATTTCCCGTTGTTTTCTAACTATTGTGAATTCTTCTCTGTATCCATTTTGTTATTCTTTCATTATCATAACCACCACAAGTCGGAACAACCAGCATTTCAAATGCACGCTTGCAAGTAAAGAGATTAAGCAAATTTAGGAAATGTCAAGGAAAACGAAATGTGTTGATTAATAAATAATGCCGACTTCATTTTGAATTCGCCATCGCTGGCTTTAGTATGTACACTAATCAATGAGTTGACATCTCAGCAAATTCGAGAAAGATATTAAAACTATTTTTAATGTGCTTCCTATCTCTGCCACCAGAGTTTTTGTAAACAAATTAAATTTAAGTTGGTTTTGAAGTAAGCTCGTGCTGAATGGCAGCCATAAAAGTGCTGGTTTGCACTTTTAATGAGAGTGTTTTTAAGCTCCAATTTTAACATTTTTTCCCTCAATAATAACATGAGCCGCATAAATATTTTATATATCAGAATGACTACGCTTTCGAAGAATTTTTAATCCTTAAATGCGCTTTTAGTTTAAGAATATGTATTTTAAGACAACCAGTGACTCAGTTCTCCAGCTACTCGCGTTTATAAAACAATAAGTTGTTAATTGATATAAAGGACCATAAAGGTATCAATAAAATTATATTTAACCTCAAAACTTAGGGAGAAATACGAGCAAAGTTCTCAACTTCCTCTTGGACTGAAAGTCCGCTCATAAAAACTCAATTTGAAATGATGGCTGCAATTTTGTCATCTTGTGTTCCACAACAAAATAGTGCCAAGATGAAAATTTTAATAACTTCATCTGCATCTTCATAAAGTGAAAATTAACCCTATTTATCACGCGCTTCCTGCTACGGTGTCCACGAAGCACGTGATCTTACAACTGCTACAGTAAGTTTTCATTAAAACTACGCGTATTTTTAAAACAAATATTACGCCCTTTTCCGATGTGTTCCGGTTGCTATGGTAACCGCTAATGGAGTTTGTGATCTGTGAACTCCTGACAAAATACGGGTAGGAGGGGGGGGGATATTCTAGTCGGTGTATAGAGAACGTAATTATCACAACAGACACACACGCATACGACTATTTGACTATTTTTCCGTTTCTCAAAGTTTGTTTACATATCCAATGCACATTTTTGTTCATCCCCCTCATCCCCCGAATATTTTCTAGCCAGCCGATGATGTTCAGGCTCTGAATTGAAAGTGTAATAGCGTGCATCGCATACGAATAATTGTAATTATAAATCACTGAATTTTATAGATCGAAAGATAAAATTCAAACGTTGGAATATTTGAAAGTTTATCAGACAATATGCCGAATTGACTTTGTTACACGTTGCTGCAAGCTGTTATTTTGATTACTGCTTCCACAGAACTTCTTTAACTCACGTACTATCTTCGTTTCTGAAAGGGAAAAAAAACTACAAAGTTTTCTAAGTGAATGAAAGTGGAAGTCAGTTGATTGAGTTTTCATCGCTGTGTGTGACGTAGTTAGCGGGAAAATTCTAGCCATCCTGATGACTGTGCTAACGATCTAAAACTCTGCTATTTCGACAGAATTTCTTCCTCGCGAACGATTTCATAAATAGCATTGGAAATGGCTGAGTAATATTGATGTACTCAGTAAATTGCTGTGGGTGTAGGCTTCAATCTACTTTTTCACTTCGAGCAATAATATTGACATTATGAATAACCGAGTTGTAAATGTTTTAGAAAAAGCGCAAAATCCCCCAACTATAAATAACTTTTAATGAAAAGATGTTTCTCAAAAATGCGGCGTAAAGCGCCCTCTGTCGTTAATAATCAGAAAATAAAGTTTCGTGTTCCGAGATGGCGAAAAAAAAGTAATTATTTTTGATTGCTTTTTTTTTTTCTGAAAACGGCATCAGACAGAAAAGAAAGTAATGATATTGCTACATATTCTAATAAAAATCTTACTAGCAACAAAAGAATTAAAACAGATATACGGTTTAATCTTCGACAAAGACACAATAGTTATTAAGGACCAGAGTAGAAAGAAGAAAGATTCCTTTCCAAACTCATTATGAATTCGGGATATTAGTTCTCAAGGTGACCTTACCTGTTCGTCTTAGGCTCGAAAATTGCGTGGCGAAGAGTCAAGATCGCTATGAAATAAAAAAAGACGAAAAAAAATAGAACGTAGAGGTTTTGAAAGGTAGCCTTTTCTCTGATCGAAAGGCACCAGCAGCAGTGGGTAGCCAATCATAACTGTTTCCCTTACAGGTGTGGCTTATCTGTAAAATTCGGTCGGTTTAAGGGTAGACTGCACATGGGACGAAAACACACGAGATAAAGTGGAGGTATTTTGTCTAGTAAAACCTAAATTTCCAATTACAAGGCTATAGTTTAATCGACATAAGCTTAAAGCAACGTTGAGAAAGTTTACAATACATCATTTGTTATTTGGAGCATTAGCAACTAAGGCCATATTGCTCCGGGGATATGCGGTGGTCATTCCTTGACCTTTCCGCAACCTCCGTCTTTGGTGGACACGGGTTCGAACCCCGGTCTAATCAAGAAGTGTGCTACGCACTGCTGCTCCTGCCCACCTGGCTACGGAGGCGCCACAATCTGGGTAAAAACTACAGAATTAGTATTAGCAATGGTCACATGGTGCAAGGAAGCCTATGGCTTATGCTGCATGAGCCAAAAACAAATAAAAAAATAAAAATAATAAAATAAAATAATACGAATAAAAACAAATTAATAATAATAAGAAGAAATTTTTAAATAATAATAATAATAATAATAATTAATAAGAGAAAAGGAAATGGACAACCTATGCATTTCCCTCCTCCCTTAGGTAACCTTTGAATTTCTCTAGACTGTCAGCCTCTACCACCCATGTAGGTAACTTATTTCAATAATTTATAACTCGTTGGCTACTAAAACTTCCTGCAATCCAGTCTAAACAACCCCCCCGTAACTTGAAATTACGGCCCCTAGTTCTAGAATCATTTATAACCGTGAAATTTCGTCCTTATTTATTTTGTTTATGCCTCTCAGAGCCTTAAACACCTCAATCAAGTCTCCTCTAAGGTGCCTAGTTTCCAAGCTCTGCAACCCACATATTCCAAAGCTTTCCTCATATGGACGCCTTTTTGCTGATCTCACCAGGTGAGTTACCTGTCTTTGGACTCTTTCAAGAAGAACAATGTCTTTCTTTAGGTGCAGTCTCCATACCTGAAACACAGTATTCCAAGTGTGGTCTAAGAATAGCCTTATATAATGGGATTATGACGTCCTTATCTCTACTAGCAATTGTTCGATAAATCATCGATAGGACACCATGGGCCCTCCTTGCAACCAGTCTACAATGCTCGGAGAACTTCATACCTGACCGTATCGAGACCTGGGTATTAATCCAAGTCCTTTTTCTCCACTGCCCGCTTTAGTTCAACCCAGCCAAGTTGGAGTTACTGTTCCCCAGGTTCAGTACCTTATCCTTTGTTGGATTAAAGCACAGCTGCCATTGTTCTGACCATTCCTGAAGTCTATCTAGGTCTCTCTGAAGAAGCTCAGCTTGACGGTGATCATTAACTACTCTACCAATTTTAACATCTTCTGCAAATTTAGACATCACGCCCTCTATTCCTTCATCAATGTCGTTTATGAAAATTAAAAACAACAGTGGTCCTAATATTGATCCTTGGGGAACCCCACTTTCTACATCAACCCAATTGAGGAATAACCATTTATCACAACCCTCTGCCCCTGCCCTGAAGTCACCCTGCTATCCATCTAAGGATTTTCCCTGTGATTCCAACCTGTTCCAGCTTATAAAGTAACCGCTCATGTGGGACTGAGTCGAATGCTTTGCTGAAATCCAAATAAACAACGTTGAAATTATTCCCTAAGCAGCTCTTGAGTGACCCTGCCAAAATAGCTAACGAAATCTGTTAAACATGATTTTTCCTTTACAAAACCATGCTGAGTATCCTTGACAATTCCATTTCTATCTAAGTGATCCCGAATTCCACTCTTGATTATAGTCTCTATGATTTTCCCTACTACTGAAGTTAGACCAACCGGCCGGTAATTTTCCACTTAATTAATTTGCCTAAATGACTGAAACGCTACACGTTTCATTTTAAAATTCAGCGAACTAAAATTCAATGGTAGTTCGCTTGTCAAGACACCATTCACTTTTTGATCACACTACACGAGGAGCGATCAAAAAAGTGCGGAGACTAAATTGATATTTGGGAAATGATGATTGGTAGCTGGTTGTTGTAAGATTTTAGGCGCATCAGCAACTTATGCCATATTTCGCTGTTTTTAATATATCTGAAATTGTGTGTTCTGTGGTCGTTTTGCCGTTTGCTGGACGAAAAACTCGAGTTTGTGGGAGAAAAACGGTGCTACTCTGGTCTGAGACCGACTAACTCAGCCACACTGTGAAAAAAGATCCTTAAAAATTCCTCGCGTCACTGATGGGATTCCAACTCAAGATATTTTCTTTTCCACCCGATGTGGGAAGGATGGCGATTCTACCAACTGTACTATCCATGAGGCAGGAAATTATGGCATTTGGATGGAACTTGTTCGAAGTGGTCTTCTCCAGTTTGCGCGTGTAGCACAGTGCTATCATCATCGTCCTCTTCACACCGGGTGGAAAGGGCCCGGGTTCGAATCCCTTCGATGACGCGAGGTACTTTTATGGGCTTTTTCACTCTGGGATTGAGTTAGCCGGTCTCAGGCGCAGATAGTAAGATTTTTTTTCGGGAAAAACAGGGGTTTTTCGTCCAGAAAAACAGACAAATCGACCAGAGAACACACGCAATTTACAGACACAATACACATGGGTAGTTCAAAGTAACTTTCCAGTTAACTCTAATAATTATAGCGATGGCCAGCCACGGCTCTCGGTCTGGAACGATATCCAGTAAAGATGGAACAGAGACGCTTAACGTTCACTGTGAACATGCTCACGAGAAAGATCTGTCCCCAACATCTGGGACATGATCCGCTGGAGAGTTCCTCTCCCTGCGCTGAGAGCAAAGCCACAGTTGTGTTCGACCCATGGGAGACTGAAATATGTCTGAGAGATTTCTACCCACACAAATGTTAACGACGATACAATCGCTGGACATGGATCTGAATCGGTTTGCCTGTGACAAGCAGTATAGAAGAAGGATCCTAACGAAAGCGCGTGATTTTCTCTCCACCCAGTAGGGTGATGAACCTGAACTGTAAAAATCTATCTGTGAACTCAAACAACTCGATCTACCCCACTGTATTCTGTGAACCACGAATCCTGTAATCTAGATGTATGGAAAATTGGTTCACATGGTATCTCTGTTCATGGATTTTATTTTATTTATTTAGTTTTGCTATTTTTTATTATCATTATTTATCTTGTTATTTTATTATATTACCATCTATGTGAAACCTCTGGCAGCATGCCATGGTGGGTACATTCTATCGTGTCGAATTCCAACGCTTCTACTTCTGGATGCATTTCTGATAGGCTTCTTTTGGAATATGCTAATAATTCTTATGTCGCGTTCTGAAGGATTTCTTCAGTCAACGAAAATCTGTGATCCTTCTAAGGGGATTTTAAACTTGAAAAACAAAACGAAAATCAGAGGAGGTTAAACTTGGTGAGTATGGCGGTGGAGGGTCACATTTATAGAGTGCTTCGCAATAAATTCTTGAACAGAAAGAGCCTAGTCTGCAGGGGAATTGTCATGATATAAACGCCCAAGAATCTGGCAATTTTCGACAAACAGCATCGCTGAGAACTCTTCTCTGAAAGATGTTTATAAGATTTCGTGGGTTTATGTTAAAGTTTCCCTAATTTGAAATAAAAATTTGATTTTTTTCTATTCAAAGCGCACTAATTCACATAAATGGGTGATTCGGGCGTTATTATTATCTAAAAACAAGTTGTGACATGTTGCAACTCGCTACGACACCGGAATTTCAAGATACAAAGTTAGTCCCTAACTTTTTGATCACACATTTGACCAATTTACGATTTTACTTTCCCTGATTTTTATGTAATTTTTCTGGACGGAAGAGCATTGTGATAGAAAGCGCTTCACTAGATTACTATTTGAGCTGTGGCGCATAATATTCTTCCTTCAAACTCGTACAGAAAGTGTACTGTAGGCTGGCGCATTGTAAAAACAAAGAATACATTTATTTGTGTTATAACCCTTCGTTGCGGCATATTTATTTACAATTCAAGAATTATTACCAATCATTATCATATTTTCACTCAGTGGCTCAGTTAATCGGTCTCAGGAGTAGATAGCAAGGTTTTTCGTCCAGCAAAACAGACAAATCGACCATAGAACACAAGCAATTAACAGACATAAGGCACACAGCACGGCAAATGAATTTAATTAATCGGGTGGCCTAAAAATAATAGTTTGGTTGGATCATTATCACATACACAGGAGTTGGAAATGTTAACAAATAAGAAATATTTCAAGGAGAAGCAGCATATTTTGTTAAGAAGACAAAAAAAGTTTTGGAGCATATGAAATCGGAATAAATATTGATAAGACTAAAGTCCTGGTGGACGGGATGAAAAGGAAATACGAGTAATTATTAAAATGCACGATAAGAAGATATAATAAGACATTAAGATATAATAAGATATAATAAGATATAATTAAGATATAATATAACAAATGGACGACGCGTTGTGACATAGGAATAATTTGCCTCCTCATGTGGCAGAGACAGTGAGGTTAACTAAATTCAAAAAAGAATGGGAACAGTATGAATATTTAGATGCATTCGTATATATATATCTCTGTGAATGAAATCTAATAAAAAGACTACACCTGATATACCTAATTGCCATAAATATCTTCCCAAAAGGTAAAATGCGTAATTAATGGAAATATGAGAAATCATGCAAATGGAAATCATGACAACCAAACATACATTTTATTGCATTTACGTGTACAAACTGAAATGACAAGTTAACGTAATAGTATTATGTACTGTAAATCGTCAAAATAAGTCCTCAATATTTTGTTGTTCCTCCTCGAACTGCAATTACAGCTTTGCAACATTCTGGAATAGAGTTAATAAACTTCGGGATATAAGGTTGCCCAATTTCGTGGTACCACACAATGCTCTCCTGCAGCCGAATCTTACTTGTTGGCTTCTTTCTGAGCGGTTTTAGACGACATTATGTACCAGCAATTTTCAATAGGATTCAAATGTGACTGTTGCTGGGCCAGTCCAACACTGTAATGCCAGCATTTCTGAAGTATTACTGCACCTTAAGGGAGAAAAACGAGGGCAAACATAGGTATAAGTATGTTTTAAGCCTTGTGAGACAAGAAGACAATCTAAATAGCATAAACCTTACCAATTTTGATGTGTGGCAAAGTGCTGAGTGCTGTTGAAAAATGCAGTGTGGTGATCCCTAACAACGGGTTTCAGGCACTCCCCCAAGATAGCAGTGTAGTTTTCTGCATTCACCGTTCCGTTAATAAACTTAATTCGCCCCACCTCTTTGCTTGATATGCATCCCCAGACCATATGACTGGCGGGCGGGGAACTTTACAGTCAAAGTTATTCAGTTAGGATGGTACGCCTCCGATTTTGGTCTTCTGACATATCACTTCCCATCCGAGCCATGCAGGTTAAATTTCGATTTGTCAGAAAAGATGACGGTGCCCCAATGCTCTTTTGTCCATGAAACACCCGGTTTAGCCCAAGCAAGTCGTTTCTTCCTCATTTGTTGGGTCAACAAAGGCTTCTTCTTGGGCCAATATGTTGGCATGCAGACCACATTCCGAAAGCCGTCTTTGATAATTCATGCACTTGTTTCAACACCAGAGGCCATCTCAAAGTCCAGTTTTAGATCAGGAGCACTAGCATGGCGATTACGAAGGCATAGCCGTTTCAAATATCGATCTTCGGAAGGCGTACTCGCTCTCGCTCTCTTACTGCTTGATCCAGGTTTTCTCTTCACACCACCTGTTTCACGCTTTAATTTCAGCACCCAGGTTACTGTTGACTGGTGGCGGCCTATTGTTATCAGCGATAGCACCTGTAGAAAGCCCTTCCTGGGACAGAGCAACAGCTACTTCTTGGTGTCAACTGAACATATGGAACCATCCTTACACCTCCGCAAAACAGGATACTAATGAGCGTGTATACCATTCCATTTATAGAAACGGCTGATGCAATACTTTGCAATTGCTGTCTGATGCAATAGAAGCGTTATCTGACAGAATACCTTTGCTTTGCGACTTATACCTATCACTACAAATGTTACTTTTTTTTAAGGTGATGCAGTTTTTTTTGTCCGCCACTGTATTGCGCGGTATATATATATAATGACCATAAATTGCGTGTATTCTGTGATCATTTTGCCTGTTTTCTAGACGAATAACCCCACTTTCTGGGAGAAATTTTCTGAAACCTTAGCCTTGAGACCGACTTCACATAAAATTTCCTCGCGTTATTGATGGAATTCGAAGCTGGACCTTTTTCACCGGTGTGGGGAGGAACGTGCTTTGTTGCAACCGACAAAGTGATAGTGAAGTTCAAAACTCCGGCATATCATAGGAATCATCACAGACGTGAGGATCAACCATCAGTTCAGGAGTTCTGAAAGGGTGTACATAGTGCGTTCACGGTTTTCGGGAACTTGCCGGTTAAAGATAATGATTGTGGAATTTGAAAATGTGACTGATTTCGACGAAGCATGCATAAGTAACGGTGGAAATGCTGGAATTGCACGATGCTGAGCTGTGTAGTAAGTATCTGATTGAGCTGAAACAACAAAGGGTAAGAATGCAGGAAGAAGAGGAAATGCAGCCAGCATCGCAAGTGAAACAGCTTATTACGAAAAGAATCTCTAAGAAGTCTTCAATATTTTCGAGTAAGACATGATCATTCTCGATGAACATGACCCAAACGTGGAATGAAGCGATAAATTCAGTCGAGGAATTCAGTGAACTTTTGTGCTGCTACAGTGAACTCAACAAGGGACGAGGCAAATTTCTATTCTCTATCCTTAAAATGAAATCATATGCGAAATTATTAAGAAGCCAAGAATAGCGAATGTACAAGTTCTTCCAAAGGCTTTTTGCAAAGATAATATTGACTCAATGTATCTTGTATAATTTGGTATAATTTGTAAAAAGCCACACAAGTTTTCCTTCGGAGGAGGTTAATTCGTGCTGTTTTTAAATTTCACCGGGGTATAGCCTATTCGTAAATTGTGTGAATTTTCTTGTCAGTTTGTGTATGTCTTTCTAGTTGAAACACAACCGATTTTTAGGAATCAAAAATTCATGTAGCTCTCGCCAAAAAAGTACTATGGTGTGAAAGGATGATTATTACCAATATGCTGTCCCCCCCCGGCACATAAGAGGTGATAAGGGTGAGGATAAAACTGTATTCTGTTGTCACGTCATATGCAAATGGTCATGGAGAATATCGTGCTGCTTCCTACTTATATTCTCAACATAGCCGCCAGTTGCCTTACAGGTATAAAACAATTTTCTATTGTGATTACCGAAGCAGTGTTTATGATTTCAATAGTGACAGCAGTAGTTGGAGTAATTCCAGTTAAAAATTAAAAAAAAAAAGGCTGCAACTAAACTTCTGTACATCAATGCAGTTCCTTCCCCAAAGCATAGTTAAATGCTGTGTGGCTGACAATGCACTTTGTCATTTTGTAACTGCCTGCTGCCACTTGAATGTCTACGTTTTTGTTAATCAAGGGATGTTACCACATGTACATTTAGTAATGGTATTAATGATATATTAATTGGTACTAATGATATTAAGAATAGGAAATCAAAGGATTTATTTAATCTTAGATATACTCATATTTACTTCATTAATGGTATACTAATTAGTAATAATGATGTTAAGAATACCAGATTTCAGGATTTAATAAACAGGTATAGGGCAATGTTGAGAAAAAGCCTGAATTAGGATTAAATTTGAAAGTCTAGAATTTTGCCCAGATCTGACTGGAGGGAATACATGATTATGCCGTTGTCAATCAGTTTCGCCCGGAGAGACTGTGCAACGCTCATGGCTCAGAATTTTGCTCAGTGCTTTGGTCTGTGCTTGTTAACAGGAGAGACTGTATATGTATTATGTCTGTAAATTGTGTGTTCTCTGGTCGATTTGCCTGTTTTGTTGGAAGAAAAAAAACCCCAATTTTTTGGGGGAAACCTTGCTATCTACGCCTGAAACCGATTAACTCAGCCGCGGAGTGAAAACAATCCATTAAAGTTCCTCGCGTCATCGACGGGATTCGAACCCGGGCCTTTTCCACCAGGTGTTAGGAGGACGGTGACGATACCACTGTGCTACCGCACAGACCCCTAAATAGAGACAAGAATATTTTCTGATGCTTTCGAAGCGGTGTTAGGTGGGATGAAAAACAGCTGGGGACACCGAATAACAGTAGCACCAGGCCAGGCAAAGCTGGCCGTGAAGGGTGTATAGTAGGTGTATATATTACCTCTGTAATAAAGAATATTTTTAAGAAAACATAAATTCTTGCGCTGTTTCTATTGTGACATGAAATATCCTGAAAAGCAGGAGAGTGAGGATTGGCAGGCTGGGTGTTCACGTGGGACAAACAATTACATGAGCTGTGTTAGGGCTACTAAAGGCAAACAGGTGCACATATACATGCTTGTAGACTAACACCAGGAGCACAGTAAATAAATTTGATGAATCTGAAAAATGTTTAAGTCAACAAATGCAGATAGGGATATCAGAAACATGGTAACACTCAGACGCAGGGAAAGCAGAATTTGAATGTGTACAGAAAGAAAATACGGGACAAGCAGGGATGCATGCCCTCCCCTGTCCTGTCTGTTAAGAACAATAGAATATAAGGCAAGGAGTCTAGTTGTCCTAGGAGGCCAATGAGATGTTAAATAAGTTTGGTGTGACAAGCATTGGGGAAAAAATTGAGAGTAGGTATGTGTTATAAGCCAAATGACCGTGATGAATTGGGGTAAAGGCCAACACACGTCAAAAAGTATTTTTCATTGGGGTAAAGAAAATATGTCAAATGTTCCAAATATGTTTTCGGAGTGTATATGAACATGATGACACTGATTACTACTCATATACCTATTCAGCGAACTACACGAATATAATTATTATTTATTTATTATTACTGTTAATAGATTCTAATTTATATAATAGTTTGAATTTATCTTACATTCTTTCTTTCATGATTTAATTTTTTGATCATAAATTGTTTCAGGTAAGATCCGGTGAAAACAATTTATGCCTGGTCCTATTGATCCGGTGAAAAAAAAAATTTACTGAAAAACATTTATGCCCCAAAAGTGAAAAAATCGCCGCAGCAAATTCTGTAATGTGTTTGGAATCACAACTTCTGAAACGCAGTTGTGATTCCAAACTAAATCACAATGCGTATAATCACGACGAATATTCGGAAAATTTACCAAATTATACTCCAGCTGTCCTCTAGGTGACCAGAAAAAAAAAGGCGTGGACACCACATTTTGTACTGCTTGTTCGAATAGATTACGTTATTACGTGCCATACCCATGATAAGGAAGGAGCCAAAAGCATGTCGATGATTTTTACTTTTTTTTAATAATAATAATAAACTTTTTTATTGTAGTGCAAGTACTAGAAACAATAGTTCTCATCACGACGATATGGCCAGGAGTTTTACATTAAGGAATCATACATGTGATTAAATTGGTAAAATTAATAATTACATAAGTTACACAAAAATAAAACATGTAAATTGAAATTATAATAAATAAGAAAATATAACAGAAACAGAACTGAACATCGTAACACAGTTTGGAAAAATTTATCCCAGTTCAATAGATTCGATCCACTCGAGGATAATGCGACAGAATTTGTAATGCGTATGTGAAGGGATTCGCAACAAAGAATAAACACAATTGTTTATCCGAACCTGGACTGAGCAATGGGACCAATCTCTCATGATGACGGTATATCAGTTCTGTCATATCCACAGCATGGACTAGACTCTTTAGAAGATGAAATGGAATGGAACGCATTGAAGGTGCAATTAACGGAGACCTAAAAACTTCAAATTATGCTGAGTACACAATTGAAGAGACGTAGGAGGTGGAGCTGCTTATCCAAGATAAGTTGAATGACCTGCATAGCGATCTATAAAGCCGCATTTATCACCTCGAGATTAAAGCAGAACCAGTTAGTTAAGAAGATGGTCAATCGCAGTCCACTCAATGCAATTCGATACAGTATTCATCAACAGAATATCTGCGGTGACTTCAATGCCATTGTTATGTTAATGGAATGCAAAATATTGCTGTTTCCGATTCCAATGGAACACCTGCAGACGTGTCTGACCTCCAAAAGCACGAATGAGCAGCGTAAAGTATGTTCCATTAGTGGTTCCAATGAAGAGTTTCTTTCCACTTCTCCACATTAAATTAAATTTCATTTAATTTAATGTGGAGAAGTTTCATTTAATGTGGAATTTTTTGTGAAAGATGAATAAGATGAATTTGAGAGAGAATTTCATTATTCATTATTTAAGTGATCAATACTGCAGCGAAAGTGAAATAGGGTATCTTTATGAGGCCTGAAATTAGAGAATAGATGGCTTGGTGGAAAAATTTCGGATAACCACAGGTAGGTCTCCCACATTCGTATATGGAGTTCAAAAAATGCTCAATGCATAAAAAGGAATGGGATGTTGTACGTCCTGAAATTTCATTTTTGCATTCCCATTTCACTTTTTTTCCGAAAACCTTGGCACGGTAAGTGACCAGTGAGGGGAACGATACCATCAAAACATTGACTCAATTTAAAATTGCTACCAAAGTTTCTACAACGAATACGTTGCCAGACAATTGGATGTTGTATTGCAACACTCTGGAAAGAGTGTAACAAATGTACCTACCTTTTTTAACAGTAGTGTACTGCATTTTAACTATGTTCATAAAGTTTATTGGGTAAAACTGATATTATTAGCAGTCGTATTAGGGTACCAGGAAAAAAAACTGAGAAAATATTTTAAATCAGCGCAGAATTGTGGTTTTAGAAAAGGTTTAATTTTCTTGACCAATGTTATGAGCAGCGATTCTTCACGCATTAAGATCTCCAGATAAAGGGAGCACTAGGTTGCAGTAATGAGAGTGCATTGAGATGGGATTTACTTATAGGTTAACTATTGTTAAGGGAAGGGAGTTTACTTTCGTAAAGCTGACCAGTTTTTAATTCTTTTCAGTAGAACTAACTACAGCGTCACCAACAGAATATTCTAAATGAGAAGTATTCAGGGAAATAATTTCAGCAGTTACTAAACTTTCTATACCAACTTTATTGTAGGGTTTTAGCAGTATCAGCGACTAAGCCCATATCCCTAGCCTCAGACCGATTAACTCACCCACGTTGTGAAAGGGGCCCATAAAAATTCTTCACGTCATCGACTGGACTCGAACTCAGATATTTTCCACCAGGTGTCGAGAGGCCGGCGTTTCTACCAAATGTGCTTTCCACGAGGGGTTTTATTAAAGGTTTAGACATAAATGGATGTGAAATAACTGATGAGAGTAACACAACATCACACTACAGAACACACGCTCACAAACACAGTTTTTCTTTCCTCTCTCTCTCTCTCTCTCTCTCTTTCCTTCCCTTTCATCTATCTTCATCCATCATGGGATATTCCTATGCCTATGCAGGATGAAATTTTTTTCTTGTTTTTTTTTACACGACAGACACTGGCATTACCTTAACAGAGTCTGTAAAAACGGAACAGAGAAACGAGGCGGAGATGAACTTTTGTTCTAGGAGCCGCCCATACAAAAACACACAAAAAAAAAAAAAAAAAAAAAAAAAAACTGATGAGAGTAGTGGCAGAGAAGAAAAATACATAAGATGCTTATACATTATCAGGACCACAGAAACCTATAATATGTATAAACCAATCTGTAGTCAAGTCTCACTAAATGGGTTACGCAAGCTAATGCAGTTAAGAAGAAATCTCTAAGAAAACGCAAAGAAAAGCAAAGATTTTTTTGCTTATGTCAACACTAGAAGGAAATGGATTAATCACATTGGTCCACAAGATGCGGAGATGGGGGAAACCCCTGGTGCCGTCAGACAACTAACACACTGGTCCACAGAATATGAATAGCATAACCTTTAATAATCCTGTTCAGGTTGCTGAACAAACTGAATAAATACTTCTCAATCACAGTGACACGTGAATAAGTTTTTAGGGACAGGAACGTCAGAAATGTTTCAAATTCTAACAGAGATAAATGATTTTGTGATAACTAAGAGTAAAGTGGAAGGGAACTTGTTAAAGCTAAAAATAAAAAAAAGCACATGGGGGTGATGGGATCTATCCAGTAATATTAAAAGCTGGTCTTCTTTTAATATAATGTTTAATATATTTGATCAATTTAAAAGAGGTAAGCAGACCTTTAGTCATCTATAATTATGAATGTATCCGAAGACTAAGGGAAGATCCCTGCGTGGAGATGTACAACTGTCTCTCTTTTATTCACAAAGGATCACAGGACAAAGTGAGTAATTACAAACTTGACTTCTTTTTTGCCACTAAATAACCATTCTTACATCATGTGGGTTTTTTAAAGTTGGTTTATTTAGTTTTACTGACTAAACGTACAATACAATTAGGTAATGTTTCGGGATGTCGAAATTATACAACACATTATTGTAAAAAAGATATTTTCACTTTAAAAATGTTACGGATAATTTTCATTTGGGACTTTGTTCGGGATGTCGCAATACAACATCCAGCAGTAGTAGTAGTCCAAGCATATGCTCGTTCCACAAATTTTCTTAGCGATTTTGCTTTGAATTAATGTGTTGATGGAATTGTTCCCCCTGATGGTCATTCGTCGTGCCAAGGTTCCTGGGAATGAAGTCTAAATGCGAATTGAATAAATAAAGTTTCAGGATATAAGATATCCCATTCCTTGAACAATTTCTGAACTCTATATTGTATGTGGGATTCCTGTGGTTACCAAAAAGGTTTCCATAAAGCTATATGAAAGCCTGCCATAGTTTTAGTTTTATTACACTGAGCCACCACAAAGATTTACTCTTTCACTTTATTGGCAGTTATCTTTGGAAATTTCTCATTTAAGTAATCAAACTTCTAGAATTTAACTTACTGATCACTTCATTCAGTATCTCAAGTTTAATGGGAAGAGGCGAAACGAAAGAAAAATGTTCACTGGATCCACTAAAGGAACATACTACATAATCTTTCCTGGCCCAAATGTGCTTTCTTTGGGGTCAATTACGTCCGATGTGATGGCATGCGGTAGAACAACTCTCCCATAGATATAGGAAACAGCAATACTTTGTGAACCCTCTCTGCCATTAACATACCAGTGACTAACGTCACTGCAGATATTCCACTGATGAATACTGTACTGAACTGGTTCGAGTAATGTCCTCATGTTACAGCATCTCTCCTTAAGATGAACAAAGTGGGTAATGGGGATGGGTGGCTTTAAGTTCCCTTATGCAGGAGAACAGCTTTCAGACTTCACTATGAGGAGTCAATGAAATATGCTATTCCGACATTGATATCAGGGTAGTAGCAGAGTATACCATTTACTGTAAAGAATTTCGCAAAAACTCGGTTTATTTTCGCGATTTTGAAACACTTTATCATTCTTCTTAATCAAGTCTTGAGGCGAGTAACTCGGCTTTATCTTTGGAAGGGGATAGATCTCTAATAGAGTCATTCAACTAATCTTGGTAAACAGCTCGCTTCAATGTCTCTTTGTCGGATATGTACTCAGCATCGGCTGAAATTCTCATGTCTCCGACAATCGCACCATCAATAAATTCCATTTCGTCGTTAAAAGAAGCTAGTTCAAGCTGTGTAGATACGAGAACTAACATACTGTCATCTTGAGGAACTGGTTTCATCGTTAAATCCAGATTCAGATAAAAAATTGGGCTTATTTTTCGCTGAGAATCAATTACATTCAAATTAAAAAAGTGACAATCACTATCGTGGTCTTCTGGCTTCCTCCACATCATGGATGTGGCAAAGGGAAACATTTTCCTTATGTTCAACCAGTAATTCATTCGAACAAGCGGTACAAATAACATGTTTTTTTACTGCTTATTCTATAAAATTTTCCCAATATACGTTGAGATTGAATGCTACTGTAATTTAATAAGGAATGATCTGCATACGGTAGAATTTGTCTCGGTGATTTTTACTGTTACGAGGTATGATGTTGAATGTGTTTCAGTAATTCACAGAACCTTGATACAATTTATAGCCAAATGTTCTTTTTATTTCATGATTACTCATAAATTATGAAATAATTTAATTAGTCTTACCAGACAAAACTAGACTTGCTAGAGAAAAAGAAAAGAGAACTGGAATCGAAATATATTTTTTAATTTTCCGATGAAAAATACTTGTTGATCTGTGTTATTAAAGTGGATGGACAGATGACGCGAGAAGCTATTGAAGACTAATATTTACTAACATTAGTCTTAAATAGCTTTTAATTTTTCATATGACAAATGCCATTATTTAAAACAAACCTTTTTAAACAGTTATAAATATTTGAAATTCCAAAATAATAATATACAACAAGTGGCCAGTTTATAAGGCGCGCCGCCGTCCTCCAATGAATGGAACACGCAGTCGGAGAATTGACTGAGTAACTATGCCCCATCTTGTCACACTGATGGTGTAGTCAATCCCTTGAACTTCTCTGCGCAACACCAAACCAGATCTTTCCATTATCTGAAATGGGGAAATGAGTTAATCACGTTAATTCCATCAGCCGGTGAGTTGTTCTGCCAGTTTTGGAAATTCAAAACTCAACTGGATCGGTACCTATCGAAGCAGTGAAACATTTTTTTTATTCTTCCTTGCCAGGGTGACAAAAGCAAATGACTGTGCTTGAATTTAAAGATAAGAAATAAAACTTCTGGGAATCATAAAACAGATAATACGCTTTAATTAGAAGGTTTATAAAATATACACCTTATTTCATAATAAAAATATTTTAAAAGACAAATTTTAATAAACGCTTTTAAAATACTCGATCATTTTCGTTCAGTGTATCCTACCGGTATTTAAAAATACACACACACACACACATACTGCCCTCGTGGGTAGCACAGTTGGTAGAATCACCGTCTTCCCCTCCACAAGGTAGAAAAGACCTGAGTTCGAATCCTGTCGATGAGATGAGGAATTTTTATGGGCCTTTTTCACAACGTGGCTGAGTTAGTCGGTATGAGGCGAGGGTAGCGTCGGTTATTCTCCATGAAACTAGAGTTTTTCGTTTAGCAAACAAAAAATTGACCACACAGCACAAATAATTTGCATATATACACGGAGCAATATAGCCTTAGTCGCTAATGCTCCTGAAACCTTACTATTACTACACGCATACACCATACACAATTATGAAAAGAAAAACTAATTTCGTTAGTGTTACCCGGTGAAGGCGTATATTTATTATTAGTAGTAGTAACGAACTTTTTTTAATAGTCGTTTACATTCACTGGAGTAGCTGATAATTGCTTCTTCTTAATTACATTTTCGCATGTCAAATTACAATCAGTTCATGCTTCTCCAACGTAAATAATAGCTCTTTTTAATTTTATATGTTTCATTTTTCGTAAATACTTCGTTCTCTTCGGTACTGTCTCTTCTTTCCATTAAAAGATTTTTTAGGGTCCTTAGTCTAAACGAAGGACCCTTATTATGTCATTCGGTGGTCTGTCTGGCCGTCCGTTTGTCACAGCATTGTATCTCTGGAACCATTCAACCTATTGACTTGAAATTTTGCATGGATTTGTACATCATGTGGGCCAACCTAATGCCATATTGATCGTTGTTGACAAAAATTTGTCTGAGAAATGGGGAGTAAAATGTGGGTGGGACAAAAATGTCGACAACCTATAGCTTATTATACACCGTTGGAAAATGCTCAACGAGTAGGCTTAAAATATAATTTTAAAATTAAAAATGGGGGCCCAGACTGAAAAATGAAATGTGAGTAATTTTTTCGTGTCCCCCCCCTCTATTTTTGTCGCTAATTGAGCTAATAATTTAAAAATCACATTAGCTATGCGTTATTCAATGCTTATCAAAACTATTTCGATTGAAATCTATCATTTACGTTTTGTGTTAAAATTAAAAAAATCATTTTTTATTGCACTTCAATAGCGCGCTTCTTTGTACTAAGCAACTCTCCTTTTCGTGACAAAAAGATTGGTTAATAATTCTACCAAGGTCATTTATAAATTTTGCGACGAGAAGTATTTTTTTTACAATTTTCAAAGCTGGAGTTGTCCCGGCAAGGAGGTACTCAGAGAGCCAGTGTTGAGGAGGCGGTGGTGGGGGTGGGGAGGGGCCTGCGCGGAGTCTTGCACGGCCCTCACCTGCCAGCCGCTTCTCCCACCCATGTCATTCACAACAACTGGAAATACTCAAATATGCAACGTTTTCGTTAGCTCCTCAGTTTTAGGCCAAGCCGGGGTACTAGAAACTTTTTTAATTTACCATAAAGCTCTCTATTTAAGATACTACACTAACGACCATTCGTAACTACGGACCCTTCATCCTGAGTGCCCGATAGTTGACAGATTTATTTTTTTCTGTATTGAGATTTCTTCCGATACAGTCCCATCTCGCGAAGAATTTTCTTAAAGTTCCTCTTTTCCAATTTAAAATTTATTTCTGTTTTAACACTGGGATTAATTTAGGTATACTTGGTTCTTTTTTTATCATAAATATAAAAATTGTACATTGTTCGCCTTATGACATCGCTATCAAACTAGTACACAGAATAATTTGCATAAGTTTTTTTGGGCGATAAGAAAAATTGGAGATCACTTACCTTTCGCTTGATTTCCAATCAATTTTATGAATCATTCTGAAAATTCTGTGTGAACACTTTGTTGCTTGCTTGACTGGTGTACTCAGTCAAGCAAGCAAGCACTTCTTTATCAAAACAACTTTCTTACCTTGGGCTATGTACAGATTTTCATCTTTTTCTCTTCGATACAAATGCCTGTTCATCCATTTGTATATTTTCATAATGTTGATAAACTCATAAACTTGTGTATAACCGCATTCATACAGGAACATAAGAGAGCGATTTTAAATTTCTACTATGATGGGACTCATCCTGCTAAAAAATGGAATATTCCAAGCAAGTTTCCAGCGAGAGGAAACTTGGGTGAGTGATAATTCAGAGAGAAAGAGAGAACACAGTAATAGTCGGGCCACAGGTTCCAGGAAACTTCACGGAAATTGCCGCTCTGCCGGGGGTGTTCACCCCATATATATTTGTCATAACCACTGTGCTACACGTGAAGACCAGAGGGGCAAAAAATGTCATATTAGGGACAATCGAGAACGAATTCATCTGCATATGTGTAAAATGTTCATAAACTGAATTTATTCTGTGGTCGATTTGCCTGTTTTGTTTGACAAAAACCCGAATTTCTTGGAGAAAAACCTTGCTCTCCTCGCGATACCGATTATATGTGGGCTAGAGTTTGGAAACCAGGCACCTTAGAGGAGGACCTGATTGAGATTTATAAGACTGAGAGGGGTTAGTAAAAATGAATGTAAGCGAAATTTTCAAATTATAAAAATTCCAGAACTAGGGGCCATAAATTCAAATTACAGAAGAAGAGGTTTAGAGTAGACTGTAGAAGGTTTTCTTTTAGCTAGTGAGTTGTTGATTACCTGAACAATCTACCTCTGCAGGCAGTCGAAGCTGACAGTTTGAAGAGATTGGAGAGAATTATTCGCTTCCTTCCTTCCTACATGAGGAGGGAAGTGGATAATTTGTATTTTCTTATCTACTTTTTTTGGCCAGTACAGCCTGTGACGTCTTTGAACTGCATGGCTAATACTACTACAACTACTAATAATAATAATAACTCAGCCACGGAGTGAAAGGAGGCCCATAAACGTTCATCGCGTCATTGACAGGATTCGAACCCGGACTTCTCGCACCTAGTGTGGGTAGGACGGTGGTTATAACCACTGTGCCACTTGCAAGGACGGGTATTCACGCACAAAAATGTACAAAGCGTACAGAGAATGGTTCAGCAACCCAGTCAACCCAATCCAATGCAATCCAGTCAAGAACAGTCCTTGATGGAGGCAGTCTACTGATGTGAGAGGCCGAGTAGGAGAGTAAAAAGAATTGTACAATCTAACAGACGGGCCACAATGGTCAAATGGCAGTGGAAATATAACAGCGGTGTTCAAAGAAGGTATACTGGAACGCACAACG
This sequence comes from Mastigoproctus giganteus, assembly GCF_048544385.1. Classification (NCBI taxonomy): domain Eukaryota; kingdom Metazoa; phylum Arthropoda; class Arachnida; order Uropygi; family Thelyphonidae; genus Mastigoproctus; species Mastigoproctus giganteus. The sequence goes on along the minus strand of NC_143578.1, from coordinate 229,324,592 downwards.
AGTAGGACTATATCACAGATGGGGTATAGTATCAAACGACCTCACGGGGTTCCATCAGCTGAAAACAAATAGCTACGGGAACAATAAGGACCGAAACACCGGAACTGGACACAAGTTAGGACCGATAAAAAGTCACTTAGACTGACAGATCTTCATGCTATTTGATCTTTGCTGGTTGCAGAATCTGGTTTGGCAACAACAGCACGAATTAGTGAACTCATTTGGTCTCCTAATACTGATTAATGGACGCTACAGCCCAAACACTGTCGCCCATCAGGTGTATCCCTTCATACTCACAATAATACATATGGTAACGATTACTTTCAGCAGGACATCAATGATGGTTCCAGGAGCTTGAGAACATATTTACTATATTTCCTAGGCCTGCTCATTGATCAAATCTCAATCTTATGAAGCATTCGTGTGATATGATGGAAAGAGAGATGATCCCAGTAAGGTTCAGTCGCTATCCCTTCTGAAGCATATGCGAAAGAGAAGTAATTATAGCATCCACGATGTTATGTATCTGGATTTTCGAAACTGTATGGATGAAGTCAGTAGATCTGAATACCGGAATCTTTCTGTCTAGAGTGTACAGAAAATTTATTTTATAATTAAATTGTAGAGATATAGATGGGGTAGATATACGCGAATTTTCAAGTAGATAGATAGCAGAAATAAAGTGGATAAATAGACTGACAGGTAGTGAGCAGAGGTGAGGTAATTAACAGCATACTGCAGGAAATGTCACGAAGCTCGTTAAACTAAAATTGATCTACCAATTACTACCGTAGATTGGTTTCTGTCTTCTGTTTTCCTTCTTCCATCGATTGGCATTCGCACGTCAAACGATATTCTTGAGAGCTCCCCGAACCAGTTTTCTAATCTCTCTCGACCGTGCATTAGCCAGACTGTGATGTCAGCATATTGCCACCAGATATAACTGATGCCTCCCGCCAGCCTACTGCACTCTTTTCGCTGCTAACTAGATTTCCTTCTTGTTTTTTTTAATTTGCCCTATCACTGCGGTCACAACGTGATGTTCTCCATCTTTCAAGAACTTTCCTATCTCGAGAATGAAAAAAGAAAACAATAAAAAAAGTCTGTCCCGGTGTTCATTACCGCGATGGAGTACCGGTATGCCAAAGGATTAAGAGGCGCCCGCATCAAGAGTCTGGATAAGTGAAGAGGATAATAACGAAGAAACATTCAGTCGTCAACGTAATGGGAATGAGTCTCTGTACACGATGGAAATGCACGAGAATTCTATAAACATCACTCTGTGGTGTAATAGTATTAATCAGTTTGCCTTTATCTGGATGCCTCTGACGTCATATTAACTGCGAGGTATTTCAGAACCTTCTTAGTGCAACAATAGCTATGACATTGCGACTGATGAAGCAAAAAAGTACTCAGTCAATTACAGTATATTATACTGCTAGAACAGGAATTATTAGAGTGCAAATTCGCGTGGGAGTGACCTCACTTTCCAAAGAATTCAAATGAAAACTGAAGTCATCAAAAATCAGAGTAGAAGGTTCAAATCTGATGCAGAATTTTCATTGCTTCTCATATGGATCAGTGTCATTTTTTGCAAAGTTATTCATTTTAACAGTGGAATATATAAACAGAGCGTTTCAGAATTGCACGGAACAAATAGAGGATATTCTAAGGCTAACAATAAGAAAAAAGTTTCTAATAGACAAATGTATCAAAAGTCTTCATTTCCGAGATATTAAATATTAATCCTAAATTACAAAACCGTTAAAATCATTTTTATGTTAAAATTTATGACATAAAAATATGATTCTATAAACTGGGATTGAAATAGTACAAACATACGTGCTAACACCGACAAGGAATGGCTTTCTACTGACGCATACGAATTATTCAGTTGTGATTAACCAGTGTGGCAAGGTACATACTAGCAGTATCAATGACTGTTACTTGAGTTTCAGGTTCCAAGACCACTGCTTGGTTTTTTACAGTAAGAAATTTATCAGACTGATATGGGAGACACTACAAATATATTTACTTTTACCTTAACTGATATGGTTTTTGTTATGGCAAGATTCTGTAGAATTCTGTAGCTGAATTCCGAAATTTTTATGCATAGCTACTATTCGCATATCCCATGCGCTGTTCTAGCAACCTGTCTACTTTGCTGCGAGAACTTCATGTCAGTTCAGTTTGTACAGTTATTCTCATGTCCTTTCCATTAACCACCTAGAGATTAGTGTTACTCAAGTAATACGTTACTCCAGGATTACTGCTACCCAGATGCAACACTTTGCATTTTCCAATGTTGAGCCCATCCAAATAATTACCCTAGGTCTTGTAAAACATAATATCCTGTTTACTGTTATTAAGCGAACCTGCCCACCTTCGTAAACAGATACCAGACTTGCAATGCCCACATCAGTATTATTAATAAATATAAAAAACAGCAACTCTAACACCGAATCCTATGGTATCCCTTAACATTAGTCCATGAAGGGAAGCGACCACTTTTAATTACTCCCTATGTCTTTCCAGCTGATCATTCTTTTATCCGTCTACTTTCTCCTAATACCAACGTGCTCTAATTTATGTAACAACAGTTCATGTTGTTATTGTTGTAGTGTTTAAGGCGCATCAGCGACTTAGACCAAATTGCACCGTACATACCATGTCTTTACATTGCGTGTGTTATGTGGTCGATTTCCCTGTTTGCTGGACGAAAAACTTGAGTTTCGGGGAGAAAAAGCCATGCAATCCTGGCCTGAGATTGACTAACTCAGCCATGTGGTCAAAAAGCCCATAAAAATTCATCACGTTATTTACGGGCTAGAACCCTGGCTTTTTCCACATGGTAATGAAAAGGGAATAAGCGTGTTGGAACTTTTCGCTGGTTGTCTACTATCAGGTTGTCAGGTAGACAAACTGAGACAGATTTTTTATAGTGAGACAGATTTTCATTACCTTGTGTTTTTTGCAATTTGTGGAAAAATGACAGACGAAAGAATCGAAAAACGAATCAATCTCAAACTTTTAGCAAAACTAAAGAAAACACCAATTGAAAATTATGAGTTGTTACGTTAAGTTTATGGGGAAGATACGTTGTTAAGAATCCAAGTTTTTGAATGACATAAAAGATTTTTAGAAGGAAGAGAGAATGTGGAAGACGATGAACGACCAGGTCATCCGGTATCCAAGAAAAACGGATGAAAATGTGGACCGAGTAAAGACACTTGTTATAAATGATCGTGGTTTAACAGAACTGAACACGGACAAAGAAATAGTTATATAAAATTTAACTGAAAATTTAGGCATGAGAGTGTATGTAAAGATGGTGCCAAAAATTTTGAATGAAGATCGAAGAATGAGAAGACTCCAAATTTGTGAAAATGTTTAAAAAAAATTTTGAGCAAGATCCAGACTTTCTGAATACTGTAATGACTTGTGATGAAAGTTAGTTGGCCCAGTACGACCCAGAAACTAAAAGACAGTCAATGCAGTGGAAGACAAAACAGTCCCCCAGACCAAAAAACAGCAAGAATGTCAAAATCAAAAATGAAAACCATGCTTTCTGTTTTGTTTTTTTTCGATATTAAAGGAATTATTATGGCTGAACATGGCCCACCAAATCAGACTACCAATCTAACATACTATACTGAAGTTCTGACAAGGCTGCGTGGAAATATTCGAAGGAAGAGACCTGAATTGTGGAAAGATGGTTAGATGTTCTATCAAGACAACACACAACCGCTCTCTGTTCGCCAGTTTCAGCCCAAAAAACAAATCCCTGTGTGTGAATATTTACCCTACTTGCCAGACCTAGCTCCTTATGACCTTTTTATCTTCCCGAAATTGAAAAGTGTACTTAAGGGAACCCATCAAAGATATTCAGAAAAAAAAATGCTGAAGCATTAAAAGGGCTCACAGAAGATGACTTCCAGAAATGTTTTTGTGCTTAGAAGAAACGCATGGAAGAGTATGTGCAAGCCCACACAGCGATTATTTTGAGTACAGCTAGTAAGCTGCGAAATATTTAATTATATTTATTTTATTGTACCAGTCTCATTATTTAATAGCCACACCTCGTAGTAACATGCTCCTGTTTGAAAAAATCGATCCTTTAACAATGATCTCACGGTAGTTAATTAGATTAGACAGATACGATCTCTCCCTTAACAAGGCTAAGCTGCAAACTTTATAATTCCATTCTTGTCCAGATGATCCTGTATAACTAAGGATGGATTCTGCATCTTTAGTTGCTCCCTCTGAGCTGCTTTTGTACATAGGAAACACGTTTGCATATCTCCAGTCTGTAGGGAATTCCAACAAATCCAATAATTCCTTCATTATAACAGCTAATGACTTGCTTGTCTCTTTTGCTGCTTAAATAATACTTATCCATAACAACAGATAAGCTCTTTTTAACTTAAGATATGAAAAACAAAAGCTATGACGATGAATTATTCTGTGGCTGTAAATACAAGTTATGAAAATGAAGGGTCGCAGATTATTTTTTTTTTTCGCAGTTCAAGGATCACGTTATGGAAATAATTCAGAAACACTGTTGTAGAGTACATTAAAAGAAATGTAACAAAGGAATTCGTGGATATCAGTTATTATGCGTTCAAAATGTTTTTAACAGCTCTACGAACGACTTTACATGAATATATCTGCAAAATACGATTTGAAACACCAAGCCATACTGTGAAAAGAGCCCATAAACATTCCTCGCATCGTTGAGGGGATCCGAACCCAGTCCTTTTCCACCGGGTATGGAGAGGGCGGTGATTATACCAACTGTGCTATCCACAAGGGCTTCTCATGCCATACCACCTGTGTTATTCGAGAATGGTTCATGGACATGAAAGTAGAAACGCTGGAATGGCCGGTGTAGAGTCTGATTTGAACTCTGTGGAATGCTAATGGGAAAAATGGAACGTCGGGTAAAGGGCATATCCCACATCGTAGCTGGACTGACAAGAATGGAGGACTGTACCCACTGAGGTCTGTCGTGCAGTAGGACCTACAACATACTGAAGTGAATGGCAATGACGTCAATGAGAAATCAAAGTGTGTCCGGATATTTTGAGGGTACTGTAGCTACTTACGGTGTATCACTACAGAAATTATCCAGTTGGACATTAGGCTGGTTCCAGCATACTTTGTACAACTATTGAATAGTTGTACAAAGCATGCTGGTTCTTCCTACTGATATCAAAGTCAGTACACATTATATTCCAATAAAGCGGTTCGAAGCAGTGCAAGAAACTACACTACCTGTGCTTTTAACCGCCATCAACGTAAATAAAATTCTTGCCTCAATAGCATCAGCAAATATTCGTCCACTTCTTCTATTCAAGTGCATTCCGTCTTTAGCCGCCGTAGCCTAGTAATCAGGCGCGCGGGTGCATAAATACACGTGCCTTGAGTGACCGGGGTTCAAGTCCGTGACTACTGAATACGGTGCTGTTTCTTGTAATCCGTCTATCTTGTGAACTCCTCTGACCGTTTGGTCGTCCCGGAGTATAAACAGAAAATTTATTTATTATTAATTTTAGAAGAGCAGTCTCTTCCGTTGACAAATTCCCTCCATGCTAAGAAAAATTAAGCAAAATCTGTATTAGAAATGTTGATTTAAGTGTTCTGCCCGAAGACAAGTCCAAGGGATTTTACAGGCAAATGTGGAGGCTTTTCGTTGCCTTCCGCGATTGTATGTACTGGTTGTTGCAGTGCGTGCTGAATGTCGATCTGTTTGTCTGTTTCCATAGAGAAAAATCCCCCAGAAAACCTCACACCTTAAAGCTATCTAACTGTTACCCGAGTAAAAAAGCTTCCAGAAATTCTTGCAATTTAAGAAGGGACTTCAACTCAAACCTTTTCAAACGGGTTTCAAGTGATTAAAGCACTATACCGACAAGGACGTATGTTTGTTGCTAAGATATTAACCTCGATGTTAAATTGAAAATCTAGTATGTAGAATATTAAAATCGTAGTCATTTCAGGATTCCAGGACCATTGTAAAGTATTTTATCGTATTATTTTATACTTGCTACCATCCTGATTTCATACTGTCTATGGGAAATGGTTATTTCTATGATTACCACAAGATAATTTTAATTGACAATTAACAATGATTTAAGTTCGTTATATATACATATAGTTCCAAAAAATTCAGCTACACTCGTAAAAGTTGAAATTTCACATCGCTAAAACAAGTAATTAATTAGCACCTCTATTGCGATGCTCATCATCGGAATGAGATGAACGAGCATACTTTCTGTATACACTACTTATTTCCCTCGATACTGGGACCGACTTACGCCATGAGATTGCTTAGGCAGATAATCAAGGAGTGTTTGTTCTTGGTGTAGCGAAAACGCGAATAAACTAGGAGTCGGTAATTGCTAAGGAAAGTAATCCTATTCAAGATCCTCCTCAATGAAAGCGAACTTCTTCCACTTAAGTGTCCCAAGAAGCAACATTTGGAGAGAAAACAATTACATCATAAGATTAATATTCCCACAAGTAATTGGTATTTTAATAATTTGTCCAATTCCTGCGTGCATCTTCATTTCTGAAAATGGCAGATGTCTTCGTTAAAATTCACATCCATTTATGAAAATAGTGATTACGAATGGTTTACTGTTGATAATCTCAAAAAAACGGCACCTTTTGGCAAAATAAGAAAGTTTACAGACGTATGGACGAATCATCACCCGATTAAAGACGAATCATCACCCGATTAAACTCTGGAGAGTGATGAAGAAAACAAAGTTTCTGATTAATTTATTTGGCTGAAAAAAAATCATTATTGATATATTTCTTCCAGATATTATTAATATGTGGCTATCGAATTGTGAAGAAACCGTGTTAATCGCTGTCAGCCCTGTCTGTTACTAACGCTCAGACATTTTCGAAGAAAGGATACAAACTATCACACTGCTGACTTCGATCGAGAGAGATCCCAAAATAGAAACGCAGTTTGAAAACGCCAGGGGAAAGCTATTAAGATGGGTCTACTTATTAATGGGTTACAATGGCTCTGGTGACTTAGAGAGTGAACGAAAAAATGTCGCGTGTCACACCAGCGTCCCACTGCACTTGCCGTCCGATGTAATTTTCTTTATTTTCCGCCAATTCGCAGTTCAAACAAAACGGACGAGTTCTTAATTCGGTGAAAGTACCGAGAATTGTACGTCTCTTAGAAAGAGGTAAATGCTTTCACATTTAACTGACTTTTAAGACTTGTCTGAGACTCTCAAATAACTTTAATACAAGCAATATTAGTTATATAAAATAGAATAAATGGCAAAACGCAATTAACCCTAATTGTAATAACAGAATATCATTTATGTTTTTATATTCTTCAATACGTGCTATTATTTAGCTATCTTACTATAAATAATGATTTCTTTTAAATAATTTTCATTTAATTCTAACTTTAAAACGCATTAAATTAAAATGATTTAATTTTAACAAAGTGGTAAACATTTTTTGATTTCTAGTTTTAGTTTCATTTTCATTTCGAGAAGTTTGATAAACACTTTTTTTGAAATTAACATTGTGTTAATTTCACCTTCTTGAAATCAATATGCTTACAACAATGATTCAAACACGTTAATTTCATTTGTTGATTTCGAAGGCCGATGTCGTCTGCTTGTCTATTTTATTTACAGCAAGTAACAAAAAAAGTTAACTTCTTATGCAGTTCAAAGAAATTATCGCCAATTCAAATTTAATAAGAAATGCCTGCCTTTTTGTGTTACTGAAGCGAAAAGTTACACTTTTAAGGTAACAGTTTGCTGAAATCGTACTGTGACAGTACAATTTCAACAAACGGAATTACAAAATGAATCAATAGAAAATTACTATTTTTAAAAGTTAGTCGATTCAATTGCTGTTTTCCATTACTATTCCAGACGTGCTGGTACAATCGATATCAATCGGAATGCGAGCTGTTCCACATCTGTCATATATATTTTTTCTTTTTTTATGCGGATTTCGGTTCACCCCACTTGAATGACGTTGAAGTAGCTATGTCAGCATTACAGTGGAACTAATGAGTTCCTTTGTCAACCTGCACCACCAAGTGAATTCTTATACTAGAGCGACGGGTGTGGTCGTCAAGAAATCGAGATGATAGATGATCCGCTCGCATTGATCTGCGCGCACACGAGATTCACTTTCCTTGTCGATTAATCTTTTAAAGCGGACCAGAGGGGTGCGTTGTTAAATTATTTATTCGTGTAAACCTGTGCAACCATGATAATGTATCTAGATTAGATTGATTTCAATGATCATTCAGGAACGAATGAAAGTATGTTTAAATATATGATCACATTGTGACAGTCAAACAACTTGTCCATCGATTCTTCTTATCAATACAGCAAAATGTGTACTCCGACTTTGGAAAACAAGTTTACCAAAATTTATTAAAGTTTACTACGCATTTCATTCATAATTTTATAATTTTTTATTCATTAGCAGTTTCGTGGATTCTGTTTCATTAAGAAAAAAGGATGCACAGTTTAAGATTAGCATGTTAATGTTGTTAGTTTCATTAATTGTATCCTAAAATTGTCTTGAATCTTGAATCTTGAAATCAAAATTTTTACAATAATGCTTCAAGCACGTTAATTTCTTTTTATTATTATTATTATTATTATTATTTCAAGGGTTCATGCTGTGGATTCATAAACTGATTTTTGTCTAAAATTCGCAGTTCAAGTAAAAATAAAAAGTATATTTTTATTTTTACTTTATATTTATAAAAATATAAAGCAAAAATAAAAAGTTAACAGTTCAAAAATACTATTTTTTCAAACTAAATGTGCATTATCCTTATTTTATTTAAAATTATAATGCTAAAATATAATATGTAAGAAATTAACACATAATAATAAGTATAATAATTAAAATAATTACAGTTAAATATTCAACATGTTAATAATAATATTTGACATTATTTCGGTGCGGCAAATAAGCAACTTTTTTCGAAGCATATCCGAAGGAAATTTATTTAAAGAGCATCTTGATGCATTTGCTTATTAAGGAGCCTGTTTTTTTTTTTTTTTTAACTTAGACCACAGTAAGAATGCTTCTGTAATGAAGCTACTTTTCTTTCTTCTCAATGCGGCGAGTATAGCCACTCCGAACTTTCCAAACATCTTAGTATTCAATGGACGGTGAACAAACTTTGCCTGTTGTGGTTGCCTAGCTACGAGCGGTACGTAAGACCAATTCGAACCAGTGATGTTCGTTATCTTCCACTTGTGGACTCGTCTTTCATTTCCTGCCAGCAGAAGATTCCTAATTAGTATCACTGAAGAAGAACTGCTGGTAAAAACAAACTTCCGGATAACATTGAGGTTCTGTGGGTCGTCATACTTTTCTTATCTCTGTGCAACCTCTTACTTGATAGCCACATTAATCTGCAAATAGCAGACCCAAACATTTTTGCTTTGGGATCAGAGACCGCAAAACATTTTTTTTTTATTTTGCGGTCTGTCACTCCAAAATAAAATCTGCATGAACACCGAAAGGAACCAATACAAGCAGCTGGTTGGTACTTTTACTGTTTGAGAATCTGACTGGAAATCTGTGATACAAAAACAACACCAAATTAAAAACTAAATTACACCAAGCTCCTTCAAATAAGACACACATGCCATTTCTCGAAAGGCAAACTTTTAAAAAGAGAAATGTTGAATTTATAGTATACGATGTCTTTGTTATCTTCACTTATTTTGTGCTTCTTGCACTATGTAATGGAAGATATTCTTCTTTCATTCACTCTCTTTCTATCTCTATACGTTCCCTAAATTGCTTCATTACTGAAAAAATATGAAGATGACGCTTGCTAAGTTGGTGAAAATATGCCATTACAACTCCTTTTCTATCTTGCTCTAGAGCAATAGTTCTTAACGTAGAACAAATTACCCCCAGAAGGGTAATTTGTCCTATTTCAAGGAGCAATGAGCTGGCGCCAGTTTTGGTTCTATGAATAAGGCGCAACTCAAAACCACTGCACTAGAGAATAGGAGAAAGAAGACGAATTGGAACCCCCTTAAGGATGTTTTCACATACATTGCTTCAAAAATGCTCCTTGCTTAGGTGAACAGTTTAGCAAGAAATACCTATGTTCGTCACTCCACAGTTCAGTGATGACTTCGAGCACTTTTTTTACTTTATAAAAACTTTTTAATGTTATTCAAACACTACCACGAAGCAGATAATCCCCTCAACTGCATTTATTACATTTAAAATTTTTTATGCCCTATCCGTGATCACTCCGTACAAAACACATCCGTAAAAAACGGAAGTAGAATCGCCACCATCTATAACACAGCCAAGCTGAGTAGACCACCTTTGTCTACTCAGCATTCAATAACACCACATCATTTAAAGTCATCATAGTGTCCCTGTCGTTTCAATCGGTACTCATCGATATCGTAGCCCACCAATCCTTAGTCTACAATCCATTAAGGAGTTATGTCACTGACTAGAGACCACCTTCACCTATCAGTAACTCTGCTAATATGTGGGGATTCCAATCTGCTTCCTACGATTGTAAATCAGCAGACTAAACTGCGCGAGTTTCTAAAATCATTCTATATGCATCAAGTAAATAACTAAACTATCAGAGGACCAAACATTCTAGACAGTTTTTTCCACTGCCGATGTCAACCTGAACACGAAGTCGACTTTTCCTTCACCTTGGATCATCAACCCATCAATCTATCAATAGTCATCACTGCACCAAATTAAGCAATATATCGTAAAAAGAATTGCTTCGCCGAAATACCCCAACCCTCAGCTGTGTGTCCAGGCTGCCTCGTACCCCTGGGATGATCTCGTCCACTGTGACGCCGGGCCTAGCCGTTGACCTGCTATCCAGTTGAACCCACTCAATCACCTCCGTTGGTCGGCAAGCAGGCATAAGGTCTATGACTACCACCCCAAGCTCAGGAGCATAGTGGATACTGGAGTTCAATAGAAGTTTTAATACCAAAGCAGATCAGGCATCATAAATAGAAGATATCGGGTGCCACTGATCACAGAAATGCATTCTCTCAGGTGAGAGCCCACTTCAACCGTAATAAATCAACTGCAACCAAACAACGCCTTGACAACACAATGAAAAGAGGAAAGCCATTGTACATGAATAACAACACTGAACAGATTGACATGTAAGATGTAGGTCTTACAAATTAAAATAGAAATATTTGTTTTGCTCAAATAAATCCAGGAAGGGCGATGGAAAATGAGAATTAGCATTAATGCCCGAGTATTAAGTCAAAGAGAGTAAGTATTAAGATTGGATATTTAGTATGTATGTAAGTAAGGTTAAAGTTTGAAGAATTAAAGTTTGAAGAACACTGGATTTGGGAATGGGAAAGTTATAGACGCATATGTTATATAGCGGCTAAATGGAAACAAGTAATTTCGAACAACATAAGAGAACTAACAAAGTATTTTTAACTAACAAAGCTTACAAAAAGCTAACAGTGGCAGCAGCCAGGAGGGCGGGTGCCATTTGCAAACAGGCGAGGAAAGGGTTGCTGAGGGCAAGAACAATAGGACCGTAAAACTGGATTAGGATGCATTCCTTTGATCTAAGCCACCGTTGGAAGGTAAACAGGAAATGACTGGACGTCCAGTGTTCGCGTCAAAAGAAAACAGCGTCAGGGTGGAGGATATTTTGAAAAGTTGGCCATATCTAGCAGAGAAAGTGTGAACACGAAAATGAGTGTTTTGGAGGTGACCGGCAAACATGAAAAGGTCATACTGCCGTATAAAAAAAAAATAAGAAATTTCTAGAGAAGGGTTGGTTTGGGTGCCAGGGAGACAGATGTGGTGAGATGTTTTAGCAAATAGAAAGGAATCGAAAATTAAGCAGAATATTAGGATTGGTTGTAAGTCCTTGGGGGAGGCATTCCAAACATGAGGGAAAAGGAAAAGTTCGGGGGGAAGTAATTTGAGCAAGTGTCCACTCTGTATCTGACTTCTCTGTGGTCAAAAGTGAGAAAGTCGTGAGTTATGGGTTGAAGTAGAAGTAGATTTTTTGGTGGTCGGAGTTCATATCTCGTGGTAGCAAGATGAAGAAGAAAAAGAAAAAAAAAAGTGAGAGAAAGAAAGCCTGCTCCGGCATCGGAAGGCAGTGATAGGCCGTGATGGCCTATCCTTTACCTTAACGTTAAAGTTTAAGTTAAGGTAAACGTATAAGAAGAAAAAGAAAGCCTGGTCTGGCATCGGAAGGCAGTGATAATGGCCAGTTGTGCAGATAAGTGAGCCAAGAAGAGAAAGAAAGAAAGTCTGGTCCGGCATCGGGAGGCAGTGATAATGGCTAGTTGTGCAAATAAGTGAGCCAAGAAGAGAAAGAAAGCCTGGCCCGGCATCGGGAGACAGATAATGGCCAGTTGTGCAGATAAGTGAGCTAAGAACAAAATGAAAGCCTGGTCCGGTATCGGAGGGCAGTGATAGGGTGATCGGCGTCCTTAGCAACGAAATCGAAAGATTTCGAAGTTTTGTCGTGTAAGAGCCTATACTTGTGTCTAGGATACGGCCCGTTGAGAAGTGGCCAGTTGTGAAGATATGTGAGCCAAGAAGAGAAAGAAGGCCTGGTCCGACATCGGAAGGAGTATGCCCAAGAAATGAAAGAAAGCCTGTCTGCTACGAAGGAAGCCTGAGCGCAAGGAAATTGAAAGTAGCGGCTATTTCGGAACGTAAGTCTGTTGCTGTTTTTTATTGAAATTCGAACTCACGGATTCATAATCTGAACTCGGTAAGAAATTGACTGATAGTTCTTTCTAACGAAATTAAATTTGAAATAGGCAAGTTAGTTACTAAGGTTAAGATAATCTGTTATGAATGCTAATGATTATGAAATAATGTAAGGGTGGTACAGAGGTAATAAAAAGAAAGTAATAGTATAAAGGAATTAGTAAAGAAATTATATTTATAGGGGTAATACTGTAAGGATATGTTAACCTATATCATTAAATTAGGCCAGGTGCCAACACAAGATAACATACCTGACGAGGTGTAAAGATAAAGAAATTTTATTAATAGAGAAACCTCATGAGTAAAGAGGAATGACTAAGATGATAACCAGAGAGTAATTAAGGTAGAAAGAAGGATTTATAGTGAACATTACTGAGGTAAGAGGATACAAGTTGTAATACATTTCATGTGTCAAAGGCTAGAAACAAATATACAAAAAGAGTAATAAGAGTTGAAATGAGTTTTACTGATGTAAGTGATAAAAATTGGTAATGTAAGAGAGTAATCATCGAGGATTTATATTAAGTAAGATATAATTGATGCAAACTGATGTTAATAATATGTAAATCGAGAATAGTTGATGAGAGAGAGACAGTGTATTGTACTAGTAAGGTTCATATATATGGAAATGGTATGCATGTATGTAATTATTTGTTTTTTTATGTAAATGTTGTATGTAATGTTCATTAAAGGTTGTAAATTTTTATTGAAAATAAAAGTGTCTTTAATGTTCTGCTAATACCCGCTTTACACATCCTAGAATCTAGAATTTTCTGTGAATTGCAGTGAGATTTGCGTTTGTGGGGTGGGACTGAGACGTCAGTAGGGTTCAAATTCAAATCAAAACAAAACAGCAACAAAAAACAACAAATAAAATTCATTTTTATTCCCCCCCCCCTCCACAGACAACTTAGATATTGAGGGATGGCTGGCTTGCATATTTCGGTCCTCTAACCAGGCGACTTCGCAACATGCAATATCCCTCCATGATGATGACTGCCCTTCAGACCCTTTCTACGATAATTATCACTAAGCAGCAACTAATAAAGGCCATTAATTCTCTTCTTCCTCCTCTGGTATCCTTGGCACTGCTGGCATTCCACAATCTTGATTAAAGCCCTGAGCAACTTCCTTATCGATCCACTACTCTCAATTTTCAACAGACGCCTGGCTCAACATCACCTTTCCGCCTCAATGAAATTCATACATAATGCGTCCCCTTTCCGAAACTCGAGGCATAACTACCATACCACTTAAGGCTGTAAACCGCTCACCTACACTGCTAAAATTAAGGAAAAGACCCTGCTTGTTACCAATCGTAACGCAACGTATTCTTCCACATCAGCCAGCAGGGATCCACTGCGAAGTTTCAGGCAGAACTACCTTGACCAACCTGGTTGACACTATGCTTAATATCGTTCGGGGATTTTTGGCAGCATGCAGAATTGGTTATCACCTATTCAGATATCAAAGTAGTCTTTAATGATGTGGATGTTCCAGCATTGCGTTTTATGCTGATGCATCATTTCCACAGCAGGAATGATATTATCTGAGAGGAGGGCCCCTCTGAAAGGAGGGTCCTACTCTACTTTTTAAAACTAATGCACACTTTCTCTCTTTTCGGGCAACAACAGGAGTGCCAAAAGGTGTTGTGTTTTCAGGGGTTCTGTTCACTGTAGTAAGAGTAATTGTTCCCTTAATTTCAAATATAGAAGATAACCTGCGCTGACGATACGAAAGGCTCACCAGGGTAGCATCAGGTATTAACCCCAACTGCACTGCCACTCTCATCACGCACGAGCTCACAGAACTGGAATGTTACCTTTCAAGCTTTACCTTGAATAGTAATACCCAAAAATCAGTGCTTATGACCATTTCATTGAAATCTCACTGTTCCTATAGTGCAAGTGCAAGTGCATACTAACTTGGCATCCTGTTCGATCATAAATTTATAACTAAATCAACAAGCTAAATGCCAAATTTTGTAGGTTACGACAGCTTGCAATGCAGCGATATGACGGACGAGAGAACACGGGAATCGCGTAAATTATATTCGTACAAGTGTATTATGTCTATAGGAGTATTTGTTCATGGACAATTTACATGTTGTGCGAGATGAAAAATCTAGAATAACTCATGGGAAACTCAACACCTTTCGCTAGCGATCATCTAACCACAGCATCGACTGAAGACGACTTTATAAATTCCTCTAGTCATCGAAGAAAACCGAACCCTGACCTCTCGAAATGAGTGACAAGTGGCGAAACATGTTACTGGGGCCTGTCACTGTCACGGAGGACTCCTCAGCAGCTATCATATCAGTGACTTCAATATTTCGTTATGGAAAAGGGGTGCATTCCGGAAAAAATATTAGTGCTCTTCTGAAAAAACAGGGCACAATTATAATGTATGGTGTATATTTATTGATGCCTCAAAGTTTAAAAGCTGTTTTCTGCACAAAGCATTCCCATCAGTTCCTCTACTTAATGCTGTAGGTTTGAAAGAAACATAAGAAAGCATGTCTAAGATACTGAATGCAATAAAGTACCATGACTTGGCTCGAAATTTCTGTGGGAATCTTAAGGTAACTGGATTACTCACTGGCCTACAGGAAGGTTTCACAAAAGACTGTTATTTTCTGTTTGTAGAAGAGTTATGTAAAATAAAAATTATATTGTGCAGCAGTGAGAAAAGAAGGAAGAATTTTTACCACAGGAAATATTATAAAATATGTTCTACAGGTTGAAATAAAAAAAGGTCCTTCTTCCATCTTTGCATATAAAACTTGGATTAATGAAGAATTCTGTAAGGTTCTGGCTAAAGAAGGAAGTGGATTATGCCACCGAATGTAACAGATACAAAACTGGAAGGAGGAATTTTTACTGGAGACTCCAACAGATGATGTAATTGAAACAAAACTACACGACTGAATTACTGGACTGAGCTATTACTGGACTGAGCTATTACTGGATTACTAGCAGCTTGAGGATCGTTTCATGCAGTTGTGTATGGATTTTTTGGAAGAAGGAAAGGAAATAATTAAGAATCTCTGGCGTTAACTTTACTGCAATATTATAAAGATATTGGCTGCAGAATGTCTTTGAAAATCAATTATTTCTTAAAAATTTAGGAGCTGTAAGTGGTGAGCAAGAAGGATGCTTGGTGTTGTTCTTGTTATTGGGTTTTTAGGAGCATCAGCGACTAAGGTCATGTTGCTGCGTGCATATTGTCTGTAAATTGCGTGTGTTCTGAGGTAGGTTTTCTGTTTGCTGGACGAAAAAACCAGAGTTACCGGGTTACCGGGAAGAAAAACCACGCTACCCTTGCCTAAGACCGACTAACTCAGCCACCTTGTGAAAAAACTCAACGTGGTTTTTTTTCACAACTGGGAAAGAACTAAGGTCTTTTCACACCCGAAGGATGACGATCCTACCAACTGTGCTACCCACGAAGGCAGGAGAATGCCATCATCATCACATATTGATGATGATGAAAAGCGGTACCAACGTTGCTGGGGATCCTCCATGATGGGCGATTACTGCTGGTTTTCCAAAGAGGGAAAGCAGAATAGATTAAAAGAAAAACTCTAAATAGGAAATTATTATTTCAGCCACTGCTGAAATTAGTATTTTTACTTTACCCAAAAGTATGCTAGATTCTATTATAGCCGTGGGTGTGAAATTTTTGATTCAAATGGAATCCTACTTTTTTTTTTTTTTTTTTTATGAGAACCCCAAACACGAGAGGTATTATAACCTATAGTACTTAGTACCGTGCTTGGGTTGGAGGTTGAGAAGACGAAAGAAGATATTTGTTGATATTCGACTTGAACTTCTGTAGATTGTAATTTTCAGGAAATACGTATGAAAGAAGGTTGTTCCAGAAAACGGCAGTTGAATGAATAAATGAGGAAGATGAAAAGTTGGTTCTGTGGGTTTGAAGTTGGACAGTAAATGGATGTTGGCTAGTGGCGGCACGTGTTCGGACTGTTTTGAAAGAGAGAGCGGGAATTATAGAAGCCAATTCAGAAGAACAGTGCCCATGGAAGTATCTGTAGAAGAGGCATGCAGCAGAAACAGTGCGTCTATGAGAAAGCGAGTGGAGATACTCTGTTAGAGATGAATCATTAATTAACCTAACTGGCCTCTTCTGAATGGAATCAAGAAGCCTGAGAGAGGTTTCGGGGGCACCACCCCAGATGTGGGAACAATATTCCATGGCAGGGCGGATTTGCGATTTATACAGAGTGAGCAGCTGCTTGGGAGAAAAGTAACGCCGAGTGCGAAAGAGAAAACCAAGTTTTTTAGATGCAGAGGAAGCAATATTTGTAATGTGCTTGTGCCAAGAGAGATTAGAAGTCAGGGTAATCCCAAAAGAGATATATCATTTTGCCTAGAAATCGGAGTGTCACTAAAGATAAGCATAGGAGTAGAAGAATCCTTTTTGCGAGATATAAGACAAGATTGAGTTTTAGAAGGGTTGAAATCAACTAAGTTGTCTTTGCCCCACTGGAGAATTACCTGAAGATCGGCATTTAAGGAATTGGCAGCATATTTTCGAGAACTTGAAGCTGATTGAGCTGGACAAGGTTTCTCAAAATGGAAAGTTGAATGCAATGTGCTATCATCAGCAAAACAATGGATAGGATTTCCAGTCAATGGGAGAAGGTCATTGATATACAAGAGGAAAAGAGTGGGGGAAAGAACTGAACCTTGGGGGACACCGGCATTAGTGGAGAAGTTAGAAGACAGAGAGCCATCTACCATCACCCTCAGTGAGAGATCAGAGAGAAAACTGGATAACCAATTACTAAAAACAGTTGGAAAACCATAAGATGGAAGCTTGTTTAGAAGACCTTTATGCCAAACACGATCAAAAGCCTTTGAGATGTCAAGAGCAACTAAAGAGAGAGAGAGAGAGATAATCTTTAATGCCCTTCACGGCCAAAAAGCCAGGGGTTTACATTTTTACAACCTCCCGAAACTTCCGGGAAAATAGAACAATTAATTTACAAAAACAGGTAATTTTACAAAAGAAAACATATTTTGATACAAAGGAGAGAACTCCTTACGAGAGTTAGGTCTGATTGAGCTGACTTAACATCGAGATAAGAGCACCAGCTCAATCAGACAGGAACAGATGCAAGGTACACATGTCAATGCAGATTAGTCCTACTAGACATAATTTTTTTCCTGTAAGTCCGGTCAATAGCGAATTTGTTCAGGTCGGCGTCAAGTGCCTGGGTTTGCTTGAACATCTGCTGAGGGAGGAACCTGCGAGAGATGGAGTCGCGCTGAATGCGAGTAGAGCTCGGGATTGGCCCTAAGGGCAGCAGGGGGGATCCTCCAGCCACAGGTATCCCAGAATGAAGGTGTTGCGATTATGCCTGTTATCATCTTGACTGTTGCTAGGAGGCGTTGGTCTTCGACTAAGGTGGGAAGCCGTGGAATCCCGAGAGAGTTGGCAAGCTGCGTGGTGTGAATCAGAGCTGGAAGGTTGTGCTTCCTGTTGGCCCACTTTAGGAGCCAGAATTCTGTGGCAAAGAGTGGTTTCTTTATTGATGGTGCCGCTGACGCCCAAATTTCAGCAGCATAGAGTAAAGGTGGAAAGATGATTGCTCTTATGTACCTCACGGTTGTCTTTTTATCTCTGATATGAAGGAGATGCTGTTTTGCTATCCACCGGAGTCTTGAAGCACGTGTGAGGAGCATGTCTATGTGGGCGTTGGATCGAAGTTTGGAGTCGAATACAACGCCCAGATCACGATGGCTGGATGCAATTGGGATGAGGGTGTTGCCGACCGAAGGCTGGAGAGAAGAAGGAGTTTGCTTCAATGAATACACCATGAATTCGGACTTAGCAGGATTGATCTTGAGCCCGAACTGGCAGAGGTAAGATGTGACTGCAGTGAGAGTGTTGTTAATTTCGGTTTTTACCAGATCAAGGTCTTGACCAGGGATGATGGGAGTCAGTATCTTGATATCATCTGCATAGCTCAGTAGACATCGAGAATGTGCAACCAGTGGGAAGATAATAGATGAGAACAGAAGGCCGGAAAGGACCCCTCCTTGTGGGACTCCTGCGGTGACGGATCTAGTAAGGGTGCGATCTCCTGTATGAAGCTTTATAACTCTGTTATTCAGAAGAGAGGAGAGAAAGCATAATATGTTCCCTGTGATGTGGAAGTGGCATTCCAGGAGAGTGAGTAGTTGGTTTACTTGGACGGCATCAAATGCAGCCTCAATGTCTAAGTAAGTCACAGCTAGATCGTGCCTTTTCTCGAATGCTGACAAGATAGTATTCGTTGTGGCTAGCAGATTTGTGATCGTTGATCTGTTTGGAAGGGAGTAGTGAATTTGGGCTGGATTACTGGGCATGATCTGCTTGGTGAGGATCGGGAGTAAGGTCTTCTCCAGGAGCTTCAGCAGGCTGGAGGAGTTGGAGATGGGTCGGAAATGTTTAGGTTTCGATGGCGACTGAACTTTGGCTAAAGGTTTGATAAGATAGTTTTCCCATTGCTGTGGGAAAATCTGGTTCGAGAGTAACTGGTTGAAGATAATTAAAAGTGGCTGAATAATGTACGGACTTAGGCATTTGAGCATGAATTGGGGAACTCCATCATCACCAGCGGTTGACGAGGCAGGTAGAGAATTGATGGCGACGATCAGCTGTTGTTTTGTGATCTGAATGGTGCTCAACACTTCTTGCTGGGTGGGCTCTGTTAGTAGAGCCAGATCTGAGTTTGGCATAGGATTACGATTAAATCTTGTGACGAAATCGAGCCACAATTCAGGATCAAATTTCAGAGGAAAATGAAGGTTCACTTTCTTGTATGGAATTTTTCCTTTAGCCAGATCTCGGTTAACGTATAATTTGATTGCCTCAGATTTCATGCGATTAAATTGAGCCCGTGCCCTAGAATAAACGATGCGATCATTGACATTTTGCGACTGTTTCCATGTGCGATGGAGCTGTTGCTTCAGCTGGAAACTCATTTTGAGTTCTGAATTCCACCAAAGTCTTGTATATGGACTGATTGTGATTTTTTTAGAGGCGGCATATTTGGCAACCGTGTTGATCCAGTTTGTGAGAATGTTCACAGCTATTTCTGGGTCACAAGTCTCTAAGGCCACCCAGGGAATGAGAGAGGCGGCTCTGATGCACTTATCTACGTCAAGTAAGTTGGGGCTAGTGATGTCAACCTTTTTTGTTGTCCTCCTGGTTTCTAATTTGGGGGCTGGCAGATATGCAGTCACATGTATTGGGACATGATCAGAGTCGAATTACGTTTCTGCAATGTAATCAAGGGTGCAAGGGATAGAGGCTAGAACTAGATCTAAGAGGTTATTCCCCCTGGTTGGAGCTTCATTAATAAGTTGTAGATCAGCACATCTCAAGTGTGCCAACTACTTGTGTTTCACAGAACCTTTCCATTGAATTAGTCCATAAATGGGTAAAATAAGCCAGAATATCACCAGTGGATCGACACTGACGGAATCCATACTGGCGATCGTTGATCAGACGGAAGGTTTCTAGGTAGTTTAAGAGTTGGCGGTTAATTGATTTCTCCATTACTTTAGAAAGAGTAGAAGTAATTGCAATGGGACGATAATTGGATGGGAGGGATTTGTCACCCTTTTTAGGAACTGGCTGGATATGAGCAAATTTCCAAGCAGAAGGAAAAACACCTTTGGAATAAGAAAGTGAAAAAAGGCGGCAAAGAATAGGAGTAAGTTCAGGAGCACAGGTTTTGAGAACAAGTGGAGAAATACCATCAGGACCTGGAGCTTTCTTAGCATCAAGATTCATCAAAATCCTTCTGATATCCTTTTGACGGAAGACCACAGGAGGCATTGAATGGAGCGTGTTAGGAATGGTGGGAGGTGTTTTACCAAGATCATTAATACATGAGCTCGAAGAAAAATGGCATGCTAGCAGGTCAGCTTTATCCTTGGCTGAAGTGACAACAGAACCATCTGGTTTGGACAGAGGTGGGAGCAGAGATGGGCAAAAGTTGCGGCCAATTGCTTTGGCAAGAGACCAGAATGCTCGGCTACCATTAGGGCAAGAAGCAAGTTTTCTACTCTTAGCCTGTTCAAACTCTAGTTTGGACTGATTAATAACTGCTTTACAATTGTTGCGAGCTTTGGTGTAGGCAGAAAATGAAACTGAAGAATTAGAAACAAGCCAATTACGATATGCAACGTTCTTCTCTTGGACAGCTTTAGCACATTTATTGGAAAACCAAGGTTTAGATAAAGGACGAGATTTTAAAGTGGAGTGTGGGATAAAGGATTCCATTCCTGCAAGAATAATTTCACTGACACGATCTGAGCAAACGTTGACATCAGAAGTTTTGAAACAGTAATCAGACCAAGGAAAAGAAGAAAAGAAGTCACGCAGGTCATCCCATTTTGCATTCTTGTAATGCCAAACAATATGAGGTTGGGAATAGCCATGAGATAAAGGTTCCATTGGAGAAGAGGCAATCACCAAGTTGTGATCTGAAGTGCCTAAAGGACCTCTCACTTCAACCTTGTACTTAGAGGGGTTGCTTGTGAGAAAAAGATCAAGCGTATTGGCTGTATGATTAGGATTGTCCGGTATTCTTGTAGGTAAATGAACAATCTGTGCTAGGTCATTAATAATTGCAAAAGCCTCAGCATCTTGACCTGCTGGGTCGGTGTGACTAGAAAACGGAAGCCAGCTGGAGTTGTGAACGTTAAAATCACCAAGGAAAATTACCTCACTGTTAGGAAAGTTGGACTGGAGAAAGTCAAGTTGCAAAGAGAGGAAGTCAAAGAGCTCCAAGTGATTAGTGGAGTTGGGAGAACGGTAGAGACAACAGATGAATTTTACACAATGAGGTAGAGAGATTTTAAGCCAGAGAAGATCAAAGAGAGGAGATTCCAAATTTCCAAGTCTCTGACAGGGAATATCAGAACGAACATATGCACAAGTACCACCTTTGAGGCGAAAGGAATCATACAGCAAATAATTTGGACATCTGAGATGAGCAGTAGTTGAATCAACTGATAACTGAGATTCAGTCAGAAAAAGTACATGGGGTTTGGAAGACTGCAAGTGGAAATGGACATCGTTGAGATTAGAATTGAGACCACGTATATTTGTGAAATGAATTAGGAAGTCTTTGGGAGGTTTAGATCTTTTCGCAGATAAGCTTGCTCTATTATTTTGACAATTCATGGTGTATTCAATAGTAAGAAAAAGTGGGTGGAACATGCTGTATGAAGTAATGAAATTTTTGGATATGGCATACACGTGGTAAGAATATACCCAGATCCTTGACATAACGTGGCCTCGACAATGCTCCCCGCATACACACTACTCGGACTCCCTCCAGTCACTATCTGGCAGAGTAGAGGTAGCAAGATTATACACTAGCTGATCCGGAAGATTCCTAGAGAGTTACCAATAGGTTCAGTCCGGTGTACTAACTAGCGGCCGGCCTGCGAACACCGTTTTAGAGCTGTACCCTCGAAATGTAAGGAAGACTGGATCTCGCCACGACATTCATCATAACCTCAAAAATCATCAATCATACTGCATGATGGAAGAGATAGGGAAGGGTTGGCCGGAACTTAACTCTAGAGACTAAACATGGGTTCCACCACTTCAAGCCTCCAATAAGCAACAACAACACTACAACAACGACAACAGAACTTGCAATGTAAATAAACAGTTCACAATCGTATTTTGCACAGCAGCTAAATGGAATTTATGGATACATATTAAAAAGGTCGTTTCGAGCCACAAAGCCCGCGATGAATTAACGAAGCGCTGGCGACACATGCGCAATCGAAACTCCCAAAGTAATTACAAATAAGATTGCCAGTTGTGTTTGGGAACATCAGAGACTAAGGCCATATTGCTTCGTGTATATTGTCTGTAAATTGCGTGTGTTCTGTAGTCGATTTTGTTTTGATGGACGAAAAAGCTGAGTTTCAGGAGAAAAAACATGTTACACTCGCCTGGGACCGACAAACTCAGCCACGTTGTAAAAAAGGCCCATAAAAATTCCTCTCATAATCGACGCGACTCGAACTCGGTTCTTTTCCACCCTGTGTGGGGAGGACGGCGATTCTATAAACTGTGCTATGCCAGCGTTGCCAGAGTTAACAAACAAAAAATTAGGTTTTCAGAAGATGGGGTTGCAGGTTTCAAAGCGAGAGAGAGAGAGAGAGAGAGAGAGAGAGAGAGAGAGAGAGAGAGAGAGAGAGAGAGAGAGTTTGTGTGCGTGTGTCTGTAAAAGCGAACAAAAACTATAAACTAGAACCCTCGCTTTGACGGTCTTCGGAGATAACGGATAGCGTTCGGTGAACCAGGCTTTTCGTCAGTACGTGACTCGTGAGGTAACTGCCTCAGTCTAACACAAAATGATTTCATGTAAAAGCCAAATGCAGTATCTTACATAAAACTTCTTTTTTCTGTTTACAGAAGTATCTAACATGTTTCTTGGAATGGTGATTTATTTCCTTTAATATTATCCTATTTTATACCAAAAAGTGTGATGCATGTTTCATACACTGTATAATTTGAATTGTCATGTACTGCCAACCAGTCAAAACATTCAGCGTTAATCAGCCAGTCATTGTTAAAATCCATCTCCTTAATCTTTTTTGTTTACGAGGAGGAAAATCGTTATTAATGACATTTTCACTATGACAAGCATTCATTGTGCAAACGCAAAAGCAAGTAAAAACCATTTTTAAAAATTAACATCCTTCCAATGAAACAGCATTAACTCCTGGCTTGTAGCCTTGAAGGGTGTTGTGTACAGCAATGTGCATTCTGTATACAATCAAGAGTTCTTTTTCGTCTTCACCAAGTCAAGGATCGAAGCGGAATGCTAGCAAAATTTTATTGCACTGCTCCACAAAATTAACAGAACAAAATGTTTTTCATGAATATTTTATTATAAACAGTGTAGCTGAAAGCGAATATTTAAAATAATAAGCATCCTGGCATGTAAATTCGAGTATCTAATAGAAATCGATCTACCACCTTACCGAGCCGCACATTAATCAAGCCCTGGTGGATAGCACAGTTGATAGGATCGCCGTCTTTCCCACACCGGGTGGAAAACACCTGAGCTCAAATCCCGTCGATGACGGAAAGATTTTTATGGGTCTTTTTCAAATTTGGTTGAGTTAGTCGGTCTCAGGCGAGGGGAGCATGGTTTTTTCTCCCGGAAACTAGGGCTTTTCGTCCAGCAAACAGAAACTCAAACTCAGAACACATACAATTTACAGACAATATACATGAAGCAACATGGCTTTAGTCGCCGATGCTCCCAAAACTCAATAACAACATTATTCAAATTATTCATGCCAATAAAAAAAAAACCTGAGTTGCGACCACATCACTTGATACCTGTTTTCTGGCTTACTCAGTGGGCTAGCATCTCATTATCTTTGTATTTCGTTATCGCTAAACCACTGCAGAGCTCGTCAAAACTGATGCCATGAACATGTGAATTGGAGCCCCGACGAAATGGGGTGCCCTTCTATTCTCTGTGAGTCCCGTTTAAAACTACAAAAAAAAAACAAAAAAAAAACAACAGATTACAGACGTTATTTCACCTGTAGACTACCACCCATACTGGAAGGGATCATCGGACCAGGTACGCAATCACCTGGAGAATGTGAGAACTCAATCTATTATATTAGGGTCACTCGGAATTAATTCAATTACCCATGTATATTGTGTCTGTAAATTGGGTGTGTTCTCTGGTCGATTTGCCTGCTTTGCTGAACGGAAAACCCCAGTTTTTCCGAGAAAAATACCTTGCTATCTACGCTTGAAACCGACTAACTCAGCCACATAGTGAAAAAAGCCCATTAAAATTCCTCGTATCATCGACGGGATTCGATCCCGGGCTTTTTCCACCCGGTGTGGGGAGGACGGTGGCGATACCACTGTGCTACACGCTCAGACAAGCAGACAACGAGGAATGCGGTACTATCTTTCTAACAACACAGAAAGGGACACACGGTGAGGTTGTGTTCTCGTGTGGGCGGAATAATGATCAACGACCGCACCCCTCTTCATGTTTTTGATAGGGGTACCGTAACTGCGCTGAGGTACCGAGAACAGATCCTCGAACCCTATGTACAACCTTTTAGGGGTGCGGTTAGCTCAGATTTTCTTTTCGTGCACGGCAACGCCACTGCACACAGAGCTCAAATAGTGGAGGAATATCTTGAAACTGAAGATGTCCAACGACTGACGTGGCCAGCCGATCGAAAATGTGGTGGGCGCTCTTGGGCGTCGCATTGCATGCAGACAGCCAACTCCTCGGTCACTTGGTGCACTGAGGCCTGAGCTTGGTGAAAGAATGCGATTTGTTACCACAGAATCTTATAGACACCCTTACATCGAACATAGTTGAACGCTGTCAGGCCTGTTTAGCTGTTGTAAGGAATCACAGGCCGCACTGATGTCATGTGACCATATTTTCGAGCATTGTGTATTGACTTCTGCAATGTGTCCTTTTTGGTAATTATTATACAACCCCTATAAATGTCCCTTTTAGTTATCCGAAGTTTCTCGATGTCTCCTCATTTCATCGTTATTTTAGGGTACACCACCATACCAAAATTTGTTCCGTTTCATCTCAAGCTGCAGGAGTTACACCACATTTCTATCTGTTCGGTTAATTTTGTCGAGCGGTGTATTAAAAAACTGCAGGATGTTTGTAAATTATTCAACTTGGTTACTAAGCTTGATTAAAATTTTATTGTAATAGATATCTTAATATCTTAAAATGATTTGCTGCAGTTGTAAAACCAACTCAACGAGTTTTTTCTAACGCGGTTGGCAACATGGTCCCATTACAATAAAAACATTAAAATGGCGACAGTGCAGGAAAAAGCAAAGTGCATGTTTTGGCAGTGGGATACCAAATCTCCAGTGACTGTAAAGAGACGTTTCAATGGAAATTCCAGACAGATCCACCTATAGAACAATCGATGAGGTGATGGATGAAACAGTATTAATAAACTGGCAGTGTGTTGCACCAAAACCAAACTAAAACCATATGCCGTGCTGTGTGTATTATGTCTGTTAATTGCGTTAGTTGTCTGTTTTTCTGGACGAAAAACCCCATTTAGTGGGGGAGAAAACCTTGCCATGTACGCTTGAGACCGACTAACTCAGCCACGGAATGAAAAAAGCCCACTAAAGTTCCTCGCGTCATTGACGAGATTCGAACCCTGGCCTTTTCCACCCAGTGTACGGAGGACGGTGACGACACCACTGTGCTACTCGCGCAGACAGTGTGCTGCACCAGAAAGGAACAGCTAGGCAAGTGTGTCTGTAGATAAAATTTTAGAAATTCAAGAAGTGTTTACCCGAATTACTACAAAATGTATCCACCGGGCAAGCCTGCAACTACAAATACTGCGAGAAACACTACAGAGGGTGGTTCGCAAGAGAATAGAATTAATGCTTACAAAGTAGAAGTCATCCAGAAAATTAAGCCTCAAGACAAACCACAACAAGAGGAACTCACTGTTCACGTTCTCAACCGCATAGACAAAGTTGAGCACTTCCTGGAAAATATCGTTACCTGTGATGAAGCGACATTCCACCTACCTGGTAGAGTTAGCAGACACAACTGTCACATATGATCCCCACTCAGTTCAAGAACTGAGTGGGGATCTGAAAATCCCCACTCAGTTCGTGAACACGAGCATGATAGTCCCAAAGTAAACGTGGGTGCGCATTGCCCTTCAGCCTTGTGATTTGCTCGTTTTTCTACGACCAAAACCCTGTGAATTCTGCAAATTACCTAGTTAGGCTCGAATTGCATGCTGCATCTCAGCTTAAAGGTACGCATGCACATGTAATATCAGAAATATGAAGCACCACCACCACACTAGAACTTGCATATGCGCGATTTCCTCAATAATAAATTTCCTAATCGATGGATCGGTCCGGATGTCCCGTTCCATGGCCTCCTCCTCTCCCGGATATCACACCTATTATTTCTTTGTATGGGGCTACGTACAGTACAAGGTGTATGCAAAAAAAAAAAAAAAAAAAAAATTAAAAACGTCAGAGTTAAAAGACCGGACTAACCAGGCAGTGACATCCATTTCTCAAGAGCTACTTCAAAACACTTGGTATGAAATCGGCTACCGTGTTTACGATGTACGTGCTACCAACAGTGCCCAAGTGGAGGTTTACCGAAGTGCGGTTGTGTAATAAGGAATTCACTGTGTTGCTTTATTAAGTGCAGCAAACTGTTTTACAATACCTACAAATTTTAATCGGGCTTCATAATCAGGCGAATAATTATAGACACCCTGTATTTACAGAAGAATTATAATACAATATAAATTATCAAAGCATGTATCAGTAATCAGGAAAGATACAAAACAAAACAAGTGGTGAAAATTTAGTGTCCAACTTTTCCTTTTTGAGTAACAGATAAAAAAATATCTTCATTTATAGAGATTTCTGTGATGGGACGGGGAGGGCTATTAGACTGAAAATGGTGCACAAATTATGCAGAAATGTTGCCTGATGTTCAAGCGTGAGCTCCTGTACATCTGGCAACACAGCGGAAATCTCCAAGGCAGAATGCGCTGGTCCTACAGGTTAGTTATTGTTGGTGACTCTATTGTCAGGGAGACGGGTAATACACACTGTGCTGCCACTTTATTAGGTATACCTACCTAGTAGCGTGTTGAGCCTCCTTTAGCCTTCAAAACAGCCTGAATTCGTCTACTCATGGATTGAACAAGATGCTAAAAACGTTGTTCAGGAATGGAGTACCATGCAGACATGAGTGTGTCACGCAATTCTTTGAGATTCGACAGAGGTGTAGGCCTGCAGCGAACAGCCCTTTCCAGCTCATCCCAAAGATGTTCAAATAGGATTGAGATTCAGGGACTAAAGCGATCACTGCAACAAAGAAAAGCCATTGTCATGTTCCTGGAACCATTCCACAGTGATTCGGGTTTTGTGCACCGGCGCATTATCCTGCTGGAAGTAACCATCTGACTGAGAATAAACTGTCAACATGAACGGATGCACTTGATCAACAACGATGTTTAGGTACGATGTGGCATTCAGACGTGAATCTATGGATATCAATGGACCCACCGTGTGGCAAGAAAACATTCCCCACACCATAACACTGCCCCACCACATTGCACAGTAGTCGTCAGACATGACGGGTCCATGGATTCATGTTGTTTACGCCAAATTCTGAGCCTTCCATCAACATATGCACAAAGAACTTCGACTCATCAGACTAAGCAACTGTTTTCCAATCCTCGATAGTCCGTGCTCGTGTTGCTGTGCCCACAGAAGGGGATGCTCTCTTGTTCTTCATTGATAACAAAGGTACGCGATGTGGCCATCGGCTGTTGTAGTTGTTGTTATTTGGTTTTTAGGAGCATTAGCAACTAAGTCCATATTGCTCCGGGGATATGCGGTGGTCATTCCCTGACCTTTCCGCATCCTCCGTATTTGGTGGCTTACGGGCTCGAACCCCGGTCTAATCAAAAAGCATGTGCTACGCACTTCTGCTCCTGCCCACCTGGCTACGGAGGGGCCCGCTGTTGTAGCCCATTCGCAAAAAAGTGAGACTACTGGTCCATTGAGATATTTTGTTCTGAGCATCAAGGTTGTATTCTGACGTGACCGACACTGTGGCCCATCTGTTTGCTTGCACAATTTTAGTCATCCTCCTCTGACCTTTCTCATCAACAAGAGATTTTCTTCCAGAGGAGAGCCGTTGAGAGGATGTTTTCTGTTCGTTACACCATTCTTGATACACCCTGAGACTGTGGTGCGTGAAAAGTTCGGAACTGTCGTTTCAGAGATGCTTTGTCCAGCACGTTTTGCACCTTATCATGGCGCGTTCGAAGTCCGTTAGATCACTCCTTTTCCACAATTGTGGTCATGTGACCTGCAACGTTGTTGTACAAAGCATTTGTGTGCACAGCAGGGGTGTACCTAATAAAGTTCAGCACAGTGTATTATGTAAAAAGGATAGAATAGGGTCAGGGTATGTCTGCCAGGGCAAAAGTTGATGCCATTGTAGAGCAGATATCATATTTTAAGGGCACAAAGGGTGATATTGTTTTACACGTTGGCGCAAATGATATTAAGAGTAGGAGATCTGCAGATTTACTTAACAAGTACAGGTCAATGTTGAAAAAAAGTCGTGAGTTAGGGTTAAATTTGAAAGTGTCTGCAATTCTACCCAGGCACGATAGGCGGGAGTTTATAATGAGAGCCTTGTCAGTCAATTCGGCCCTATTGTGAGTGTGCAAGGCTCATGGGATAGAATTTTTTTCAGCCTGGTTTGTGCTTGTTAACAGGAGAGACTGTTTCTACAGGAATGAGATTCTCTTAAATAGAAAGGGTGCAAGAATATTTGCTGATGCTATCGAGGCAGCGATCGGTGGGTCGGAAAACTGCTAGCTTAGGGAATTCACTGACTAAAAGATTAACAATAGCCGCTGGCAGAGGTGAAGGTGATTCTTGCACAACTTCTATTTGAATCAGTTGCGGCCTGGAACGAGAGGTGCTGGAGGTTTCAAGGACTGATGGCCGTCATCATCAAACAAATAAATACATAGGATGTGTTAGGGTAACTAAGAATAAGAATAGGTGTATGTATACTTGCATGTACACCAATGCTAGAAGTATAGAAATAAATTTGATGAATTTTAATTTTTGGTCAAGACAGCAAAGGCGGATACCGTTGGGATATCAGTGATTTGGAGTCACACAGATATTAGGAATGCAGAATTGGAATTTGGGGAGTACAATGTGTACACAAAGAATAGACAGGAAGGGAGGAGGGGTTATGCTTTCAATTAAGAAAAACATAAAATCAAATGAAGTGCATCCAGTTGACATAGATGGACAGTGCAAAGTTGAGTTAGTTTGGTGTGACAAACGCACTGGGAAAGCAAAAATAAGAGTAGGAATGTGTTAAAGGCCTAATGACTCGAATGAGTACAACGAGCAATTGTACAGAGAAATAGAGTGTGAGTCAGTAAATCAGAATGTCTTATAATGGGAATTTTAACTTCTCAGATATTGACTGGAACTTGGGAGTTGATCACTGCACACTAGCAAGACTTTTGTGGATTTCGTGGATGATTTTGTTTCCTGCAGCAGCATGTTCCAGAGGCAACCAGAGAGGGTAATACTCTTGATCTGGTTATCAGCAGTGATCATTTATGTATTAAGAATTTGCAGATAAAGGAACCACTAGGTGGCAGTGATCACATTGTACTGATGTGGGATTTACTTAAAGATATAATTACCATCAGGGGTAAAGGAAAGGGTTTTTGCTTCCGTAAAGGTGACAACAGTGCTCTCAGACAGTTTAAAATTCTGTTCAGTGGGACCAACTGATGATATTACCAACAGCAAATTCTAAGTGGGAAGCATTCAAGGAATTAATCGTGGAAGTTACTAGACTTTTCATACCTACTAAGAAATATTGTTCAAGTTTTAGGACTAAATAGTTGTCAAATGAACTAATCAGACTCCTGGCAGAGAAGAAAAATGCATAGGGTGCATATAAATTATCAGGGAACACAGAAGCCTATGGCAGATATAAGTTAGTCTGTAATCAGGTCACAAAGGAGATTAGGCAAGCGAAGGCAGATCACGAAAAACCTTTGGCAAAGGATGCTAAGAAAAACAGCAAGGGTTTCTTTACTTATATAAACTCCTCTTTACTTATATCGACTGGTCCCCTTGATATCGATGGTTCGACTGTTGATGATCTTGTTCAGATAGAAAACAAACTGAATGAGTATTTTCTACATTCACACATGAGGAGTTATTAAAGAAGGAAAATGCCAGAAGTTTATCAAATTGTAACAGGGTGCTTAATGATTTTTTTATAACTGAGATCAAAGTCAGGGGAAATTGTTGAAGTTAAACCTAAGAAAGGCGCTTGGGGTGGTGGGATCTATGCAGTTATATTAAAGGAGGCGGCAAAGGAACTAAGCAAACCCTTAGCCATAATTATGAAAGCATCCTAGGACTCAGGGGAATTCTCCACGGACCCGAGATGTGGAAATGTATACCCAATTCGTAAAGGGGGGACGAAGGGTGACAAGAGTAATTACAGACCAGTTAGTTTAACTTCTATTCCGGGCAAAATAATGGAGTCGCTGGTTAAAGATGTATTGCAGGATCATCTAGACAAGATTGCAGCAATAATTCAGACACAGAATGGGTCTGTTAAGGGAAAGTCTTGTGTGACAAATTTGACTGGATACTATGATGTGGTTACAAAGGAACTGGATGCAAAAAATAATTTTGATAATCATATTCTTGGATTTCAGGAAAGTTTTTGACACTGTTGCGCATGGAAGACTACTGTACAAATTGAAGCAGAATGGTGTTAAGGGTAAGTTGCTACAATGGATAAAAGGGTGGTTGAGTGGGAGAAGACAGAGGGCGGTAATCAACGGACGCTGCTCTTCGTGGACTAGTGTTATTAGTGGAGTCCCACAGGGTTGGGTGTTGGGCCCACTGTTGTTTTGTATATTTATCAGTGATATTGATGAAGGTATACCACGCTTAGTGTCGAAGTCTGCAGATGATAAAAAGGTTGGCAGGGTTGTTAATGACAGTAAGGATAGTATACTACTGCAACAGGATCTAGAAAAGTTGGGCATATGGGCTGAGAAGTGATAACAAGTTTAACATTGACAAATGCAAAGTACTGTATATGGGTAGAAGTAACCCCAGAGGAACGTACCAACTGTGTGATACTACACTTAGGGTGGTAGAAAATTAAAAAGACCTGGGAGTAATTGTGACAGATATGAAGTTTTCTGAGAAATGCAGACAGGCTGCAAGAGCAGGTCATGGGGTTTTGTCAATGATATACAGGAATTTTGCTAGAAGGGAAAAGGAGATGATTATCCCTATGTAAAAGGCAATAGTCAGGCAATGCCTTGAGTACAGGTCTGGAGACCTCATTTATGAAGGATGTACTATTATTTGTAGATTTGCTTGAGCGTGTACAGAGGAGAGCAGCAAGATTGGTGAGGGGAATGAAGGGACCCTCTTACCAAGAGAGGCTTAAGTTCTACAAATTGCAGTGCTGGAGACTAGGCCCTGCGAGGTGATCTGATTGAGGTGTATAAGGCCTTGAATGGGTTGAGCACGCTGAATTCTGATGGGATTCTTCCACTTGTTCAGATTACGATCCTAAGGGGGCATAAATTCAAATTGAGGAAAGACAACTGTAAAATAGCTGTACGGAAATTTTCCTTTAGCCAGTGGGTGGTTAATTGCTGGAACAAACTTCCATCTGTTGTTGTGGAAGTTAATAGCTTAAATAAATTCAAGAACTGGAAAAAAATTTAGAGGGAATGGTTGTGTGATTTTTTTTTTTTTTTTTTTTGGCTGATGCTACATAAGCTCATAGCTTGCTTTCTTGCATCACATACCTCTACTACTGCTACTACTACTACTACTACTACTATCTTCCTGGAGACTACCGAAACATAACAGAAACCTGGTTGGCTGATCGTTATTGGGTTTCAGGAGCATCGGCGACTGAGGCCATTTTGCTTCGTGTATATTTTCTGTAAATTGCATGTTTTGAGGTCGATTTTTGTTTCCTGGACGAAAAACCCGAGTTTCTTGGAGAAAAACCATGCTATCCTCGCCTGAGATCGACTATCCCAGCCACGCTGTGAAAAAAAGACCCATAAAAATTCCTCCCGTCATCGACGGGATTCGAACTCAGTTCTTTTCCACCTGGTGTTGGGAGGACGGTGTTCCTACCATCAGTGCTACCCACGAGGGCTAACAGAAACTTATAGGTTTCAGTAGGTGGGGAGACCGAGAGAGGCTGTGAAGTCGAAATTGATCCTGAAACCTTCTCAAGATTAATAGTACACACACACACACACACTGAAAGTTTGGTATAAATCTAACATTTCCTTGTCGAGCAACAGTGAAAAGTGCGAAACATATTTCCATTCATGTACAGAGAACTCAAACATTTTCAGGAAAAAAATTGCCAAGATGGATGTCCTTCATGCTTGAATTTTCGACGAAAAATCCTTCATAGTGAGAAGATGTTTTGCAAATTCAGCAGAACAGTATGAAATTCGTAATAGTGAAATTACAGCTGATTGCTCATTAGTAAAACTTTCTAGCTTAGAGACAGCTAAGGCTCCAGGAATTGATAGCATATACCCAATGCCTTTGACGGAAGCAGATAGAGAGATAATAAAAAGCACTACTGCGTTTAAGTCGGGCGACTGGCGTGGCCGCACAATAATTTTTAATACACCCTCCTGTTCTTCAGTTTCTACAAAGTCACTGCACAGAGCTATGCTTCCGTCATCGGAATATAAAATGTCTTATTTTTTTATATTATATTGGAATATAAAATTTCTTTCACAATGTTGAAGTCCAGAGGATATTGCATTATGTTCAAGAATGTTTTTATAGCCTTCCTTTCTTAAAATCCCTTCAATTCCGACGATATCACGCACTCCAGAAAAACAGAAGCAATCACAAATCATGATGGAACCACCAGCGTGCCTGACTGTAGACACTAAAAAATGTGGCACCATTTTTACTTCAGTTTATCGTCTCGCATAAACTCTACGCTTGGATCCAAAAATTTTAAATTTCGATTCATCCGTCCACAGTACATTTTTCGACTCTTCAATTGTCCAATGTTAATGGCCTAAGCCCAAGACGAGTTTTTTTTTTTTTTCGATTTTTCGGTTTAAATATGGGATGTAGCACAGGAGTTTCTCTGTTCCTATTAAACTCCAGTTCGGATTTCGGGTGCAGTAAGTTGTCGACTGCGTTTAGAAATCAGTCCTGCGCTTCTGTTGTTACTTGCGATCATCCTGATCGTGGTTTGTCCTTTAAACTACTAGCTCCTTGAATTGTCGAATGGTTGCATTCCTTTAAAGGAAACACCTAGTTTTTTTACTAATACCTCTCATGGAATAACTTTCTTTATGCAAAGTTATAACAGCACTTCTATTTTCAACACTCATCCCTTATTTCTTGCCATGTTTATCACGAAACACAAAATTTACACCAAACATTCATACTAAATGATGGGTGTTCGATTTTATAAGTTACAACTCTTATTCCTGAATTTATATTATTGAAAAACACTCTAGAATCATCTACGATCTTCTAACACTAGAATCAGCTAAGATCTTCTAACACTCTAGAATCATCTAAGATCTATAATATTGAAACAATATTCCCACTTTCTAAAATACTCTATAACCATGTAGAATATTCCGGAATCTTTTATAATATTTTACTACATCAGGAGTCTTCTATACCTTTATGGAATGTTCTCCAATATTCTAGAAATTTCTTAAATATTATTTAAGTTTTTTTTTATTATTATACATAAAATATATTTTAAAAAACGGTAAAGTTGGTCTTAGTGTAATAAAAACTTTGAAAATTAAAAAAAAAATTAAAGCGTGGTTCCAAACTTTTAGATGGAAGTGAGTGTATATTTTAATGCAACAAAATGGAACGTGTTACACTAGAAGGGGAAGGGGAATAGCAATCCCAAAATAACTATTCACTTTGTGCAGTTAAATTAAAAATAGTAGAAGGAAGAAGAAAGGAATTTGGGAGTTACGATACGGCGGACATGGCTACACTCTTCTCCGAGCAGTGTAAAGGCCCATTTTGTATATCGAAATTTGTTTGTTTGTATTGACACGGAGGTCACAGTCCTTGTATAAAAGCAACTGTAAGCTAGCACCGAAAAAAATAGACATAAGAGTTCCTTAAAAGTGTCCATAAACGGGCAACCCGCTTAGTGCAGTCTACAAAAAAGGCACCCATACGAGGAAAGACTTCGAATATGCGGGCTATAGGACTTGGAAACAAGGCTCTTTAGGGTATAAAACCTATACCCTAAAGAAATTTCACTGTTACGATTTCCAGAACTAAAGAGCACAAATTCAAATTATGACGGAAGAGATTTAGACTAGATTGAGGGAAGTTTCCTTTTGGCCAGCGAATTATTAATCAGTGAAATAATTGACTGTGAATTGGATAGTTGAGATGATAGCCTGAGGCAATTCGGAGACCAGCTGGACAAGCCTAAGTGAAAACGAGAAACACATAGGTAGTTTCTTTTTTAATTTTAATTTTTTTTTTTTGTATATTTTATTTTTCGTTTGGTTGGTCTCCGAATTCATCGAAATCTGTTCAATGTGAATATGGTTTATACATACAGACGCATATATTGAAGTAGTGTGCGCTTTACGTATTTGCATTACGGATTCCAAGATGACCATCATTGCGAAAATGACACACCTTGGATAATTTCTGAGGTCTTAAACAGAGAAAATGGAGGCAGGCCAAAGCTAAATCGAAGCCGTCTCCTTCCCACAACAGGTCGAAAGGCATGGGTTCGAATCCAATCAATGGTCTTCAGGAACATTTATGGGCTTTTTCTGCAACTTGGCTGAGTTTTTCCGTATTAGGCAATGGTTGCATGGCTTTAACTCCAGAAAGCTCGGGTTTTTCATCTAATATACTGGCAAATTGACCACAGGACGCGAGTACTGCATACAGATCTGGAGGCCTCATTTTAGGAAGGATGTAGAGCTGCTATGTAGATGTAGAGTAAAGTGTAAAGTGTAAAGTGTGTTTAGGGTCAAGCGGCACCAGGGGTTTCCCCCATCTCCGCGTAGGTTACATTGTATGTGAACCAGTTTACTGGAAAAGCCAGAGATTTAAAAGTGTATGGACTTTGTATATGTGTGATGCCTTGTACCGTTGTTCATCTGGTCATTTAGCCGCCAGACCTCTACTGAGGCCCGACGTTGCCCCACTTTCGCCCCGTGGAGGCAGACCAGGTATCCACTTGAATATAGTTCACTCTGGCAGGTCCTGCCACCTAATTTCCTGAGATTTCAGTGGCTAGGACCTAAAAAAAAAATAAAAATAAAATAAATAAAATAAAAAATAAAAATAAAATAAAAAAAAATAAAATAAATAAATAAAATAAAATAAAAATAAATAAAAATAAATAAATAAAAATGTGATCACGTTGAGGAGGAAGTGCTAGGAGGTCAAAAGAAATGGTGGGCGAAATTGATTTTCACTTGTGGAATTTAGGTTGTGTGGGGCGTTCACTAGCGTGCAGGTAGAGTGGGGAGGGAGACTGAAGACTGGGGGGGGAGATAGATAGAAGTATGGAGCCGATAGGGAAGACAACTCCAGTTTACAGTGGGGCATGCCCATGCCCCACCAGAAGGAAAAGAAGGGGTGGCGAGAAGGGGAGGTGACAGCAGGGCTGTCCCCTCATCCCCCGCCAGGGACGGGTAGAAAGTAGGCCAGGCAAGGGAGCTGGCCTATTTGCCAACAGGGCATACATGTGGGGTGGCTTCAGTCGGGCGCCAAGGCGTCAGGGCTGCCCCATTTGGTATTCCCAGGAGTGGAGTGAAGATATCTCTGTCCAGGTTTTCAGTCCAGGTCTGTATGACATTTGTGCAGATCATGCTTCGTCTTTTATTAAGTAGTTACTCGTGCGATCCAGGTCCATCCACTAGTGGATATTCAGTAGGATAGGCTTCAGTCACAGTCAGGGAGGACTCCCGAAGGTCCGATTGTAGTCAATGCATTTGGTTAACAGTTCTCAAATGGAATCGGTGTCCTCCATCGGTCAGTATTTGGGAGAGTGCAGTTCAGGCACAGTCCAGTTTTATCTTGGTTCATCATTTGTTGTGATTGTTGTTGTATTTATCCTAGTTGTCCTAGATTTTCCGGCAAAGGAAGAGTCTGGCGTCTTACAAAGAGGCACTGAGCAAAGTTGGTTAGGGCATTGTAGGTTCCCTCGTCCTCCAGAAGGTAGTGCTCCTGATTTTTGGGGTTGAACTGGACTCGTGTGATGAGGTGTCCACGCAGATCTTCGTACAGTTCACACTCGTGTAGCAGGTGGTCCCAGGTCTCGAGGGAACCACATGCGCAGGCTGGGTTATCTGTCAGTCCAAAGAGGTGTAGCTTGTGGCGGATAGCTCCATGTCCTGTGAGAAGGTAGGTGACGTGGAGACCAGGGCAGAGCCATGTCGGATATTTTGGGTACACCTTTTGCAAGTTCGGAAAGAACCTTCGCGTGATGTCTCCTTTGTCAGAAATCGTCCAGCGTTGTTGCCATATCGATGTCAAGTACGTTTGCAGCCTGTATTTCTCAACTTCACAGTTATTAGCCGGGTCCGTAGTGTGGTCCTGGAAGGTTGTGACTTTGCCACGTCTGAGTTGCTGAAGCATGCCATTGCGAATCACCTCAAGATCAAGAGGGAGAGCGCCCGTGATCACTTGTAGTGCATGAGTAGAGACTGTCTTGCATGCTCGGGTGAGGGTCAATAGGATGGGTCTATGTATGATATCCAGTCGTCTGCGGTTTACCGCTGTTGAGGCTTTGTGGAACCAGACGCCGGAGGCGTATGCGATTGCCGGGATAATGGCTGCTTTATAAAGGATCGCAAGTGTGCGCCTTTTCAGGCCCCATTCGCAACGTGTGACTCTGGCAAGCATGCCAGCGTATTTTTTCATCTTAGCCTGTATATATTTTAGGTGTGGGGTGAAAGACCGATTACGGTCCAGGATAACTCCCAGGTACTTTAGTTCTGTGACTAGCTTAATTGTCCTATTGTTGATTCTTATTTGCGGCGGTCTAGTTGGGGTTAGGTAGCCCTTAAGTAAGATGGATTTAGTCTTGGTGGCCGAAATGGTGAGCCGATGCCTTTCCGTCCATTCTTGCAGTGTGGTTACTGCTGCATTCGCGAGAGTTTCTAGTTGGGCTCTTGAATCTGCAGTAAGGGCTAGGGATAGGTCGTCTGCATAGGCCAATGCCTGTACACCCCCTAAGTCGAGGGAGAGGAACTCGTCCAATACATAGTTCCACAGGAGGGGGCCTAATACTGAGCCCTGGGGGCATCCTCGGTGTATCTGTCGATCTACCTTGCAGTAAGGGGCCTGTACCAGGATCCGTCTGTTTGTTAGGTAGCTTCTTATGCAGCTGAATAGATTTGATGGCAGTTGGGCTGCCCTGAGTCTTGCGAGGACGCTCGGCCACCAGAGGGCGTCGAACGCCCCTGCAAAGTCAATAGAGATGAGGAGAAAGTATTTTTGTTGGCAGCTCTCTGCCATGTTAAGGATACATTCCAGTGCGTCGAGGGTTGAGTTTCCCGGTTTAAAGCCAAACTGTTTGTTTGCTGTTAAGCTAGCTGTGAGGTAGTGTGATTCAATCCTATGTCTGAGCAGCTGCTCCAACACTTTGCTGAGCACAGTCAGGAGTGCTATTGGCCGATAGGAGTCCGGCTTGTGCTGTGGTTTTGAAGGGTTTTTAAGGATCAATTTAATGTTTGCCACCTTCCAGTCCGTAGGGAACCAGCCTGAGTGGAGACAGTGGTTGTAAAGGTCCAGGAGCAGATTCGGGGTGTACTCAGCCACTTTCCTTACTATTTCCGGCTCGAGCATATCTAATCCTGGGGTTTTCCTGTTTCTTATCTTGTTAATAGCAATTTGTAGTTCTGCTTGGGTGAAGGGCTCCTCCGTCCTGGGGGATTTGTATGCATCGTTGGCTTGGCATAGCAGTTGCTGTTCAGGAGTGTTGTCTCCTTCAATGGATTTAAAAGTGGCGTCTAGTATATTGTTTACAGTATCGTGCCAGTTGTTGGTCATAGCACCCTGGGGAGTGATGGTGGAAGGGGTTACCTCCCCCCTTGGCAGCTTATTTGTGACTATCCGATAGATGATACTCCAGGGGTCAGAGTTGCCGACAGTAGAGACCAGATGCTCCCAGGACAGCTTTTTCCGCTGCCTGATCGTCGCAGTATAGGTGTTCCTGGCCTCCCTGTACTGTTGCCTGAGTGGTTCCACCTCAGGGGCCGGCCAGGTCCGTCTGGCTCTTTGGAAGGCGCGTCTCTTCTGGTTCATTTCTCTTCTTAAAATATCAACACAGAGTAATGGAACACACGAAAATGGAACACGGTACACAGAAGGGCAACAAGATTGGCAAGAGGAACAAAGGGGTTCGCTTACCAAGAAACGATTCAGTTCTGCAAATTGCAGCGTCTAGAGACTAGACACCTCTGAGGTGGTCTGATTGGGGTGTTCAAGGCTTTGAATGGCTTGAGAAAACTCAATGCTGATGGGATTCTTCCTCTTGCTCAGACTATGGACACGAGGGGACATTAATTCAAATTGAGAAAGGATGGCTTCAGAAAAGATGTGAGGAAGTTTGCCTTCACCAGCAATCACCAACCAACGGGTGGGCGATTGTTGGAACAAGCTTACGTCGTTGTTGTGGAAGTGGATAGTTTGAATAAATTCAAGGAAGAACAAGACAAACTATTAGAGGGAATGGATAGTTGAAATGGATTTTTTTTGGTTCATACTGTATAAGCTTACTTTCTTGCATCATTTGCCACTATTAATACTAATACTACTACAATTCACAGGCACAATATACCGACAACATAAGGACTGCTTTACAACTTGCTGGATACACAGGAGAGCTTGTATCCAGGCATACCTTAGGTCTGGAGCATCAGTGCATATATCATCAGGTTGTTTCTACTTTCCCGTGTGCTATTTGAAACATGAAGTAATCAACCAACGGTATGCACGCATTATTGTATTCGATACGCACGTTGAGGCCTTTTCATAATCGGTAATTTAATTCCATTGCGTAGTTGAGGATGACATAATTCTCCTCTAAATTATTCAAGGAGACAGAAGTATCGTCACTGCAACTGTCACATTCAGAATGTGTGCCAAAATCAGTTATTTATAACTTGTGGAATTAACAGGCTATTAATTAATAGAATTAGCTGAGCGAAATTCTGAATATAACTAGTCGGAGCGACACAATAATCATTCGATTTAAATGAGTAATGTCAAAGAAAGGTCACAGAATAATCTTTCCATATGGATGAATGGAAGTAGGCTAAAAAATAAAAACTAGAGTAAGTAACTGCGTAAAAGAAAAGGGACCACGATATGAAACTTAAAACTATAAAGAGGACTTAGTCTGGTGTTTCTTAGTCTGATTGCAATACTGCACACGAGGTGCGGCAATAAAGTTCCCGGACCGGTGCAATAAAAAGAACACAAAGCGAAGGAGCTTAAAAATGGTTTTATTTTTATTCAAATAATAACTACTTGATTAAATGCACTTATTACAGAGTTCAAAAAGTCCCTGAAAAGAGTCAGAGAAGGCGACCAAAGAGAGTATGCATTTTTCATTACATTACATTTTTATTTATGCCTCAATATCCTGAAATCTCTTTCCTTTGAGGTTAGTTTTCACCTTGGGAAAGAAGATGTCCGTTGATTCTAGATCGAGAGAGTAGGATGGATATGTACAATACCATGTTTCATCATAAATGCCTTCACAATAAGTGCGGAATAAGCACAGTATGTAGTGCAACAAGCGTCAGCTGCCTTTCTCTCGAAAATTGCGGCCTCACCCGGGAAATGCGCTTAAATAGTCTTTGAAGCACCTGTACATAGCATCGACTCTCCCCCCCCCCCTTCAGGTACAAATTACTGTAAACCACACCCTGTTTGTCGAAAAACATGATCAGCATCATCTTGATCCTGGACCTCTGTAAACGAAACTTTTCGGGCCTTGCTGATGATTTTGAAGTCCACTACATGCTTTGACGCTTTGTCTCTGGGTCGTACTGAAACCCAACACTCATCTCTAGTGACAATACAGTTTGTTTGTTTGTGGATTTTTTTGGCGCATGGGCGTCTATGGCCATAGTGGACAATACAGTGAACGAAATCAAAATTGTATTGACAAGATTGTATTGACATGATGACACTCTTCGTTGCTACTGCTCATCCGTGGTGCTGTAAGGCACAAATTTTGTACAGACCTTCCTTTTCTGAAAATCTTCGTGCAGAATTTGACGAATAGTTTCCTTATTCATATCCAACTCCAACTATCATTCCGAGGGTCAAACGACGATCTCTTTCCGCAATTTCCCGAACTTTTACAATTCTTCTTCATTTCGAGAGGTTGATGTCGCCCACTTCATGGGTCATCGCAAACACCCTCACATCCGCCTTTGACCTGCTTATACCATTCAAACATCCTGGTACTACTTAACGTTTCATAACCATAAACAGATTTTAACATCAATTTCTCATATTTTCACAGTTTACAGCAAAATTTGATATTCGTTCGTTGCTCCATTGCAAAATCATGACACAGAAATTTAACGCTACTAACGAAACTGGTTGTTACTTGCAAGCTGCCAGCCTACTGGGCAATTTCTGTACCACCGTCTGTGATGAAGGAAGTTTAAACTATAACATATCACTTCCGTTTATTTTAAAACTCATCGAGCATGACTACAACAACATCAGTCGATGAACTTTATTGCCACACCTCGTATAGCTAAAATATGAACTGGAAAAGGACACTGCAGAATGTTACCCATTTAGACAAAAGGTCCATCTGAGAGGGGAAGGTAGAGTTGCGATAGGAGACCTACAATTTACTTATAGTTAACTTATATATTCAAAAACTATTTATATTACGTAAATAACATAGAAGAGACAAAACTGCCATCAGCGACTAAGGCCACATTGCTTCGTGTATATTTTCAGTAAATTGTGGATCTTCTGTTTGCTAGACGAAAAACCCGAGTTTCCGGGAGAAAATCATGCTACCCTCGCCTGAGACCGACTAACTTAGCTATGTGGTGAAAAAGGCCCATAAAAATTCCTCCCCTCATCGACGGGACTCGAACTCAGGTCTTTTCCAGCCGATGTGGGGAGATGGACGATTCCGCCAACTCTGCTACCCACGAGGGGATAAATAAAATGGAAAAAAACCAGATAATGATAAAGCACACTAGTATGCATCCAGTATGCCTGCCTTTAAAGCTTTATAAGTTTACTTAAGAATACTTTATTATATATTTTCGTGATTAAAATATATATTAAAATTTTAATATATATTAATTTATTGAAGTTAAGGTGGGCGTTGTAATTTAGAAAACTGGATATTATCAAAAGAAACACTAGAAGTTAACTGATCTAATTAAAAACCGTAGGATATTAAAGAAATAAAATAACCTAGTTGAAATTCCTAAAAATACATCATGATTAAAGTCGCACCAATTCAATCCAACATCATGCAATAAACAAAAGAAATCTTTCAGCAAATGTGGGTTGCATCACCATTAATCAAATGCCGACCATCTCCCCCCCCCCCCCAACTTCAGAATACACTGAAGGATTCCATATAACGACTTGATGCTTGCATTAAATTGAAGTCATTCCTAATGGGAGGGACATCAGAGACCACACCTTCAAATAAGTAATTGCTTTTAGATTATCTGCTTTATGAATTCAGCTGCCGAAAACTAAATTTGTCGGTGCCTTAAACCAAAAATAAAACCTCGATTTAGTGAGTGTCGACGCACTACCTGTGAGCAAAGAATCTTGCTAATGGAACTCCACCTAGATCTAAGACGTAGAAAGATAAATCTTTCTTAATTATTGTTATCGGGATCACTAGATACCTAGAAAGACCTAAAAATATCTTTTTTGCTCAACAGTAACGTATAGCAAGATAATTTTAACGTAGGATAATAAATAAAGCCTAATATTTTGACAGACAGTGTATAATGTCACGCGTGGATGAACTAAAAAATTCGATTATTGCGAAACAGTACTAAAAAAAATCTTGTTTTTTCCCCCCATTATTAACTAGCGCGTACTACTATGGCAACCAAGCTAACAATGGTAAATGACTGTGGCGATTTTTAAGCGCCACCAGCGCGTGTTTATTTTGTGTTGATTTCACCATTATTAACTGATAATATATGATACGCTTTGTGGGTAGTAATACATAATTGCTTGTGCTGTCGTCTGCAACTTTTTTCTTTAACTTTACAATTTTTTTCTGGAACCATCAGATAAAAACTTTGCTTTAATATTACGGAGACTAAGCATGATAATAATGTTTATATTTCGAGCTTAATTTCGTTCAAAACATGCTGGAAGGCAGTGTTATTACACATCGAACGTTTGACTTCGTAAACAACATCCCCCCTCCCAACAATAACTCCGAACAGGAGTAGGTGGGAGTGTTATTAGTCTCTTTAGCGAAACGACTAAAAGAAATAACAGTACCAAGGAAGTCGCCAAATTGATGGATGGGCAAAGGTTTATTTTTGTATTCTGCTATAGGAGATGAAAAAGCTTTTTTGTTTACCATCACAGAACCATATCAGCCGAGGGACTTTTTTCCTTTGAGGAGAGGAAAAATAGGCCAACACTGACCAAGATAATCACCCATTCAATATCCCAGCTGTCGTCAATGACCTCACTGTACGGAGTTTAACGAACTCCATCGTTCCAATACAGGGTCCTTAAATGTCAATTCCTCTGCTTCACAGGCAGTAATTAGTTTCTTTGTGTCGAGACTGTTGGCAATCTCATGGATGAATCTTATGTACACTCACTGGCAATATCATTAGAAGTCAGAGGCACCTTTATTGATAGCATTTTTGATATTTGTTTCTAAAAAGTAGGTGGTCACTGAAAAACTTTGAAATCTGCGGACAAAAAATTAGTCACACGTGTAATTTTTTAAATAATAATGATTAACCATTCCTTGAGCACGAATCACCCCATTATTCTCGTTGGTAGGGATCCAAACAGATCCCTTAAATAGTTTACATCAATGTTAGGCTTTCTGCAAACAACCGAACTGGTAATTCACTCAGGTTTTGTGGATGCTGTTGTTGTGTTTTCATTTTCCCCTCAAGATAGTCCCACATGTCCTCTACACGATTTAAATTTGTAACTTGGCTGGTCAATTTAAGACAGTAAAATTGTCATCCCGGAATACACGAGTATCGAAATCAAGAGTGTCCCTCAGATGTTCAGCAAAAGACATAACCCGATCATCCAGAATATTTGTATATTCAACCCGAGCCATCCTACTTTAAATATCAAGTAGATTGATATTTAAAGTAGGGGGACTCACTTCATAACAGTTAAAACATCCCCAAAGCATAACAGTGGAGGGGGCCGGTAACCTAACTCACCACCTTTCACACAGTCTGGATTAAATGCCTCATGTGAGTCGATGCCTAGCATTATTAAAGTATCAGCAAAATTTGCATTCGTCAGACCAGAGCACAGTTGTCCAATGATCAACAGTCCAGTATTTTTACGCCTATCAGTCCATATCAGTTGGGCTCTTTCGTGGGACCCTACTCCAGATATCCATTTATGCAATTCTGTTTGCAGTGTTTTGCACAACTACGAATGTGGCATTGTTTACTAGATGCAATATTTGTAGCCGATCAATTAGCACACACTTTCAGCTGCAATTCTGATTCTGATTTGTCGATTCCTATTCACACCATTTCTTAAAAACTCCTAATGATGTTCTTTCTGAAACACTAGCAAATTCAGCTTCTTATTATATATCACTTTATTAAGAGGAATATGTACAAAATGTACTGTAATCGTTCTTATATATATAAGAGATGTAATATTTATCAGTTGACCCTTCACCGCCAAAGGCGAAGGGTTTTACAAGAAATGACAGGGTGGACCCCAACATCAAGGTAAAGGAGTCCACATAGGATCCTTAACAGATCCTTTATACCTGTCAAATGCTATTCACTCCTTTCGCCACTCACTGATATCTTTTATGCGCGCCATCTCACGTGGTTGAAACCCTTG
Organism: Mastigoproctus giganteus; assembly: GCF_048544385.1. NCBI lineage: Eukaryota > Metazoa > Arthropoda > Arachnida > Uropygi > Thelyphonidae > Mastigoproctus > Mastigoproctus giganteus. Next base: position 229,280,057 of record NC_143578.1, on the reverse strand, counting down.
CTTCTTCTGTCACAGCTGTAAATACGAGGGCTGGTCAATAAAGAATTATGATAACTTTTCATGAACGACCGCACTGCTTGCTATTTCTAGCTTAGCTGCAGAATTTAAGACCAAACCAGTAGTATCAGATAGCAACTGCGCAGTTAACTGTGCGCAGGTTTGTGACCTGGGAGGTCGGTCAGGTTTATGTCTGTTCAGTTTCGCCTATGTAACAATGGATGTGATACGCAAGGAACAGTATGCTGCTCTCAAATTTGGTTTCTGTCTCAAGAAAACATCAGCTGAAGAGTATGAAATGTTAAAAGAGGTCCATGGTGAATCTACCCTTCCATATGGCACAGCTCGTAGATGGTTCAGAATGTTTAGAGATGGACGTGATTTAATCACAAAAATCGGCAGTCTTGGAGCTCTGACCACTGATGCCACCACAGAAACCATAAACACTGATTCTGTAATCGTGAGAGAAGATCGTCATATAGAGATGTTTAGAATATTAGTAGAAAGAAAGCAGGTATTCTCTATGACCGTTTGCATATGACACGAGGTTGTGCACGCTGGGTTCCAAGACTACTCACACCTGAGCAAGTTCGCATGAAGGTTTGTCAGAAGCTGCAAAGGATGGTTACTGAAGATGGTGAGGTTCTGCACAAGGTGATAACGGCGGATGAGACATGGCTTCATCATTTCGACCCAGAGAGTAAGCAACAAAGCTCTCTTTGGAAGTCTAATCATTGCCAACACCAACAAAAGCAAAAGTTGTCGCTTCTGCGGGAAAGGTTATGGTCATTTTTTTTTTTTTTTTTTTTTTTGGCATTCAAGTAATGGTTTACCAGTATGTTGTGCCACGTCATGAGACTGTTACGGGACATTAGTACAGAAGTGTAAAAAAGCTGTAAAGACACTGAAGGCGATTCTCAAACGTATGTCAAAAAATATATTCCACTATTTTTTTCAAGAATGGCAGAAACGTTGCAGTAAGTGCATTTCACCAAAGAGGAACTACTTTGCAAAGTACCATGAAATCATGGATGATTAATAAAGGTATGTTGTGAAAAAAAATTATGATCATTCTTTATTAAAGAGCCCTCATAGAGAAAACGTTGCAAGAAAATGTTTACTGTTGTAAGCAAGCAACCACAGAAAATACACGTGTTCAATCTATTATACGCCATAAATACCACAATTAGCGACTATTTTTTTGCGATGTCTGTATATACGTTGGTTATCAAGACAAGCCGCAACAGTTTTGAACGCCCTATATTTTTTGATGTACAGTATTTCGTTTGGTGTCATTAAACACCTAAGTTATGGAAGATTCTCTACTGGTTCACAATGCTCTTAACGAAAAAATTCTGTAAGAAAGATGGAGTGCACTACTGGACAGCATATTTTTTGTGTGAAAAGGTATCATCAGGTGGGCAGTTTTGTTACAATGCAGAATGAGTTTAAAGTGTAAAGTGTATTTAGGCTCAAACTGCACCAGGGGATTCCCCCATCTCTGCGTAGTTTATATTGTGTGGTGATATAGTTCGCTGTAAAGGCCAGAGATTTAAAAGTGTGTGGATCTTGAGATGTATGGTGTCGTGTACCGTTGTTCTTCTGGCCATTTAGCCGCCAGACTTCCGCTGAGGCCCGACGTTGTCCCACTTTCGCCCCGTGGAGGCAGACAGGTACACCAGTACTTTTAAATAAGTACTCTGGCAGGTCCTGCCACCTAATTTCCTGAGATTTCAGCGGCTAGGACCTAAAAAAAAAAAAAAAAATTTTTTTTTCGCGCCCGTTTCTATGTTTAACACGTACATGTTGTATTTTCCCGGTTTTGAAAATACACATATATTATGTGTATGTGTATTATGTATATATGTGTTCTGTGTATATAATACACATATATAACACACATATATAATACACATATATAACACACATATATAATACACACATATAAATACACACACACATATATATACACATATTTACACATACAATATGTATTTTTCCGGTTTGCGTTGGAGATTTAGTGGCTGAGGAGTGGGCGAAATAATTTAGACAAGTTAAAATTTTGGTGTAAGTCGTGCGCTGGCGTGCAGATTATTATTATTATTATTATTAATATCCATATGATGCAAGGAAGCCTGAGGCTTATGCTGCACCAGGAAAAAAAAAAGAAGTTCCCAAATAACCCTGAGAGAGAGAGAGAGAGAGAGAGAGAGAGAGAGAGAGAGAGAGAGAGAGAGAGAGAGAGAGAGAGAGTCAAAGGTAGAAGGGAATCACCAAGAAAGAGAAGAATGATGATATCCAGCTCAGGACCCTGGGTGTGCCAAGCCCATACTCACCAGATGTGAGCCCCTGGGTTGGGATGGAGACTGAAGGCTGGGAGAATAGTTAGGAAGGACTGGGATCAATAGAGTAGACGACCCAAGCATGTGTCAGTGGGAAATGTCCATGCCCCACCAGAGGGAAAGAGTGGGGCGAGGAGGGGAGGAGACAGCGGACCGTCATCCCCCTCTCCACCAGGGAAGGGAGTAAAGTGAGCCAAGCAAGAGAGCGGGCACAAATCGCCAAAAGGCTTAGCAGCAGTATGTCTGCTGTTTGGTCAAATCCTTGAGTCGAATTTGGGTTGTCACTCCCAGGTGCTAGGTCCAGTCCGTGATGTCATGCAGCAATAGTGTGGCTGCTTCTTGGTCAAATCCGTGGGTAAAGTCTGTGGAACAGGTCTGTGATTGTCAGAACCGGGTGTTTCGTCCAGTCAGTGGTTGTCGGAGAGTAGCAGTGCGTCTGCTTCGTTGGTCTGGTAATTGGGTCACGTCCGTGAATTTAGTATGTGGTTGTCATATCCGGGTGTTCGGTCCAGTCTGGTCGGTGTCATCCATTCTTTGATGTGGTCCCGTCCTAAGTTGTTTTGATTCAGTCGGTTGAGAGTCCGTCCATGGACACTGTGTGGTGATTTTCATGGTCAGGTTTGGTAGGTTCCAGTAGTACCTGATGGTGTAAGGTTGTGGTTTCATTGGAAAAAGAGGCGGAATAAAGGTTTACGTTAATCATGGTTGCTGTGGCTGTGGCACGGGTAAGGTCCGTCTTCGGTCAAAGAGGTCCTGTGCATATTTTGTTAGGGTCTTGCAACTGTTCTCCTCCTCCAGTACACGGTCCTCCTGGTTTTCTAATACGTATTGAATTTCGGTAGTAAGGTGGCATCGAAGGTCGTCATAAAGATGGCAGTGATGCATAAGATGTTCCCACGTCTCTATATTCCACAGAGTGAGTTTAAAGTGAGATTTGGTTGCGAAAAAAAAAAAAAAGTTCGAAAGATCAACAATTTCATGGTTAGTAAAGAAGTTTGAGCCCTTCGCGGTAGTAGAGTTAGTAGAATCGCTGTCCTCCCCCCACACTGGATGGAAAAGATCTGAAATCGAATCATGTGATGAATCTCGTGACGTAGTTAGTTGGTCTTAGACGAGGGTAGCAATCGACCACAACACGCACGCAATTTACAGACAATAAAACGGCGCAATACTGCCTAAGTCATTTATGCATCTAAAACCCTACGACAAACAAAACAAGACATTCGAACAATTCTGTAGCAGACGATAAGTGCGTTGTTAGCAGAAGATGCCTTGGACGATATAGAATTTGATAGTGTCAACCGTAATACACGCCGGATCTGAATTACTATGATTGTTTCCTGTGTAGATTCTTGTAGGACAGTGTCTACAGGAACAATCCACATCCCATTTAAGAACTGAAAGGTAAAAATCACAGCAACTATGGAGAGAATCTGAAGAAACAGTGGCGGCAGTTATAGTAAGCTTCAAGCGACGTCTGCGAATGGTCTTAGATGCGCAGACATAAGATATTGAATATGTTTTTGCTTTAATAATAAACTCCCATGTCTTACCCTCATCCATCTAACTACCCAGCATTCTAAATCAATTAAGGGTTTCGTGGATGACGGTAGGAAATTCAGAAAATTTTATAGAGACGCAAAAATTGGGAGATAAAATAAACGAAAGAATTTGTCTTACTAAAATAAACGGTTTTTGAAAAACAGCAAACTTGACAATGAAGTTTGGATAAAATTCTTTTATTTTTCTAAAGTATGTGAGGAAATAAGGAAAGTGAACGCCTCTTTTTTCAGTCTATTGAATCCTAGACGTAAATTTGAATAACTTACTCTATTGATCGGTGATGGGTTCTTCCTAGAATTTTTGTATGCAAGATTTTTCTTTCGAATCATCTGAGATAAAGTGGAGCACCACCAAGCTTTGAAAAAGAGACGAGGTGGGTTAGTTTGGACATTGCTAGACTTCCAATACGTGCTGTCCATTTTTTTTTGGCTATAAAGTTGTCCTGAATAATAAAGATATATAAAATATCCTATGAAAATATCTGAAATAAAAAGCACAATAGCACTTCTATGTATCGCCTTAGAGGATGCCCTCCTAGGTAGCACAGTTGATAGAATCGCTGTCCTCCCCACACCGCGTGGAAAAGACTTGAATTTGAATCCCGTCGATGACGTCAGGAAATTGTATGGGCCTTTTTCACAACGTGGCTGAGTTAGTCGGTCTCAGGCGAGGGAAGCATGGTTTCACGTTTACCAAACAGAAAATCGACCTCAGAACACGCGTAGTTTACAGAGAGTATATACAAAGCAATGTGGCCTTAGTCGCTGATGCTCCTAAAGTCCTACTACAACAACAACAGCCTTAAGGTGAGAAAATTAATTTACAATTTAGCACAGCGCCATCTGAACTTTTCACAAATTTTACAAATTTTGATTTTCTACGTTTTTGAAAGACCTATAAACTAAACGTTGTTAAGAAATTATTCTAAAACTTATTTTATCGAAAATCCCCCAACAAATAAAACTTATTTATTAGGGGATTACAAATATGGATTCGCCCTTCAGCGGTCAACCACTTTCGTTCAGAACAAGATTGCTCCATTCGTTGTTAACAGATCACTTTCCATAAAGATGGAATGAAAATTGTCATCAGTCTGACATACGGAGTCCCACAGGGATCTACTTCAGGAACGTCCTTGTTCATTACTTACATGAATGATATATCTTTAGGTTTTGGTAACACTCTATTTGCACGACTCAAATATCTATAAAGCCATTGCTTCGCCAAATGATGTTGTAGAATTGTAGACTTGTCATTTTAACTCCAGGTGGGTGGGTGGGTCGATATTAAACTCTGTAAGCATATTGGGCTTATTTCGTTATCCAGTAAAACACCGTATCACAGTACATTGTTTATTTATAAGCATCTTCGCCAAAGAATCGATTTTACTTTGTTATTTTCTAGTTTACTTCTTTTTTTTTTTTTTTTTTTTGGTTTCAAGGTTTAACGTCCACGATCACGCCACGTTCGTGATCGCAGTTTGCAGGGTGAATTTTTTATTCAGTTGCTCACTAGTATGCATCGCACGTTTAATTAATGCCCATAATATCGATATTTTGCTTAGCATGTTTACATTTACGAAGCATGCTAAAATCAAGATATCCAACCTTTGGGTTGAAGACCAAACGTGCCGCTAAATGGCCCACGAAGCTTTTCTGTATTAAGGAATTTCGCCAAGTTAAGAGGGTGCAATGCCCTTAATGAGTCAATAATGTTATAATCTTCAGCAAAGAGGGGCCTGTCAAAAGTACAGCCAAGTATGGTTTGATGATGGGTTCCAGCAAGGTTCCCAAAACGATAGCTAATTGTATAGTACATTTAGCCAATAAGGTTAAAGAGTTTGGCCTTATTGACCCTTCTCTTGCTTCCTTGCAATTCCCGAAGGGAATGAGCCCGCTTTTGCTCTTTTTTCGTATTCCTGCAGATTGTTTCGTATGGTGCAAACATGTGGTTGGACTGTGCGCACTACAGAAGTTGTTGTTACGGATAGGTATGCTTGTTGCACGGTTTCTAATATAGCCTTGCAGGTTTTCACTGATAGGTTACCATTAGACCTATACTTGATTTTCCGTACCCTGTGTTTTTTACTTTAGATTTAGATGTGGAAGAGCTTATAAGAAAATGTCGAATGGACTGGATCTTACTCACGGTTATAAAGATAAAAAGAAGCGAATCTGGAATGAATTAATCACAATGTGGAAAGAAAGATGGAATAATTCAGACAAGGATCTGATAACGAGGTAGCTGTTAGGTCGCGTAAGGGCATGCCTTCTTGGTTTTCTTCGAATCTGTACTACACATTCTTTCTCACAGGACATGGGTCGTTCTTCGCAAAAAACTGTGCGAGCTTGGAGTGACGGATAGGGTTATCTGTTGTTGTGGTGCGGTGGAAGACTAGGTTGCAAGTGCTATATATGTGTCAGGAATACCAGGATCTTAGACAAGAATTCGTATACCAAATGAAAGATGTTGAACTTCGGTCAGATTATGAATTCTATATTTTAATGACCAGGGAGACTTTTTAGCGTTTCAGGATTTTGCTCGTAAGTTGTTCATGAGAAGAAGAATCCTGCTTGAAATGGAACAAACTACAGAAATATGATGAAATGGAACAAACTACAGAAATATGATGAAATGGTGGTACTTCAAATAGTGTTAGCCACTTTTGTGGAACTGTGCATCAAATTAAAACTCTGCTGGTCTCTTGTTTTTGGGGTTTGATTTGGGAGAAGTACATGGGGCTCCTGTAGAGGAGGATTAGGTTACCACGCAGACTGAAATGTGTGAAGAATCTCGGATGGATGCCAGTGATACTGCCTCTATGATTGTGGGGAGGCTGCAGATGACTACAGAACTGATGATAATTATTAATATTTTGGATTACTCTTTGTTATCTGAATAGCATGACGTGCAAGCTTAGTATCTGTGTGGCTGGTAGATATCTGGAGAAAAAGAAATTGGACTGGATGTGTCTCTTCTGTTCCTTCTTCTATTTTTCCTCCTCTCTTCTTTGCTTTGCCTCTTTCCTGTCCTAGCTTGAGCGTTTTTTTCTTATTCTCTTCAACATTCACACTACTAAAGTGCATTTGTATATAGTACTTGGTTGAAGAGTTCAACTTTGAGTGCTAGATAGTAGATCTCTGGACGGGCTCCACGTGCTAAGGATGGTAACTAGTCTGTTCCAGCTTGCTGGAGTGGACTAGGCGAAGTGGCGAGTCATACAACACGAACAACATAACCAACACTATACTACGGTATATAAGCACCACTACATTGATTGGCCTTTATCTTTAAGTTATCTACACATATTAACGCAGAACTTCCATAGTTTGGCTGGGGCCGCATACACCAATAAATAAAAAAATAAGGCTAAAGAGTAGTTATTTAGAGATAAAAATACGTTTGCCCTTATTGTTTCCCCTTTCTTTCCTTTCCCCTAAGTTCTGGATAGAATGATGCTAGCACACGCACACACATGAATGAAATCCTTCATGTTTTTACGAGGATTACAGGATATTATTCCGCAACCGTTAAATTTAAAATTTTCATCACAAACAGAAAAGCCAACCTTTAGAACAGACGAAATTAATATACACGATATACGACGCCGCGCCTCGAGACTTGGTTTCGATGGTGAACTTGCTAATTTGCAAACGACTCTATCGATGGCCTATCCACGCCTTTACGATCAAATCAGAATTTCCTATACTTTACACTTGGACTTCTTTGTGGCTTTTATTAATACAAACGTTACAGCTTAGTAAGTCCAGATGTCATTTGTTACAAAAAAAGTCACTAATGCACTTTATGGCAACACTCTCAGGACATGACTAGAATACACTGTCTACACGCTTTGAGGCATGCGCTGCAACGTGCTTAGAGGCAGCTTAGAGGTAACCCATGGTCGCCCGAAGTGTTAATACTGGCTTTCGTGAGTGGCTAATTATTAAGAGAACAGTGTCATCTGGGAATGACCGATGCACTGCCTGAAAATATCGGCATAACATGTGAAGGTCATTGGCCTTTTGAGGCTTCTTATTTGAACGGCAGAGGAGATGTCTGATGGCTTTTCTCAAACTTGGCATGTTCTGTTGTGTCCTTTCTTGAGACCCCTGCAGGAATGGAACAGCTCGCTTGTATTGGTACGATGGAAAGATGACACGGTTGCCATAGTGAATAATCTTTTATATGCCGAAGAGAGAGCGAAATAGAGATATATAGAGCGAAATACACAGAAGGCAGGTCAGTGAGAGAGACAGAAAGAGAGAATCAGAAGCGGAAAGAAAATATATATATACATAGAGAGAGAGAGAGGAGAGAAAACAAGAAAGGTGGAGAAATATATACGAAAAGAGAGATGGATAAAGAGAAACAAAGCGAAAATTAAATTGATGAAAAAACAGAGGAATAGCGAGAACAGAGCAGAAACAGTAACAGGAGAAAATGAAATTGAAAGGAAGAGGGGAGAGAATGAAAGAGATACAGAGAGAGGGGAGAAAATTTGGAAGACAAATGAGGGGAAAGAGGGAAAAATAAGGGAAAAAGAAAAAGTACAGAAATGAGCGAAACACAGAAATGGAGAAAACGGGAAAGAAAGAAATATACAAAGTACAAAGAGACAGAGAGAAAGGAGAAAAATCGAAATCAAGTAGAGATACTGTATACAGAAAAGGGAAAATTAGGTTGAAAAAAAAAGGAGAATATATAATATAGAAAGGAGAGAAAGGGAGAGAAGGGAAGAACAGAGAAAACAGAAAACGAAATATACAGAAAAAGAGAGAGAGAGAAGTGGAGAGGAGAAAAAAAAAGGAAGCGGAAATATATAGAAAAAAAAGAGAGAGGAATAGAAATGAGACCAGAGAAACAGGAGAGAATAAAAAAGAAATGGAGAGGGAGAAAGAATTGGGGAGAGAAATGAGGGGAGAAAAGAGAGGAAAACCAAGAGAGAAAGCAGGAAAGTATAAGAATAAGAGAAGACAGAGAAATGGAGAAAAGGCAGAGAGAGAGAGAGAGAGAAATACAGAGATAGCGGGAAAGAGAAGAGAAAAAAATGGAAAGAAAAGAGGAAAAAATGGAAAGCGAAATATACAGAAAAAAGGGAGGCGTGTAGACAGGTAAGAAAATGAAAATGAAATGTATAGAAAAAAGAGAGAAAAATAGAGAGGAGAGAAAGGGAGAAGAAATAAAAATATGTAGAAAAAAGAGAGGAGAAAATGGAAGATAAACGGAGAGGGAACGAATCTGGAAGACAAATGAAGGAGGAGGAAAGAGAAAAAGAAAAAAGAAAGAAAGGAAAACGTATAGATATGAGAGAACACAGAGAAACGGAGAAAAAAGAGAAATAATGAAATATACAGGGGGAAGAAAGAGAGAGAGAGAGAGGTAAAGGGAAGAAAAAAGATAAGAAAAGGGAAAAAATAGGCAGAAAGAGAGAAATTTTGTTTTCTTCTAGCTATTTGTGTATTTCTGTACGTGCCAGTTGTCATTGATGAGGATGATCAAGCAGCGTGGAGTATGCAATCTTTGCTCTAGCATCTATCAAGGCAGCGAGCGAAGAGATTAAAGGAGACTGACACCGAATAGTAAACTCCAGTAAAGGAAATTACACTTCCTGAGAATACGAGCTGCTGGCTTCGGAGATTTGTTCAGCGAGTAAATGGAGTTTGGATCAAGAATCGATCGGAGAAACTGGACTATCAACAGTAAACACTCAGCTCAACATACAAAAGGTGTGTTTCCTTAATATCTTCACGTGGATCCAAGTGGCGCTTATTGGTGATCTTTAGAAGCTCAGTGGGTCAGGTTTTGTTGCATGTTTTAGCCATTCTCAAACAAGCTTCGGGAATATTAGCACAGGTTTGTCTTTTCAGAACGCGACTTATAAAAATACATATTTTCTCTGCAACCAAAAAGCATCTCTCAAAGTGAGTAAAAAGAAAGAGACTTTGCGATGGTATATAAAAATATACATATATACACTGTTATTTATATATATATTCTTTTTTCTTTTTATTTATTTATTCATTTTTGATGGGTCGATAAAGGAATCAGTATTCGTCTACTCTGATGATTCTACAGTACTTTTAATGTGTAGTGGAGGGGGCTAGCAACTTTTTTTTCCCTTTTGTTCATACAACTATAAAAATCTTCACGTGTACCACTTTAACAGGTGAAGAATGCAATTTGAATAAGTACCTGAGTGCTGTAAAAATCTTCCTACGTGCCTAAGGTAGCTGATGCTTAGTGTATTGGATGCCTAAGTAAAGATCTGCCTGTTTGCATCATTTAGGCTTTCTAATACTATCAAAGAGAAACAGCTTTCAATCTCGGCCAAGGCCATCAGTTTTGATACAATGAAGTGCTTATGTCCTGTTCAGTTAAAAGCTTTCTCTTGATCCAATTCTCTCAAGGCTATGTCCTTGTTTCTGAAGCCCTGTTATGGGATTCCCGATGAGTCAGATATTGTACAAGTCTACAAAGAACAAGACAAACAGGCAGAGTGGCTCGATCTGCCTAAATTGGCGGCACAGTGCGTTAATAAAATTGGACGCAGTTTTTAACTCGCTGCAAAATTTCTATTAACTTTCACTGCTAATACTTGGCAGCTTTAATTACGATGAATTGTTCATAATTGACAGGATGGTGAGTTGCTAGGCAACAATTACTCTTATATTTGTTTTGACTGTACGAAACAGATAACAAACGGCGAACAGAATGTAATCACAGTTCCAGCGCCACCATCGGAAGAAATGTGAACTACACCTAGTAAAAACTAACTTCGTTAGATGTGATGTTGGATAATGGGAAAATTGTAGCCTACAGGGATAAGCGGTAATTGTCGTTTGATTTCCAATATTGCTCGCAAGAAAAATCAGCAGTAAATTATATACTGATTATGACTGCTCCAAGGGATCAGCCGCATCTCGGAAACACCTCGATCTCAATCGATCACCAACTAGCTATAAGAAAGGGAAACTTTGCTGCGTATATTCTCAGTGTAATGAAAGTTGTGTGTGTGTTTCTTTCAACAGAACACCTTTCATTAAAAGTCTTCTCTAATTGTAGCTGAGATTTGCAAACTCACTCGTGCTCCCGGAGTACCTATTAAAACGATCGAAGCGAAATAAATTGCCTTCGTTCGAGATTCATCTTGCCACTCTCGAATTAGGGCACTCTAGTGTAACACATCGGCGTCGATGGATTTAAATTTTAAATGCCGTTACATTTAGTTTCGTTCTGTTTATACAAAGCTCTGGAAATTATAGACAAAATGTAGAGAGCACCGGAATAATATTTAAAGCAGTTAAGGTGTTCGTTTGCCTCAGTTCAATTTGGGCACTGAGGGTTTAGAACAACTAATGTCGATGAGGGATCAGTTTAATTCAAATAACCTCGCCGAATAGCTTGGTTAATTGATAAGGATGGTTTTAACTGGCGCCAAGGTAACTACGACCACGAGGGGTCAGTATGTTGAGTCTGTGAATTTTGTGTTTTACAGGATGAAAAACACAGTTTCCGGGTCTAAAAAATATGGAACTCAGGAGACTAACAAGCAATCCGAGTTCTCCACTCGGATTCAAACCCACGGATTCTTTTGTCGACGATGTAGAAGGAAGCTGTTGCTATAGGACTTTAGGCGCACCGACTTAGACCATATTGCACCATATATACACTGAAAGGACAGAATTAATGGGATACAGGGATTCTGGGAAAAGCGACGCTGTCACCCCTCTCGCTAATGGACGAACCCACCGCTTGGCAGGTATAGAGGTGCACTGCATTCGCATAGACGGTAATTCGATGGCAGTATGGATAAACGTTGTGAGTTAACCGACTTTGAAAGAGGGATGACAGTAGGTTCCCGACGCATGGGTCACTCTATCGCAGAGGTGGTACAGAAATTGCACTATCCTCGTTCGACAGTATCAAGGGTGCATCGGGAATACGCCATTTCCGGAATAATATCTCATCGTGAACAGCGCTGTGGGGGTAAAAAGGTGGTGGATGAACGCGGCCGTCGACGTCTGTCTCTCATTGTTTCAGCCAACCGGAGAGCGACAGTGGCATAAATCACGCCGACTTCAACGAGAGAGGTGCCAAAAATGTCTCCACCAACACCATTAGGCGATCATTAGCCGCAATAGTTTATGGGACCCATCGGGGTTCCATTGCTAACACCACCACACAAGGCTCTACGCCTCAACTGGGCGAAAGAACATCGGCATTGGACCTTAGATGATTGGAGACGGGTCTCTTGCTCCCAATGAGTCCCCGTTCCAGTTATTTCAAGCAGACAGGAGGGTGCGTATCTGGCAGTAACCGTACGAAGCTATGCACCCGTCATGTGAACACGGAACTGTTCAGGCAGGTCAGTAATGTCTGGGACGTGTTCAACTGACACACGTTTGGACCTCTGGTACGTCTAGACGCATCTCTGCACGGTCCGTGTACATCTTTGCAGATCATCTGCATCCCTTCATGCTCATCATGCACCCACAGGGAAATGGACTATACCAGCAGGACAATGCGCCACCCCACAGAGCCGTGGTGACTAGAACGTGGTTCAAAGAGCACTCCGCAGATATTACCACCATGGAATGACCTCACCTTTCAACGCACATGAACCCTGTGGAGCACCTTTGGGATACTGTGGAAAGGTCTGTTCGCGCTTTGGATTCCCCACCAAAGGAAATTATGGACAGCGGTGCAGCAAGCATAGATCAAAATACCTGTGGGACGCTTTCGTGAACTAGTGGACTCAATGACTCAATGCCTTGCCGTGTGACTGCCCTAATCCGGGAGAAAGGTGGGCCTACCAGTTATTAGGTAAATATCCCATGATTTCTGTCCGCTCAGTGTATTTTTTTTTTTTTTTTTTTTTTTTTGTTAAATTACGTGTGTTCTGCAGTCGATTTGCTGTTTGCTTGACGAAAACCCCAATTTCCGGGAGAATAAACCATACTACCCTCGCCTGAGACTGACGAAATGACCGACGTTTAAAAAGGGCCATAAAATTCCTCAAGTCATCAATGGAATTCGAATTCATGTCTTTTTCTACCAGGTTTGGGAGAGGACCGCGATTCTACCCCTTGTGCTACCCACAAAAGTTTAAAAGAAAGCGATTACAACCATATGTACACTGTGCTGTCACTTTATTAGGTACATCTACCTACTAGCGTGTTGAGCCTCCTTTAGTCTTCAAAACAGCCTGGATTCGTATGGGCATGGATTGAACAAGATGCTGAAACCGTTGTGGAGGAATGGAGTACTACGCAGACATGAGTGTGTCACGCAGTTCCATCAGATTCGATGCAAGTAGTACTACTAGTACTCAGTCTACTAAGTGCAGGCCTGCAGCGAACAGCCCTTTCCAGCTCATCCCAAAGATGTTCAATAGGATTGAGATCAGTAGACTGAACGGGCCACTGCAGCAAAGAAAAGTCATTGTCATGTTCCTGGAACTATTCCATAGTAATTCTGGCTTTGTGTACGGGTGCATTATCCTGCTGGAAGTAACCATCTGACTGAGGATAAACTGTCAACATGCACTTGGATGCACTTGGTCAGCAACGATGTGGCATTCAGACGTGAATCTATGGGTATCAATGGAAATAACATGTGCCAAGAAACCATTCCCCACACCATAACACTGCCCCCCACCACCTTGCACGGTACTCGTCAGACATGACGGGTCCATGGATTCATGTTGTTTTCGCCAAATTTTGAGCCTTCCATCAACAATGCACCAGGAACTTCGACTCGTCAGACCAAGCAACTGTTTTCTAATCCTCGATAATCCAGTATTGGTGTTGCTGTGCCCACAGGAGGCGTGCTCTCTTGTTCTTCGTTGATAACAAAGGTACGCGATGTGGCCGTCGGCTGTTGTAGCCCGCTCATTCGCGACAAAGTGCGACTAGTGGTCCGTTGAAATATTTTGTTCTGCGCACCAAGGTTGTATTCTGACGTGATGTGCGACACTGTGGCCCGTCTGTTCACTTGCACAATTCTAGCCATCCTCCTCTGACCTTTCTCACCAACAAGAGATTTTTCTTCCACAGGAGTGCCGTTGAGAGAATGTTTTCTGTTCGTTGCACCATTCTCGATACACCCTTGAAACTGTGGCGCGTGAAAAGTTCAGGAGAACTGCCGTTTCAGAGATGCTTTGTCCAGCACGTCTTGCACCTACTACCATGCCACGTTCGAAGTCCGTTAGATGACTCGTTTTCCCCATTCTTACTATGGTTTGCACGCTTAACTGATATTAGAAAGGTTGTTCTGCTGCATTTATATCCACAACTGTTCTCATGTGACTTGCAACGTTGTGGGACAAACCATTTGTGTGCACAGCAGGGGCGTACCTAATAAAGTGGCAGCACAGCGTAAGTTATTCTGCTGGTTCTGTTCCCCAAGTATAAGACTTTTACTGCACTAAAACATAACTACCAGTTTTTTAACATCCCTGAAACCTATCTAAGTCGTTCTAAAGAAGCTCTGCTTGCAGTTGATAAATAACTTATCTACCGACCTTGAAATCAGCTGCAAATTTAAATATCACGCCCTCTATCCCTTTGTTGATGGCATCTAGGAAAATCAAAAACAGCAGTGATTCCAGTACTGATCCTTAGGGTGCCCCACTTCTTTGTTAACTCAATCTGAAGAAAAATCATCACTCGCAACCCTCTGCCTTCTGCCCTGAAGGCATCCTGCGATCCATCTGAGGATTTTTCCTGTGATTCCAACATATTCCAGCTTGTACAGTAACCTTTGATGCGGGACGGAGTCAAATGCTTTGGTGAAATCCATGTAAACAAATTCAAAAAATTATTTCTTGCATTAAGCTCATGAATGACTCTCAAAATAACTAACCAGGTTAGCTAAACATGCTTTTCCCTTTACAAAACCAAGCTGAGTTTCATCCAGAATTCAATTTCTATCCATATGATCCTGTATTGTATTCTTGATCATTGCCTTCATAATTTTCCCTACCACCGAAGTTAGACCAACAAGTCGGTAGTTACTCACTTCACTCTTACAACTATATTTATGTATCGGGATATATTCACACTTCTCCTATCCAAGAGAATTTTTGCTTTCTGGAGATACCGTCATAATTAACCGTAATGGTTCAATGTACGCACTTGCCACCCCTCCCAAAATAACTGGGTATATGCCATCAACTCCAGTAGCCTTACTCGCCTTAAGGCTCGAAAGTTTTTGTAATTATGTTATTTTGTAGTTTGATAAGTAATTATGAGAGCTAAAAAATATATATTTTTCATTTCTGCTTTTATTCTAAGGAACTTATTTTTTGTTAAAAGATTTCGTGTTTTTTTTTTTTCAATGGCCTTCAATATTTAATATTTTATTTCACTGAAAGTTCTAACCTATTTTACACTGTTTTATAGTGAATTTAATTAAAAGCCACTTGCTTGCAAAATTTCGCTTTAACTTTCTAGGTGCCTCAATTGCAGGATGTTTGTGAATTTGTAATCAAGATCATTTCTCTTGATTGGAATTTCTGGTTTCAGAAACGCCTCATCAAGCAATTGATAAGCCAGTGGCACGCTGAGGGCGCTGCCTTGTCTATCGCTTGGTTTCATGCTTTATAAAAGGTGTCTATATATTATTCACCTGATTATGAAGCTCGATTAAAATTTTATTGCATTAGATATTCAAAAACAGTTTGCTGCACTTAATAAAGCAACTCAAAGAATTTCTTATCACACGACTGCACTTCAGTAAACATCCACATGGGCACCTTTCGTAGCACTTTTTGTTGTTGTTGTTGTTGTTGTTGGAGCATCGGCGACTAAGGCCACATTGCTCCATCTCTATTGTCTGTAAATTGCGTGTGTTCTGAGGTCGATTTTTGTTTTGCTGGACGAAAAATCCAAATTTCAGGGAGAAAAAAACCATGCTACCCTCTTTTTCACAACGTGACTAACACAGTCACGTTGTGAAAAAGACCCATAAAAATTCCTTCCATCATTGACGGGATTCGAACTCAGGTCTTTTCCACCCGGTCTGGGGAGAGAGACAGCGATCCTACCAACCGTGATACTCACGAGGGCTCGTAGCATGTAGAACATCAAGACGGCAGCCGGTCACTGCCAGTTTAATCTGGTCTCTTTACTAGGACGTTAATTTTCTTTTTGCACTATACCTTGTCCTTTAAGCAGCCCCATACAAAGAAATCGTAAGTGTGACATCTGTGTAAAGAGGAGGCCATGAAATGGGACATCCCGGTCAATCCATCGGCTAGGAAATATTTTATTGAGGAAATCGAGCACATATAAGCTCCAGTGTGATAATGCTCCATCTGATAGAAAACATGTGGCTTCATATCTTCCAGCTGAGATGAAGAATACATTTCGAGCATATCTAGGTTCTTTGCGGAGCTAGTATTTTCGTGGAAGAAAAATGGATCAATCACAAGGCTGAAGGACAGTGCGCACCACACGTTTACCTTGGGATTATCATGCTTGGGTTCACAAACTGAAAGGAGATTTTCAGATCCCTATATGAGACAACTGTGTCTGTTAACCTTACTAGACAGGTGGAATGTCGCATTTTTCCAGGAAGTGCTCATCTTCGTCTATATGGTTGAGAATGTGAACAGTGAATGACTTGTAAGCATAAATTTTAAATCTCTTGCGAACTACCCTCTGTAGTGTTTCCGCGGTATTTGAAGTTGCCGTTGCTGGCTTTCCCGGCAGAGAGATTTGGTAGGACTTCAGGTAAACACTTCCTGAATTTCAGAAAAAAATATTTGCGGATGGTTGAAACTGTTTCAGCCATCGCCTCAATGATTGTTCCGTAAGTGGATCTTTCTGGAATTCCCTTTTAAAATGTCTCCCTACAGTCACTGGAGCTTTGGTATCCCACAGCCACAACACGCACTTTGTTTAATCCTACACTGTCGCCATTTCAATGCAATACTGTCGCAATGCTTGCTGGGATCAAGGCTGACAACCTTGTTAAAAAAACCTCACTGAGTTGCTTTGATAACTGCAGCAACCATTTTAAGATATCTGTTACAAGAAAATTGAGCTTCATAATCAGGTGAATAACTTATAGGCACCATGTATTTTATTTTCTAATTTTACTTTTTAGACTTAACTCCCATATCTCTCCCGAAATGTAGTCGCAGTGTAGTGTGTGTATGCAGGCTAATTTGCACATTGTGCAGGCTGAAAAACCCAAAATAACTCATGGGGGGGGAGGCTTCTACTCACTCCATCTGAAATCAACTAACTACAGCTGCGATTGAAGTGATCGTTGGAAATTCTTCCAGAGGAGTCGAACCCAGACCTTACCAAACGAGGGAAAAGTGGAAAACCAGTATATTTCCATGGATGACATTTTGCTGACTGCCAGCAATTCGCTAGAAACCAATGAACAATGTTCATTTGACCTTTGATTCACTGCGAATTAATGGGTATTTCGCCGAAAAATGACTTGCGTTTAGCCTATACTCACACTGCCAAATATCGATTTGCCGAGACAGGAAAGAAGGATAAAATGTGGGCGAATTATGTTCGAAAGTAATAGAAGGTTGCAAATAAGAAACGAGAGGTCCGAGAACAGGGATTGATAAAAGTAGAATGCGAAGATGTGGTAAACATAACACTTCGGAGTTAACGCACACACGTCATGCCGTAGATCCTGACTTAGAGTCGATTGGAAAGCTCTCCTTACATGATAAGATTTCGTCGCTTAATGTTCACGTACGTGCGGGGAGATTTTTCAATACAAAAATTCGCTATCAAAAAAGTCACCAAGGCCTTCCACACGAACGAAGATCGTGTTGTCGCTGTATTCCGACAGTGCGTACGGGGAGAGGAATGGGGGGTTGCGAGACTCGAGATAACTTCGACGACAATCTTAGAGCTTATTTGAAAGTACATTTCTAAGCTGGCACGCAAACGTAAAATCTTCTTGGCGTTTATTCACTTTTTTCGATCGTGTGCAGTTGGTGTGAATCACGATCGCCACTGCGCAGCAACGGAGAGACCTAAATTGAGAATTCTGAAAGCAATCCGTACAGTCAAAGACAGTAGTGCACACCAAAGCGGCATTCTCTACCGATCAATTACGGAAATATACTGCATTACGAAAGCGACTAGTTGTTCCGTAACTTTTGGTAAAGTAGTGTATATTTTAATTCGTTCATTTATGTTCGAAAGACTAAAAAAATATAAACAAAATTTCACAAAACGAACTTTAAGTTCTGCTCGCGGTTGCCAGAGAGATTACGAAATATCTTAATCCATTTATGCAAATTTCTCATGGTCGCTCTCCATGTATGTCTAGTTTCGTATTTGTCATTCGAAATAATTTACAATATGCTAAGAGACATTTAAAAAATAATAAAATACAGGAAAGGAAGTAGATTAAATTCTAAGATGGAATTCTAAAAGCGTTTGTAAGTGCTAATTTAATCTGTTCGAGTGACTTCTTATTAAAGAAGTACTTTCTCAACGGGAAAATCATTAAAGAATTCACTTGTAAACTGTCATATCAGCAAAATGTGGGATGGAATGATGTCACTGATGGGATTAGGAACTTTTGGATTCAAAGTAACCAATAAAAGCGGCATATATAAAAATCCCCAAATGATTTATATCTCCTGAACAGCGAGACCAACATATTTTTTCTCCAAATTTCACAGTGTGTAGGGGAAAGAGGGGGGTAAATCAAGAGAAAGGCAATCATTTGAAAAATGACTATTTCTCTAGGTACCACCTGTGTTCGCTACGTTTATTCTTTTCTACTAAAAATATATTTCTCTGTGATTTCTCCAGATGTGTTTTTTATCTACTTCGTAACTAAAATTCAGTATTTTATTTTCAGATTTCCCCCGGACAGCAGATGTCCCAATTAACTAAACCTTTCCCGTACTACTGAAAACGAAGGGATCATATTACAACGCAGTAAAACATGCTGTCGACATGGAGACTATAAGACACCACGTGACCACCAACGGTTTCATTTTCCCCAACAACGAAAAGGATCCTGCCAGGTGGAGAGTGATGTTTGCCCGTGTAAAATGCCTATGTAGAAATATCGCATGTGGCCAGGCAACTGAAGTTGACAACTCCCATCAGCGCCATCTGTTTGACTGACGGTTAGCGTTGCATAAATGACTCAGGAGTCCTGAGGCTGTCAATGGAAATTTCTCTGCTCGTGTGTGATAGAAGAAAAGATGATTTCGACAAACGTCATGTCACTTATGAAAAAGGTAAACACCCTCTGCCTCCTCATCTGATTGAATAAACAAACTGAAGTGTTTTGCTTACCCTGTCTTAACGACACTACTTTGAAAAAAATTAAAAGCGTTTTCTATTTCTTTTATATACAAGGGCTATTATGTTATATTATAGGGTTGTAGGCGCATTAGCAACTTAGGCTATATTGCGCCGTGTATACTATTCTATAAATTGCGTGTGTTCTGTGATCGATTTGCCTGTTTACTGGACGAAAAAAAAAAAATGCTACCCTCGCCTAAAACCGATAACTGAGCCGTGTTCTGAAAAAGGCTCATAATAATCCTCATGTCACTGACAAAATTCGAACTCAAGTATTCCACCAGGTGTGAGGAGGACGGCGGTTATGCAAACTGTGCTACCGCAAGGGTACAAGTGAGGAAAACTGCATTTGCCTTGCATTTATCCATCCATCATTGAATGCAGAATAACCAGCGTACAAGTTAGTGCAATTGCACCATTCCCACATTGGGTGGAAAAGACCTGATTTGAATTAGTCGATGACGCAAGAAATTTTTACTTGCCTTTTTCACAATGTGGCAGAGTTAGTCGGTCTCAGGCGAAGGTAGCATTTTTTTTTTTTTTTTTTTTCGAGAAACTCGGGTTTTTCGTACAGCGGTTGTTATTGTTGTTGTTATTGGGTTATAGGAGCATCAGCAACTGAAGCCATATTGCTCTGTGTATACTATATTTAAATTGCGCGTGTTCTGAGGTAGATTTTCTGTTTGTTCGACGAAAAACATGAGTTTCCGGGAGAAAAACCATGCTACCCTCGCCCGAGGCCGACTAACTCAGCCACATTGTAAAAAAAGGCCCTTAAAAATTCCTCACGTCATCGACGGGACTTGAACTCAAGTCTTTTCCATCCGGTGTGAAGAGGACTGCGATTCTACCAATTTGCTACCCACCAGGGTCCGGAAAATAGGCAAAATCGAACACAGAACGCACGCAGTTTACAGAATAATGATGCTAATTAATATTATTATTAATTATAATTTATAAAATTAATAGTATATACGGCGCAATATGACCTTAGTTGCTGATGCGCGGAAAACCTTACAACAACAACAACACAGACCCGAGCACCGAGATGAAGAATCAGGCAATAATGTGAAGCAATAATGCAAGTGTAAGCTTATCGCTTATAAGATGACTTTTATCTACTTTTATTGTGAATATGGCGTCTTCATCTTTGGTGTTTTTCTTTCAAGAAAATTTCAAATATTTTTTGTTTCTAATTATCAGCAGTTTCGTGAAGTTTCTCAGCCACGATAAATACAGACAAGGAATTATTTTCGGGCGTGGGGAAATCTGCACTTCGTGAGTGGTATCTGAAGTTCTGGTGAATGTTTACCTGTTAATTTATGGTGATTTTTCAACTGATTCTTCAATTACAATATTGCAAAAGACAACTTTAAAATGTAGTAAAACAGGCTTTTAGTTCACTGTTTTTTTTAAAGTTCGGTGAAGCAGCTCAAGAATTTTAGTAAGCAGTCTTAGATCTTTTAAAGTTTAGTTCTCAGAGGACTCTCAAATATCCTTATGCTATGATTTCTCTCAGAAGCATTTTTGGTCCTTGCGCATTGGCAGTAACCCTGTTTTCTCTAAAATCGTATAGGATTTCTTCTTCGTTATATGACTGTAGGGATTTTCTGCTTCCGTTGTGAACTTTCGTGTCCAATCAACTGGGTTCAACGATGGGTAGCAAAAATAGTGTTTTCCTTTCGCATAGTTTTGTGTTTTCAGTACGGCGAAGTATATTCATGAAAATATCAGAAAGCTTACTGACTTAAGCCCTATAAGTCAAGAGTTTGCGAATGTCTGTACTTCTAGATATATGCACATGGTGATTCAAAAGTCACGCATCATTATAAATACTGCAAATTAATATTCATTTTTTGTTTCAGAGCTAAAAAATGGCTGACAATTTATCTAAGAATGACACAGTGAGCTTGTTGTTTTTGTCTGGAGGTACCGGATGGTACACATCGCTCACTTGCCGAAGAATTTAGAGCAGGCAGAATCCACAACGGCCTCCAATTGACATTAGTGGAGTCCCTCAGGGCTCAGTGTTGGGTCCATTATTGTTTTCTGTATTTATAAATGATATTGATGATGGTATATCGGGCTTAATGTCCAAGTTTGCAGACGATACAAAGGTTGGCAGGGTTGTCAAGGACACTACTGACACTATGCTGCTGCAACAGGATCTGGAAAGGTTGAGCAGATGGGCTGAGAGGTGGCAAATGAAGTTTAACATTGACAAATGTAAAGTACTACACATGGGAAACAGCAACCCCAGAGCAACGTATCAACTCTGTGGTACTACACTGACAGTGGTAGAGAATGAAAGGGACTTGGGGGTGGTTGTGCAGGCAGATATGAAGTTCTCTGAGCAGTGCAGACGGGCTGCAAGAGTAGCTCATGGAGTGTTGTCAATGATATACAGGAATTTTTCCAGCAGGGATAAGGAGGTGATTATTCCATTGTATAAGGCGATGGTCAGGCCACACCTAGAGTACTGTATACAGGTCTGGAGGCCTCATTTCAAGAAGGATGTAGAGCTGCTGGAACGAGTACAGAGAAGGGCAACAAGATTAGTGAATGGAACAAACGGGTGCTCTTACGAAGAAAGGCTTAAGTTTTGCAAATTACAGTGTCTGGAGACTAGGCACCAGCGAGGTGATCTGATAGAGGTGTATAAAGCCTTGAATGGTTTAAGCATGCTCAATGCTGATGGGATTCTTCCTCTAGCTCAGAAAAATCGCCTGAGAGGGCATAAATTCAAATTGAGGAAAGACAGATGTAGGATAGACGTGAGGAAATTTGCCTTTAGCCAGCGGGTATTTGGTTGGTGGAACAGACTTCCATCCCTTGTGGTGGAGGTTGACAGCCTAAATAAGTTTAAGGCTCAGCTGGATAGGTATTTTGAACGAACAGAGGGGTGAAGTGGAAGTGGTTTTTTTTTTTTTTTTTTGGCTGATGCTGCATAAGCTTGCTTTCTTGCATCAAATGCCTCTACTAATGCTAATGCTAATGCTAATTGATCAATGACCTGTTGGACGATTAATAAACGTTTTAAAGAAACTGTAAGAGTTGCTGATTGTTCTCGAAATGGGAGACCAAAAAAAGTGATGAAGAAACATCGGTGATAGTATTGGCGCAGCTTGCAAACAACCCAAAAAATCGACGGGAAAGTTAAGTCAAGAAATAGGGGTTAGCTAAAGTTCAGTAGTGCGCATTCTTCGAAAAAATCATTTTCAACCCTATAAAGTGCAACTCGTTTAGGATTTGCATGGTGACGACACAGATCGACGACAAGAAGAATTTTGTGAGTGGATGTTGTAAAACAGAGATATATTGATCTTTTTCAGTGATAAGGCTGCATTTTACCTCAGTGGTAACGTCAATAGACAGCAGTTTCGTTACTGGTTAAACAGTAATCCAAATTGGACGGACGCGACTAACGGGTTATTGTGTAGAGTGGAATATGGGATGGTCAAATAATTGGTCCTTATTTTTTGACAACATTACTAGCGAAACGTACTTACATAAGCTACAGAATTACTTGATGGATTTTCTGGATAATGTTCCCTTACAACGGAGGATTAACGTACACTTCTGACGAGAGCACGTTAACCGCATTATTCATTGGTTATACGAAACTACCTCGATAAAAGGTTCCCAACACGTGGACAAGACGACGAGGCCCAGTTGAATGGCTACCAGACCTCACACCACTCGATTTTTTTTTCCTTTGAGGTCATTTGAAGTCTGCTATTTACCAGAATCACCGAAGAAACGTTTAACGAACTTAAGAAAGCAATATCGTCGGAATGCGGTCAAATAAAAGCGACACGTGTCAAGGCATCATCCACACAAAGAATTCAAAAGTGTTTGTTTGCAAGTTGGAGGTTATCATTTTGAATATGTTACAATAAAAATAATTTACTCCACGATCCGCGACGTTTGACTCTTACTGAACAACGTACAACGAACTATTTTAAATATTTACCTTATTTTATTGGCAAAGGTAAAAGTAATTTTCTCTATGAATTATTCTGAATTACTATGGATTTTGGGTTATTAGATACTTAGATACTCTGCACGTACATTAGAGATGAGTGAATAGACAAACATAGGGACAACGAGATGGACAAGAGAGAGAGAGAGAGAGAGAGAGAGATCTACGTTGAGAGTTACAATGTAATCTTTCATGGTCATGTTTATAAAATCGAAAACTCTTTATCTTCCAAGCGGTCGAATACCAAAAAAGTGTAGTCTTTCTGCTACATTCAAATCCTCTCCTTGTACACTCTGCAACGTAGAAATTGCAGCACCCAGAAGGAATAATCAGAAGTTCATTCAAATCAGCAGGCAGATGAATTGTACCGAAATATAAAAATGATTAAAATACGGGACCAATCGGGAGGAAACTTCGGCTGATATAAAAACGAACGCAAAGATCGTGGAATTCAAAACAACGAGTGTGTGATGCATTAATAGACTTCTGTCTTGCACTTCAGAGTGCAAGAAAATTGTAAAGAATGCCGACACATTACGTCCGACATCGATATCAGCAACTTCAACAGAGGACGGATGGTCGCTTCGCCGTGTAGCAGAACGTGTGGACCGTGACAACATCACAGCGTAGAGATGATGGCAACAGTGACTACGGGAAAGTACGACTGCTGGATGGATGGGTAGTGCGGCATGACGGAGGACTATAGAACGGGAGAATCGCCTTATCCGTCAACAAGTTTAAAATCAAAAACTATCTCCCGTTGAGCAAAAAAAAAAAAAATTATGATATTAGGGTCTCCAGTAAATGATTACATCTACCCGCATATATATTTTGTCTGTAAATTGCGTCTGTTCTCTGGTCGATTTGCCTGTTTTGCTGGACGAAAAAACCTTGCTATCTACGCCTGAGACCAACTAACTCAGCCACGGAGTGAAAAAAGCCCATTAAAGTTCCTCGCGTCATCGACGGGATTCGAACCCAGGCCTTTTCCACCCGGTGTGGGGAGGACGGTGACGATACCACTGTGCTACCGCGCAGACTCTCCCGTTGAGCAGGCGTGGGTCATGATTGGGCACCATTTTCAGCGCCACCACGGATGTTCTGCGGGACTAGGTGCAAGAGGCTTGGAAAAAAATATCGCTGGACACTATTCGACACCTATAAGACTTAATGCCGAGAAGCTTAGCTCAGCGTAACGATAACCGTGGTGAATTTTCATTGTATTAATCTGTCCATTGTAAGCATATTGTGTCATTAAACGTGTTCAGACATACGTGTGTGTGCGTGTGTGTGTGTGTCCTGGTATCAAGGGTGGCCCCTAGGCATAGCCCATCTCCACCTAGTGGATCTGTATTGAATGTAGGACCTCTGCAAAGGAGCAGCCAATACCTGTGCAGCTGCTGTCTGGTGCCTGTCCCCAGGCGCGAGTAGCCAGGCCTGATTTTTTTTTTTTAAACCTTTTACATGCCAAAGTGCACGAAATCCCGCACCCACTGGAGGTAGTGCAATACGAGTGGGTGCCCGCTATCCCGCTCACAGGCTGCCCAGGCCTAGAGCCCGCAAAAAAAAAAAAAAAAAACAAGGCTGGAGCTCCAAAAACCCACTGAAGTCACACAGCCAAGACAAACATTTTTAAAGAACTGCAATTTTCAATAGCATTATATATCAGTTATCCTATTAAGTTTAGCATTAACAAGGAAATAAACTGTTAACATTGATTACACTATTTACAATACAGTGAGGTTTACCAGTCTCTCTGTTTGACAGTTTTAGCAACAGAATTTGAGAATTATTTACAGTCGTTTTTACAGCAACGTTAGTTGTTACTTACCAATAGTTATATGTATTTCTGTTTTGTACAATTTTAAAGACAATCCAGTAGTCTAACTGTTCAGGAAATATAGGTCTCATTTAATTTCTTCCCCGGTAGAATCTGAGCTTGTAGAGTAGGGCTATAGAAGTTCCGCAAGGCGACACAAGCGTCTACAACTTGCCGCACAAATGCAAGAAGCAAGGCTCAGTATTCGCGAAAGTGATATTCGACACCCCTTCGACTGCGTACCGCGATGTTGGGCCGCTTGTACTGCTATGCATGGAGGTTAAATATAAATAAATGCCACACTAGGGTCACACCGGAATATTAATTCACCTACCCAAGCGTATTATGTTCGTGAATTGCATATGTTCTCTCTGGTCGATTTGCCTGTTTTTCTGGAAGGAAAACCTGAGTTTCCGGTGGGACAGAAACCTTGCTGTTTACTCCTGAGACTGACTAACTCAACCACGGTGTAAAAAAGGCCCAGAATTCGAACCTGGACCTTTTCCACCCAGTGTGGGAAGGACGGTGATGATGCCACTGTGCTACCAGTGCACACTCTACATAGAGGTTATGGATCGTATTCATGTGCACTGCATTTTTTAAGTACTGTATATACCGCTGAAATGATGCAAAATCGTTTGTCTACATTAATATTCGCTGCTCCACTTATTCTGAACTCAAAGCATGCGCTCCTGTTAGGTAGGGAAATTTCAGTGATGGACAAAGTACAACCTGCTTTTAATTGGCACTGTTATCTGGCTGTCGTATGACCTCTAGAATCAACCATTACTTTTAATTGGCATCGCTATCTGGCTATCGTGTGAGTTCTAGAATTAACCGGCATGTCCCAAGAGTAGGTCTTCCGATACGTGTGGAGGATAGTATATATCTTCATTTACTTCTTTACCTGGCACCAAGTAATGCAATCTAATCCTGTTGTTCATTTTAATTATCAAGCAACATCCCTACTGCTCTGTGCACGAAAAATTCTCGAACAGAATTTGGACAGAATAAATATGACACGGTCTGTTGGCAAAGATCATTACCATCTGTCTACGTGAACACACAAATATGAGATTTTAGGAATTACAGAACTCACACGTTGCCATGAAAATCTTTTAAAATTTCAGAGTTTCACTTTGATGTCTTGCAAACTATTTAGAATCTTTGGTTCGGTGAACACACTTTTGCTTCTGTCTACTCCGAAATAAATTTATCCCTTTCTTAAGGATTGTGGTATTCACGAGTACACCGAACCGTTTAAACAAAACGATGTCGGAGAAAAGTCAATTAGACTCTACTTCCCTGCAAACCATAAGGCGAAATCACACAGTTCACTTATTGCATGTAATTTCACGCCAAGAAATTTGCATCCAGTTACTGAATAAAATTATGTTCGGTGCAAAATTCCTCATACCTAGATGTGGAGTAAGTAAAATACAAAGTACATAAGCATACTGAAAAGAAACATACTTTAGCGATATATGCATTGCCTAATCACTTTATTAGAAACATGGGCTAATAGTATGTTGGACCATCCTTGGTCCGAATCGCTAATTCGACGTGGAGGGTAGATGTTGAAAAGTGACATGAGGTACTTTGGACTATTCACGTGACAAAACTGTTCCCAATTCCTAGAGTAACGTAGGTAGCGGACTGTGCTGACGAACCCACCTTTCCGGTTCCTCTCGCAGATGCCCAGTGGATTTGCAATTCGTGATTGGGCTGGGCCGGATAAATGTTTGGTCTTCGTGTTCCTCAAATCATTCTTTTACACATTTAGTGCGGCGGGATAGTTGCAATGTCATCTTGAAAGCACTCCTATCCATAAGGTGCAAACAGGCAACATTGCGGGGATATCTGTCCTCAACAATACATATATGTTCTAGTGTTAACGGTGCCTTTAGTACGATCAGGAGAGCAAGTCCACACCACTACACGTCCTCCAGCAGCCTGCACTGTCTCTACACAACAGGATGGTTTCAGCGCTTCGTGTGATTTTCTCCTTATGTGCACTCTTCCATCGGTGTTGAAAAGCATTAATTGTCTCTGGCTCTAGGTAGATTTTCTGTCTGGACGAAAAAACCCGAGTTCCTGCGAGAAAAAACCATGCTACCCCGCCTAACTCAACGCCTGACCGACGAACTCAGCGACATTGTGAAAAAGGCCAATAAAAATTCCTCACGCCATTTACCGGCGGGCCCGATAACACGACGCATTATTGTCTTGGAAGATGCCGTTCCTCCCCGGGGGTAAAAAAGCAACATGGCAGGTGCACATGGTCTCGTAAGAGCTGTCGGTAGCCTCGCCAGTGAAACGTTGGTCCATACGCACCAGAGGTACTAGTTCTTGCCAGTAAAACGTGCCCCATATTAGGAAACCACTGCCATATACCTGAATAGTGGGTGACGTGCACGATGGGTCCATGGACTCATGTTGCTTGCGCAACACAGAAATGTGTCCATTGGCATTTTGCACAAAGCATTTGGACTCATCCGACCAGCAGACTCGTTTGTAGTCCTCCAGTATCCAACCAGTGTATTGTTGACAGCACAGCATTTGCTGTCGACATTGATCAGCGGTGAGGAGAGGGTGTTTCTTGAGTCTTCTGCTATGGAACCCCCTACGTCTGAGTGTGCGGCGCATTGTCATTTGGGATATTGTTTTTGCATTCCCCATATTTTATTTTGATGTAAACTGTCGCACAGTGACCCGCCGTTCAACCCGTATAAGGCGCTGCACTCTTCGCTCACCACGAAATCCTTTGCAGTTATGTCGGCGGTTTGACACGTTCGACACCACTGTTTCTACACCTTAATCATGGTGGACCGTGAGTAACCAACAAGACGTGCCGTTTCCGATATGGAAGCACCGGCCGCACGAGCTCCCATAATCATGCCCTTTTGAAACGCCATGATTCAGTCTTGATTTAGGAGCTTTATTCCAGCAGAAAAATCGAAAACAAATTGTGCTCCTCTAATTTTGGACAGCAGTGTGATATAAGAAAGTCGAACTAAAATTGCATTTATTGACTACCAAATGAGAAAAAAATGAACTTACAAAGGTAAATTTTGGAAATGGCATTTTATCATAAATCAATACCACGTTTGTTTACTCAGTCAATACTCCCACCAGCAAAGTATGAAATCGTTCTATTCCGAATATTGATCTTATTTTCCGTTAAATCCTATTCCTCCAACGTTTGTTAACAAGTTAATTAATATTAACGATAGGTAGCGCTGCAAATATAGTACTATTGATTTTCATTCATCCAAACGTTCGTAATGCTCTTTGTACAGCTGCAGCCATCTAAACATGTGTATACTTTTAATAAACCTGTTGCTGAGTGACGGGATCAAACAATGTGACAGCTTGCGTGAGAGATAGAGTACACTGTACAATAGAATCCATACATGTTTCCAGTATTCACAAAAAGAAATCTCGTTCGGAACATGCGCAGAAAGAGGCTTAAAAATAACTTCAATATTTCATAGAAAACAAAATTAAGAATTCGATTTGGTTTTCTGCTTGAAGAAGTTTGTAAAACTGCAGCTGTTCGCCTGGCAGAAGGTGATTTACAATACCTCACTTCTTTATCTGTTTATTAACTTCATTTTATTAGCATAATTTGTTTAACGTAAACAGCTACTTTGATTGTGAAAGAGTTTTGCTGCGTATGCAGTAAAAAGGAAAATTTTTCATTTGAGGCGCTCAACCGTAAAAAAAAAAAAGTTTTTTTTCCCTTTCAGATTGTGAAGGGTGGTGGACCAATCAATGAAGGAGAGGATAAAGCAGGGACCATTGATAAATTGAGGCAAACAGTTACCTCAGGCCTCCATGAAATAACGGGGAAGGAAAAAGGGACCATAACAACTCGAGGGGATATCGGTCATTTGACGACTGAGGAAAAGCTGATATTACAAAAGGTGTGGAAGAAGGAGGAGGAATTTGAAAAGGAAGCGAGAAGACTCAGGTGAATTCTTTATCATCTAAAGTACTCTATTAACTATAAAATCATATTCTGGTTATCCTCGAGTGAGGATGTGCGTGTAGTGTCATGTAGTGAATTTCTAAAATACTTCTACAACAACTCGTATTCTTTTAATAAAATTTTATTTAAGCGCCATCTTGTGAAAAATTCTGGAAATAACTTTCAAAAGAACAACTTTCTTTCAATAAAATTACCAGTGGAGTGCCATCTAGTGAAAATTTCTAGAAATAACTCTTATTCTTTTAATTTTTATCGAGCTTCTACTGTGACGCAGTAATATTTCGAGAAATAACTCTAATAAAATTTGAATTTCTCTACTATGTCGTTTTGCAAATAATCAAGTTTAAACTTTACTGGAATTTTTTAAAATTACAGAACTTTTTTCACATTTCGATCTTTTTTGAATAATACAGTACTATTTATTTTTTTATTTTACTTATTGTATATTCTATGTGAAATTATCAATTACAAATTTTTAATAGAAGTCATACAGAGCAATCTCCAAAAAAGGATACTATTAAAAGTAGGGAAGATTATCGGCCAGGAAAGTGCAGAATATGTCGCAAGACTCTCGCCTATGAAGAGAAAAGCTATAAGTGCGACGAATGTGGAGAAAGAGTTTGTGATGACTGTGCATCCTACAGAGGTCCATCAAGCTCGGTCGAGGTGAATTATTCGGCTTTCTTTAAAATAATACATTGATTAACATATTATATATATATGTTAATATATATATATATATATATATATATATAATTATATATATATATATATATATATATGTTAATGCATATTTTATCGGTACCTTATAAAATACTTGACTATATTCCAATTTATTAAAGCTTCAGTTTTAATCGATAAATGGAAGCGCTTATAGCACACTTCTAATGAATAGACTTGAAATTTTTATCCCTGGATTAATCAATTTCATCCAAACAAAAATATTTTTTGGTTATAGGGATGGAAATGCAGCTTCTGCCAACGTCGTCATATCAACCAAACAGGAACAAATGGAATTGCTGCAGAGGGAGGAATCTGGAGGGCACCTTCCTTACAACGAGTGGTAAGTTATAAAAAAAAAAAAACAGAATTTATCATCTTACTCATCATTAAGATGTTTTCCTTGTTATTATAACATGCTTGGTCTTGTTTTTATTTACATATTAACTTTATACGCAAATCGCAACAGCTCCCCTTATAATCAACATCATAACAAACATTGAGATACAGAACCAACTTGCAACATCGAGAGAGAGAGAGAGAGAGATGTTAATAAAATCATTTCAATTGATGCTAAGAGGAGGAAGCCAAAAACGCTGTCAAAAATTATCTGGAGATTTCTGCCTGTATAAAATGTTTCGAATCAGTATGGCTCAATATGTAATAACCTGGACATAGGTTTCGGCAAGAGATAAAACTTAATTATAAGAGGCTTAATTATAAAACTTGACAAACCCTTTGTATTTAATTATAGTCAAAGGAGACTTATATTATGTCCCTTACTTATTTCTGTAAGTTGTACAGAGATATTTCTGGATTACACTTAAATATTCCTTCTCTCTTCAGTTGAAACAAATAAGGTAATTGGAGTTTAACCCAGTGATGTTCAACCAGTGCTACGCGTATCCCAGGGATTATGAGAGGTTCTTTCGGGTAGGTGGGCACGCTGGCATATGAAATCGGCTTCATTAAAAATTTATAATTTCTTACTATCCACGTGATAGACTTATTTGAGTTAATCATGTATTCGGCTTAATCCGTCAGTAGTCATCGGTATTATAAGTTGGTATTACTTGAAAATGTATTTAGCAGACAAATTTCATAGAGAAAATATACCGTATAAGAGGTTGAATATTCTTCAAGAATACTGTAAGGAGTATGTCGACAAAAAAGGTTGAATTTTCATGAGAATTTCTTAGTGCAATTAATATAAATAAATGTTTCCCTTCCATTATGTGTAACTCTGAAGTAATGTAAATTTTGTATTATTCTGTTTCCTATTATTCCCAACAGATGGAGCCACCAATTCTCCCTTCTCCAGAAACAGCACCAAGTCCCTTACAACACAAAGAGTTTTCTGTTCCTCGTGATGCTCCCAAAAGAGAGGCCCCATTGGGAAAGAAAAGAAATATAGATAGTGCCGCTATGGGCTCCACAGCTCCTACTCCAGCTCCCAAGAAAGCCAGCGAAGATCCTCAGGCCACTCCCAAATTAGAGTATATTACCCAGGAACATGGAAAGGTCAACGTTCGCCACACAGAAGAAAAACATAACTCAAGCAATCACGAGCGGCCTCTAGCGGCTGGAAGACCAAGTTGGGCAAAGGTAGAGAAAGCAGAACGTGTGTCTCCAAATCCCCAGGGAGAGACAGTTACGAAAGACCCCGTCCACTCGGAAATCGCACGAGAGAACGCTGCAGCCACAGATGCTCCCAAAGGTGGTGTGCCATCTCAACCACAGCAAATACCAACAGACCGGCACCAGAAAAAGTTATCTTCAGCATCAGAGAGTTCCATTGAAGACAGGTCACCCGACGATGACATCGAAAAGCGGCGGAGGAACAGGATGAGGCGTCGGTCCCGCTTTCAAAGACAAAAACACTACGAGGAGCCAGACAGCGATCCCGGATGTCGCGAGGAATGGCACGCAAGCAACGACATCACTTCGTCCGTCGAGTCCAGCAGTGCCTTCGACAGCTTCGACAATGACATCGATTATTCCCCGAGACATCGGACTCAACAGTCGACCCCAAAAGTGGCCCATCCACTTCGTCATATAGCTTCTGACGCCTCTCTACACGTGCAAAGAAGAAGCTCCGATAGTTCGGACGTCAGTGACGTAAGCGGTGAACACACGCACAGCGAACGCTACCGCGGGTGTCCCGAACCTCGTAATAGAAGGTTAGGTGTGCGGGTTGTTTCACAGAGGCAATTAAGACGAGGATCATCTTCGGTTGATTACGAATCCGAAGGAGGGGGGAATCCAGTATCATCCCCTGACGATGGGACAATGATGAAGATGCTGTCAGAGAAATCGTTCTCTCTTGAAGATGATATGTTGGTGATGCACACTCCATCTTCAAAGCGCGCTAAGCCTTTTGAGTATGGCGCAAGCACGCGTACCTCTGGACATTCACAAGGGGGAAGAGGATCCGCCTATGGTAAAATGTATAACAGAACTTATAGTACACAATCCCTAGACAGATCTTTCGATGAAACAGACTGCACTGATAAGCGCCAGCTAGCTGGAGATGGTGAAAACATCAAAATCGTCATTGACGATGTGGACGGTCAGAGACAAGGTAAGAATATTTGTTCTTCTGCCATATTTAGAACGTAAGAATATTTGTTCTTCTGCCATATTTAGAACGTTCTTAATTTTACAACAAATGGAGAGAATAATCTGAACATGTTTGCTAAAAAAGGCCTAGATTTCGGTGAAAGTTCGACATATGAGGAATGTTAGGGAATTTTTTTTTTTTAAGTTTGTGAATTTAAATAGGATTGGAAAGAAAAAAATAAATTTATACCAGTTTTAAGAGAATGAGAAAACATTAAGAGTTTGAATATGTATATAAATATGAAAGGAAAGAAATGTTAAGAAATTAGGCGAATATAGAAAAATGTTATAGGTGAAAAAATCGATTTATTTTACAATTCTAACGGTTGCAGAAAAAGGGTTAAAGAACGATCAAATTTAGAAAAAAATAGAGGAAGTTGTGTAATTAAGGGGTGTCTGGACAGGAAGGGGGCTTGAAAAATGAGAAATATCAAGAACAGTTAAAACTGTCAATAAAAATACTGAAATTTTTATTGTGTGCCTAGGTTATCGAGGGAGAAGTCACCATCAAGGAAAATTCCAGTATCAGAACTCTGAAGACACTGTGCATGGAAGTAAGTAATTTTCTTGGAAATTTCAGCTACTTCCTGAAATTCCCCACTGAGAATAGTATAAGTTCCCAAATTTTCCACTCTGATAATGGACAAATCCTAAATTTCTTCATATTTTTGGAATTGAGAATTTTAAAACTTCTTTCTTTTTTCTATGAATTCCAGGTTTTTTTTTTTTTTCTGTTTCGGTTGGTATACATTTTAATTCCAAAAGATTTAGAATCATCTCCTAAATCATATATCCTAACAAACTTCAGACCGATCTTCCTGACGTCTTCCAGACCAAAATCCTGGAGAATATTCTGTAAGTTTGCATTAGAACCTATCATCCTGAATCCACAAACTACTAAGTTGCCGTCAACATGGATTCAAGCAGTTATCATTTAAGTACAATGCAAATTAGAAATAGTTCTCAGTGTGTCCTCTTCAACATCACTGATGATATTATAGTCATTAGCCTAATTATTAAATTCCTTGCAGTTAACAGTAAACTCTTCAGATCACTCTTGTCACAAGACGATCTAACCACACAGCCCAGACCTTCTCAACTTTCCCAGTTAGTATTCAACAAAGAAAATGTTATTAAATATCTATAAAATGTAACAAGGAGGGAACCCTCTAGTTGATTTTAACGCTCCTTGCAGGCATCATTCGTCAGATGAATTTTTCGGATGTTCTCGGAGCCGTTTACATCTTAACTTTTTCACCGGAATAGAAGTAACATACTAAGAGTGCCTCTTTTATTGAATACAGTGGTGAAAGCTTTCGTGCTATGGTGTACACCGCTAGATTACAAACCTGGATGTTTTTAGGCCAAAGGAACTGATACAATGAGGCGTCAATATATTGTCTTAAATTTGTATTCCATGGCTGGTTTTGCCTGAAGAAAAATCGAAGCTTTTGGAGGGAAAATCGTGGACCTCTTCCCTGAGACTGACTAACTCGGCCACGATGTGAAAAAAGTCGATAAATATTCCTCCAATCTTAACGGAACACAGACCACAATGATAGTTTCGTGGAAGAACTCCTTTCGGGGGTTGCATATTTTAACGTGTTAGAAAACTTTCTTCTATCACAGCTCCCCGAAAACTACCTAGATCATCAGTCTATATACCAACATGTGCATCGTCTCTCATCAGATTCACGAATTTTTGAATTAAATACAAATTAAGTGTACTTGGTAATAGGAAGAAGAGTGGGGGATCAACTTCTAGGGCAGGAGAGAACCCTGTAGAAGGGTGTTCTATGCTTATAATACTTTCTCAAAATTTAACTATCTGCTTACAAAACCACAAAATGGCTTACATAGAGTTTCTAACATTTTAAAACCTCTGTCAAAAATTCCTTTGTAATTAAAAATATTTTTGTAATAGAGTAAAGCTGTTTAATTTTTCTCGTTTTCCCACGCACTTCACTTTCCAATAGTAGCAAGTATTACCAGTGGTATGCGTACCATAGGTAAGGAGCCCTGTTTTACGGAATCTCATAATAGTTTCAAAAAATAACTCCTCAAAAATAATTCAGTTCCTTATTTACAGGGACTAAACCGAGTACAGAGTGGGAGGGCAAAACAGATAGAAAATACGAAGAAATATTGGAGCATCCTATTTCGAGGTCAGAATTTACTTCACTAAAATATTTAACTTAATACTCCATGCTGCAATATTACTAATTCAGATGCACGTTTAAATCTTAACATTTCTCTAAGGTATCTCTGTTTACAAAAGTTTTTTATTCCCTTATTGGAACAGATATGAAGCAAGAAGTCCCGCAGGCAAATCAAAAACCAGAAGTGGAAAGCAATCGGGTAAGATAACAGAGTATTAAAAATTTAGAATGAATAAAAAGTTTTAAATTTTTTGATACAAAGAATTCAGTATGAGAAAATAGTTTAATTTTGAATTAAATTTTATGAATTAAGAATAACTACTAATACAGTATCAGCGGCAAGTACAATTAACAAGAAAAAGATAAAAGAACCTTTGTCTTCAGGAAACTAGAAGTTCGTGCAAATATATTGCAAGGTGATTAAATCTGTATATAAAAAGCATGTTAATTTTTAATTGTGAAATTAAGTTATAAAACATTGTGAAATACTCCTGTAGAGAAGTTTATTTGATAATCAAATCGATTTTCTGATTTTTTTTTATTTTTCAGATCAAGGGTCAGAGGCTGAATACCCTCATGTATCTCCAGGAAGGCGAAAGCTACCTATGACCCCGGTGAGTTCATCACATAAATGCTGCTCCTTTAACATACTTAGTATCAGGTGGCCAAAAAAGTAGGTTTTTTCGAGGCTAATATTTTGACAAAAAATATATAGAAGACATTGTAGATGGTGATTATCGTCGATGCACTTCCTAAGTATGAATGTCACTGAGGCAGCTGATGACAAATAAGCGTCAAGCCGTTCAGCAAAACAGTGGAAAGTGAAGAAAAAATGGCTGCTCCAATTACAGTTATTCGAGCACGTTTATTATATAAGCTGGGCACAAACATTAACCAAATAGATTGTAAGATATGCATGACATTCGCATAAGATACAGCGAATGAATGCAAGGCCCAAAAATGATTCAATAACTTTAAATCAAATGATTTGATGACGCAGTCATCACTTAACGACGCAGTCCGTAAGAGACAACTACTGCCATTGGCATGGAAGGATTTAAAGACGCCACTGAATCGGATTCAAGCCAAATATCAAGTGTTTGTGAGAGAAGAAACCATTCGTTTGCATTTGCAACAAGAGGGAAAGATAAACAAATTGAAAAAATGTGTTTCATTAGCATTAGCATTAGTAGAGGCATTTGATGCAAGAAAGCAAGCTTATGCAGCATCAGCCAAAAAAAAAAAAAAAAAACCACTTCCACTTCACCCCTCTGTTCGTTCAAAATACCTGTCCAGCTGAGCCTTAAACTTATTTAGGCTATCAACCTCCACCACAAGGAATGGAAGTCTGTTCCACCAACCAACCACCCGCTGGCTAAAGGCAAATTTCCGCACGTCTATCCTACATCTGTCTTTCCTCAATTTGAATTTATGCCCTCTCAGGTGATTTTTCTGAGCTAGAGGAAGAATCCCATCAGCATTGAGCATGCTTAAACCATTCAAGGCTTTATACACCTCTATCAGATCACCTCGCTGGTGCCTAGTCTCCAGACATTGTAATTTGCAAAACTTAAGCCTTTCTTCGTAAGAGCACCCCTTTGTTCCATTCACTAATCTTGTTGCCCTTCTCTGTACTCGTTCCAGCAGCTCTACATCCTTCTTGAAATGAGGCCTCCAGACCTGTATACAGTACTCTAGGTGTGGCCTGACCATTGCCTTATACAATGGAATAATCTCCTCCTTACCCCTGCTGGAAAAATTCCTGTATATCATTGACAATACTCCATGAGCTACTCTTGCAGCCCGTCTGCACTGCTCAGAGAACTTCATATCTGCCTGCACAACCACCCCCAAGTCCCTTTCATTCTCTACCACTGTCAGTGTAGTACCACAGAGTTGATACGTTGCTCTGGTTGCTGTTTCCCATATGTAGTACTTTACATTTGTCAATGTTAAACTTCATTTGCCACCTCTCGGCCCATCTGCTCAACCTTTCCAGATCCTGTTGCAGCAGCATAGTGTCAGTAGTGTCCTTGACAACCCTGCCAACCTTTGTATCGTCTGCAAACTTGGACATAAACTTACAGAAACTACTCAATGTTAAACTTCATTTGCCACCTCTCGGCCCATCTGCTCAACCTTTCCAGATCCTGTTGCATCAGCATAGTGTCAGTAGTGTCCTTGACAACCCTGCCAACCTTTGTATCGTCTGCAAACTTGGACATAAACTTACAGAAACTACCAGTTGCTTGTAACTGCTTCGCGTCACAATAATGAACCGTTTTTGTACCGACTGTTGATGGTAACGAAAAATTGCTCTTATGGGAGCAGCACCAAATCAAAGGTTAAATTCCTGTGAACTTGCGGTGCACTCACTGAAGCCTTGCTTCACCACCAAGAGATTTTTTCTGTGTGTCTGATGGAACACTGTTGCTATCGTCCATTATTAGCTTCTACTCTCTGGCCTAACGATCACTAGGGGCAATATAGTGTTTTTTGTTAATTTTTTACGTGTTTTATTTCTGTCCTAAAAATTTAACGAACATTTTTGGTCATATATGATAGATCCATTACCCACTGAATATATTGTAATGCACACCAGAGGTCGCTTATACAATTTTTTTCATTATAATGATGAAATACTGTACGGTACAAGCTCCAGTCCAATCGGTCGTTTTTAACTTTTTTTCTATCTTAAAGACAACGTTACACAATTGATCGCTATGAGTTTATTTTCTTTTATTTTCTATTAATCTGTGTATCGCGAGATCTAAGCGTGCTGCTGTTTTCTGTGAGAGATTAAGGTCACATTTCAATCTAATGTTGCTCCTTAATGTCGTTCTAATGACTTCTGACTTTCTAAGATTTAGAAGTACAAAGCTTTTGTCTCCCTCTAGTGATAAACGTTATAACTATTTTATCCAAATATTAGTTCATGCGAAAAGTCTTAAATATTTCTAATAAATTTATTTCCGAACTTCTCAGATATTAATTGCTAAAACTTTTTTTCATGCGTAGGATCAACTCGGCCAAGGAGAAATAGGAATTCAGATGTATTATGACCAAGACCACAGTGAACTTGCAGTTACTGTTGCTCTCGCTAGAGGTCTTCGGAGGCTCAAAGGCACTGTAGGTCCCTTGCCTAGAGCTTATGCTAAAATACGCCTATTGCCATATTCGTAAGTATAAATGAAGAGAGAATGAGTCTGTCAGAAAGATAAAGGCTGGATATAGAACTCATATTTCTTCTTTCCCTTTTATTCAGGGGTTATCATCCTGTTAAAACTCAGGTAGCTGAACCAACAGTCACTCCTGAATGGAACAAAACGTTCATATTTCCTGTACCTAGCGATGAGGTAAATATTTCCTTTCAAAATCAAAGTAACATAACTTTGGTTATTCCGGTATTAATTCAGTAGTCACCATTTATGCAAAAGTGCATTTTTTTTTAATTAATTCCCTAGAAAATTAACAAGTCGAAATATTAGGAAAAATGTCTGAAAGCAAGTGGCCTCAGAATTAATCCCACCAAGATGCCACAAATGACAATAACACAGGAAATTTAAAAATGATATAGAAATTAATATTAATAGGGGGAGAGAAAGAGAGTTAAAAAGGCAAGCATACATACAAATTTTTCAACTCCACTTTTGCGAAATGAAGACGAAAATCTATGTCACAATGTGGGATATCAGCTAGGAGCTGACAGGAGCCAGATGTTCTAAACTGGTAACCCACTACGTCAAGAGATGTATACAGCTTACTGCCCTGTACGAATATGCAAACTGAGTTGCTACTCCTCACACTTATACAGACAAATATCTTGGACTTACAAATATCTCACCCTTATACAGACAAAAACCTTGGGATGAAGCATTGGATTCTTCGTTGGCTCAATAGGATGGTAGGTCGGTCATTGACTATTTCAAAGTCGGTTATGCCCACCAACTTTGAAGCATCTGTAACCTAAAACTTAAAAGTGCTCGCACAATCTCAATATCAAAGATATTACCGAAGGTTCCAGGAGCATGCATAGTCAAGATAAGCAAGCCCACATCCTACTAAGCAGCAAATTGAACAAGTTGGAGAGACTAAAAATATTTTCCACTGAGTACCTATAACCAACTCAAAGATATGGGTATTTTATTTATTTATTTTTTTTTTGTCCCTCTATTTTTATTTTTTGTTGGTAAAAGTTCAGGGACAAAACTTCATCTAGCTTATACATTGGCCCAATTATAAAGTGCCAATATCGGCCAAGATGACCCGTCGCCAACAAAATCAAAGGTGAAGAAATCAAAAGCGCGTCACACCGCAAAGAAATCTCTGATTTAGTCTACTAGCACGTAAAGATATTAATTAATCTAATAGATTTTGCTTTACGAAATGTTTGAAAGCATTTTTAATCTAATCATAATAATTGTTAATAAAAATTGCTATTGTAATATCATAATATCCTTTACTCTGTATAACTTTGTTTATAACTATGTATACAACTCTATATATTTCTATGTAACTGTATTATTATTATTATTAGATCTATTATTATTATTATTATTCATTTATTGTAAACGAATTCTCTTGATAAATAAAATTGTATTGTATTATTTTATTTATTATTATTATTATTATTATTATTATTATTAGCCATATGGTGCAAAGAAGCCTGAGGCTTATGCTGCACCAGCCAAAAAAAATTTCTGAGTTAGTGTGAGTGAGTGAGAGAGAGAGGGAGAGAGAGAGAGAGAGAGAGAGAAGTAGAAGGGAATCACCAAGAAAGAGAAGAATGATGATCTCCAGCTCAGGACCCTGGGTGTGCCAAGCCCATACTCACCAGATGCGAGCCTCTGGAGTAAATATATATAACACAGATTGCAAAATTACCCTTTTTTTAACCCTCACCACAAATACACCAGTTGCTGTAAAGGAATTTGCTTTTTGGATATAAACTTTAATAATAATAACAATTCAGTCACCACGATAACACACCAGATGCTAGCGAAGAAATACCAGTTGATCAAAAAAAGTATATCGTATTGCAAGTACGAACCTCAAGCAGTACTAGAAGACCCCTACCCACAAGTTGTACGGGGACCGTGCCATAAGAACGGACAAGGTGATCCCGCACAACAGACCGAACATAACCCTCACTAAAAAGAAGGAAAAGACGATATATCTGATCGACATAGCGATACCCAACACTAGAAACCTCCAGAAAACCTACAAAGAAAAATCAGGATGTAAACAGACTTTAGGCAGGAAGTCAAAGAGATGTGGCATGTGGAACAAGTAATGACCATTCCGATCATCGTGCAAACCACCGGCATGGTGCCAAAGAGCCTGCATAAGAACCTAGCAGCAATAAGCTGCCCAGAGAACACATACAAAGAACTCCAGCAAGCCGCAATCCTGAACACCTATAGTATAGTCAGAGTTATATATATCTTTATTGCAATCAGTGAAAAATAATAGTTCCTCGACCAATAATAGAAACCGGACATAACACCCACCCCCAAGCAAGGGCACCAGTACGCGTCGCAGGGATGGGGAAAAACACACACACACAAGGAGAAGAAAGAGATAATAATAAATTTTGTTTTTGATGTTCGTTCGGATTGGCAAAATACTGTATTTAACTTTTTTCTTTTCTTTTTTTTTTTTAATACTCACTTACATTTTAATACTCAGGTCTTACATTTTCATGTAAAACATCCCTCCAAAATATACCACGGTTATGAACGTCTTCGAAAGTTTCTTATTGGGTAAGACGAAGCCGACGCTAGTGTTTCTTGACAACATAAATTCATAAATAAATTCATAATAAATAAATAAATAAATAAATGTAATGTAATAAACTTCTATTTTTTTTTTGTTTCTTTTTATAAAAAAACACCAAAGTTTTCGAGAAGAGGACATACGAGTACAACCTTCGCCCAACTAACTCAGCTATGGTGTAAAATAAACCCATTAAGTTCACAGCACGAAGTAATATTAGTTGATGCTGATCTAATATCAAGTTCAAGTTCATTCGATAGTTTGTTGTTCAAGACGAATTTAAAACATTAATTTTTAAATTAAAATTTAAAAAAAGACCCCAAGGGAAAAGTAATGTTCTCATCGACTTATGAACTGTTTATATACATCAAAGTTTTCGACAACCTAGACCATGGGTAGCCAATCTTTTCCGTAGCGTGACACATATCATGTTGGAAATGGCTCGCGTGCCACCTAGAGGCGGATCCAGAAGGTACAGGAATCAAAAACATATTCCCTTCCTCACTGAATCGAGCCTGGCGCCACCAAACGTTCTAATTTTCTCTCTCTCTCTCTCTCTCTCTCTCTCTCTCTCTCTCTCTCTCTCTCTCTAAATACGTAAAGGAATTTCATGCTAGTAATAAAAAAAAAAAAAAAAATAACAAATTAAAAATTACGTTTTCATAAAATAAATTTCTCTTTCAACTTTATCACGTGAAACCTGGATTAATTTCTAGAAATAAAAGTCGAATTTAAACTGAATGTGTTTAGTTCCATTTCTCATTTTGTACGAATTTTATGTAATCTTTTACTCATGCCTACAGATGTGGAAAAAAAAAGAAAGTAAAATTTATGCGTGCGTGTGAGAGAGCGACAGAGAGATAATTTTGCGATCTATGTTGGGCTTGTTTTTGTTTCTTAATTAAAGAATGACAGACAACGCAGAAAAAGGTCTAGGATAAAAGTTTTTGAGATAAGATATAATTACAATATTTTAATATGGATTAAGAAATACCCAAGATTTATTCTAGAACAGTGAGTTCCAAAGTGTGTTCCGCAGAATCCCGGGTAATTTGCAGACCTTTGAGTGCCCTTTGGGCTCTCAAAGGTCTGCAAATATTTCGTTAAGTTTTTATTTTCGACTATTATTTAATTTTACACACGTATTACTGTTTATATTGTTTGATGATTGTTCAGATCTAATGATGTTGATGACTATGATGTTCCATTATCATGAAGCAGTGAGTAATATGTGAAGGTCAAGTGTAATTTTGCTAGAACCAGGCGGTATTCATTTTAAGGAGGAAAATATCTATCTTCATAGAAAAATAATGTTTCCCTATGTTGATAGTTGCATCGCGGTTGGTATTTTAGGGGTCGGGTTGGGGCTGCAACGGTGATTCCGATTTACTGAATCGCGGACGAACCGTCGGTATGGAACACATTCAAAAATGAATTTTTATTAATTTTATTATTGTAATTGAATTCTTACGTGATCGACTAGGAGAGTTGGAAAAGAAGCATTCCTATAAAGAGACCAAGGTAATCCCTGTATTATACTTTGTAAGAAAATATAGGAAATATTGAGCATATAATAGTATTAAAACTATGTATTTTTATTAAAATCAAGAAATAAATTTGGAAAATATAAGTAAATTCTAGCCTTTTAATGAAACATTCTCGTAATCCATCTGTGCGCATAACATATTTTGTTCTTGAATCATTTTTATAGGTCCTTGAGAAAATACTTGACATTTCTGTGTGGGATCTGAGTCAAGGAGACAGTAAAGTGATCATGGGACAAGCCCACATACCATTAAGGAGAGCAGACTTGCAGAATGGCTTTGAGTGGTATCCACTGATCTTCCGGCATCCCAACAATCATTCGCTACTCTCTCTTCCTAATAAGGCAGGCTCAACAGGAACGCTAGTCCCGTCCACCCCAGCGCATGACATGGCTAGACGGTTGCTTCGACGTGGGGCTCAAAGAGAAATGCTACAATCACGGTCTTTAACAGGTCAGTTTTTCTTTCATTCTCTTTTTAATACTACAGTTATCAATTATGAGTTTCTTCTAACTGTTGTACGCACTTCTTTTCTCTACTAAGTACAATTGTTTCTTTTAGATGATGGCACCGGTGAATGCTACGATACAGATGAAGACAGAGGACTTGTGAAGAGCACCTCAATGGATTCAACCCGTGAGT
The DNA here is from genome assembly GCF_048544385.1 of Mastigoproctus giganteus. Classification (NCBI taxonomy): domain Eukaryota; kingdom Metazoa; phylum Arthropoda; class Arachnida; order Uropygi; family Thelyphonidae; genus Mastigoproctus; species Mastigoproctus giganteus. Next base: position 229,237,596 of record NC_143578.1, on the reverse strand, counting down.
ACCATTTAGAGTCTTATTACGTATGCTATATTAAGTACTATATGCATACAGTATAACACATAATGTATGCAAAGATCCAGATAATGTATACAAAGATTCAAATGGTAACAAGGTATCCTCACCCGAACTGTGAAAATAATACCACTCTTAACCAACTTTCTCCTGGGGTCTGCAGTCTCTTAATCTTGCCTTAGAGCTATTTTAACCAAACAAAAACAAGGAGAGTTTGTGATCAATGCCTGAACAACTTTTGGGAATAAATTTCTCTCTGGTTTGTTATGGTGACAGCCAATTTACTAAATAATGACTGAGTGTAAATTTGTCTCCATTTGAGAGTCTGAGTGCCTGTATTCACTTTCATGGATTAAAGTTTGGAATAACAACCTTTAATCTGATTCTGAACCTGCCTTCCGAAATGACCGTTCTCATATTGAGAACGTTAATCGTTTGAAGTAACCATTTTGATTATTTTACAGCCTTAGAGATACGATCATGCACGGAATTGCTATAAAAAGTGGTCCTACCCAATGCCGGATTAATGAGGACCTACTGCTAAAAAGAAAGCGCATTATCGATAGTAGAAATATCGCAGTACCGTTGGCTCATTCTTGGAGGGAAGGAGAAGTCCAGAAATATCCCTTTTTAATCCGGCACTGGTTTTATTTCTCATTACAGCCATTGTATTTTGTCAGGATAGTGTGTCTATATAACATGTAAGCAATATTTCTTTATATGTAAAATATATGTAATTCATAGTTTTACATCCTGAAGATACCTGGATGAGAGAGCAGTTGAAACTGAGTGATCCCGTACCAAAAAGAAAGACGTATCCTAGCAGTTGTGTAACTACAGATGTTGGTCCCCCTCGAGTGTCACGCAGAGCCACCTACCGATTGTTCGCACAAGACAGTCTGCCAGGTTAGATATGATCTAGCTCCTTCCTGGTAACGCTAAATATACTATAGTTAACCTACCTTCATTATATGAGTGACTTTAGTGCCCTCTAACGATTAAATTAAAGGGGAATTAAAAATAGAAAATTACAGGGTCACCAAGAAAAGACGCAACAGGAATAACTATATTTTGACTATATAATGTATATTGAGTTGGCACTGGTGAGGTTGGTATCATTAAATGCAAGATATGGAGTGTCTTATTCAAGAAAAAACATATTCATCCAAGACTATTATCGACTGAAGTTTTCCACAAATGCAATCAGCTTTTCTCCAGACATACCCTCCACAGCAGCTGCGATTTCTCCTTTCAGTCCTTCAACAGTATGTAGATTATTCCTATAGACATTGTCCTTCAGGAAATAATTACAGACTTTCATATCTAACGAGTGTGGTAACCAAGGCTATTTTACAGAAAATGCGGAACAAATATGTAGATTGTTCCATATTTTCTGGAAAAGTAATCTTGTACGGCTTGTATTGATCTTGTATTGGTGAATGGCTGGCAATAAAATCCATCAATTTCTATACTCAGGATGTTGGTATTGTTGTTATCGAGGTAACCACCCTTCGCAAATCTTACTTTAAACTCAAGCTACACTCTAAGAAAACTGCCATTTTGATAGAACTTTTTCATACAAAAAACACACTGCTCGGTAATGTATCTCATTTTACTTATATAATTTTGCCGCTAAGATGCATCACTAACTGGTTGTAATAGCGTTTTAGGAGCATCAGCGACTAAGTCCATATTACTCTGTGTATATTGTCTGTAAATTGCGCGTGTTCTGAGATCGATTTTCTGTTCGCTGGAAAAAAGAGAAAAAACCTTTCCGGGATTTAAAAAAAAAAAAAAAAACACGACTGAGAAAATAAAAATTCCTCATGTTATCGAAGGGACTCGAATCCGAGTCTTTTCCACCCAGTGTAGGAGGACGGCGATCTTACCAACTGTGCTATCCACGAGGGCTCACTAACTGCTAAAAAAAATCCTACGTATTTAAGAACTTAACTTTCCTTATTAAGTGGTTAACTTAACTACATTTTTAATGCCAACCCAATACATAAAAAAATATAAGCATTCAAAACTGTTGCGTCTTTTCTTGATGACCTTGCAGATTTCTTTGGGGAGTTTTTAACCGCTTAAGGACAGTATTGATAAATCCTGTCATGAGCTGAGACATGATATTTCCATTTATCTTACCAGAGTCATACAGCTCTGACCTCGAACCAAGCGATGGCAAGAGAATTCACAGCTACGACCGCAGAACTGCAAATTCCGATACAGAAGGTGGAGGTGAGTTAACCCGCTCTCAATGTTCTGTGTTCTTCTAGCTTCAATCCTCTTTTGATTGTTCAAGGTTTATTTGCAATAAGTTTCATAAAGATATTGAGAAAATGCTTTTGAATCTGTTTCACTTGTAGGTTTTGAAATAGTGAATCGACGCAAGCTTGACATCTCTACACGAAGAAGAATGACCAGGGATTTTGGCCAACGCTCACAGAATGATCCGAGGTCTGTTGCTTTAGGTAGGACGGTAAAATAACACACAATACACTAAAGTAAACCAGTTCGTTCGTCTGTCTGTTCTCTTTGTGAAACCCTTGGTGTTCGTAACCCAAATGTATTCAACGTAACTCTGTTAGCATTAGATCAGCATAGGAAACACTGCCGTACTGTATTCTAATAGTTAAATATCACTAGTTTAAAAATTGGTATGTTTTCACAGTACAGCTGTTGCCATAACAAGATCAGTGTGACGTATTGTTCAATGGAAAGTCGTTTCATACTTTGTGCACATCTATAGTTTTATATTACAGAAACAGCTTATTGTTCGAGCAGCTCACAGGATTATACTGAGTTGTATACTTTACACACATTACTATAATATTCTGTATTATCATATACTAAGAAATGTCTGTTTTAAACTTACAGATTCTCTCGCTGCCACAAATGAAGAGGGAGTGGAAAAATCCAAAAGTCCGGATCAGCGGCATGAGAAGTCATGCCGTTTAGGACCAGGGCAGGTGGTGAAGGCTTCGAATTCATCTTTTGGGAGTGAGTAAAAGCTGTCATATTTCTAACTATTAAATATTATCTCTTTTTTTTTTATTGTAAACTTTGCCTACTTCAACTTAGGTGACTGAAGCTTACTAAAACCACGCTATTACTAAGATATTTAATGACATCAATAAACTGCTGTTCAATACTTTCTGATAAATAACATAGTTTCAGAAATGGTTAGCAGAAAACATCATATTCTTTACCTACTGGTCAAAATAATTACGGGATCACAGCATGTTGCATATGATAAATTTTCTGTTTATACTCCGGCACGACAACCAAGTCAGTAGAGTTTACAATAAATCGTCAATACAAATATTTATCGTATTTAGTAGTCACGGGCTGACATCAGTAAGTTCAAGGTAAGTTCCAATCAGTGTAGGTCGAAACCGTTCAAAGCAATTCCAGAGTGAACAGTAATTTCAGGTTTATTTAAACATGATACGTCAGAAGAAATATACTGTAAGTTTGTTGGAAAGTGTTTGTCACCGATGCGGTGATAAAATCAAGGTATCAATGAGTGTTTTCCAACTCATTAAGTGGCACTGGCCAATCTGAATAACTTCAATAAGTCTTCCTATAACATCTCGGATCTGATCGATAGAATTAAGGAGAAGCAGAAGACGCATGCAGGCCAATCCACACGGATGATATCCTCACCTTCCAACGTATTAATGACTAGCTATGCCCAATGGGGGTTGAACGTTGTAATCTATTCGAAAGAACACTTCTCCTCCAGTACCAACATGGGAAAAGACCATGGGCCGCAGGATACTATCTCTATATCTACGTGCAGTCAAGATCGAATTCCTGATAATACAGAGGTGAATACAGAAACTAATACTGCTTCATACCAGCAATCCACCTCCGTGTAACTGATTGTGTTCCTGTTTATACACAGGGTTGCTTCCGGTTCCTTTTTTTTACACCACATGATGTGAAAGAGGAACCAGAAGTGAACTAGGATCCGACTACAGATTGTACCTGGACTTATCTGTAAAGAACGCATGGCGCCATTCCTCGTCAGTCTAATTGCAATGTTCGAGTAATGACAAATCCCGTATAAATCCATGCCGTCCCTGATGCAATGCATCTGAATAGCTGGATAGAGGTCAAGCGTTGATTGACGGCCAAAGAGAGAGAGAGAGAGAGAGAGAGAGAGAGAGAGAGAGAGAGAGAGAGATCGTTAGAAAAATCAACCTGAGATGAAATTTTCAGAAGCTTCAATAATCGACAGGTGTGTTGTCTTTTACAGCTGTAGTTCACGAAATAAGATAGGTCTGCGCCATGGTCAAGCATTGTACGCAGAATTTGGCCTATATTGTGGGAGAACTTATTTATTAACATCTTCATATCAGTCTGTAGTGCAGTGATATCCTAATTCTTTTGACCAGTTTATTTCACCAATGTCTCATTCCCTTTTCTCCGGAATGGTATATAGGTGATAATCTGAACGGAAAGATGATAATCTGCAATGATCGTTGCAGATTATCACCTTCACCAGCAGTTATTCATCCAAGCTGCTGACGTCTTTCATCTTGTCAAAGCATGTTTACATAGTAAAGTGCAACGGATTTCCACAATGTTTTCTACCCAGAAAGGGTTAAGAGGGCAAAGTGAGTCCAGGCACAATTTCCTTAAACACCTAAAGGCATTATGAAGCTTTAGCTAAAATTCTGTCATTAGACTAATACGTCAAAATCAGGAAATGAATTAAGTACTGCCCTATGCAATTCAATGGAGCGCATGCTCTAAACAATTCATGTGCTACAATAAACTGGCTGCTGACGTTCACGGACTGATTTGCACATTGTGCAAATCGGTCAGCTGTGGCCGTACAATGCCCAACTGAACATTAACATTACAAAGGAAAATTACCTCACTTTTAAGAAAGTTCGATTGCTGAAAGTCGAGAGTTTCAAAGAAAGGAAGCCGGAAAAATTCAGAAAAAAAAAAAAAAGGTTTTGAGTGATTTTTAGAGTTGGGAGAATGATGGAGGAAACAGATGAATTTGACAGAATGGGGTAAAGAGATTTTAAGCCGGAGGAGATTCCAGATTACGAAGTCTCTGACTTCGTGATCTAAAATCTCCTCTTTTTGAGAGCAGACGTCAGCAGCTTTGAAGCAAAAGGAGCCATAGAGAATAAATGAGATGAGTGGTGATGAGGTAACCAATAACTAAAGTTCTGTAAGAAAAAGTAAGTGGGGCGCAATTTCCTCAGTGGGGCTGGCAGACTGTAGATGAAATTGGACATCATTAGAACTAAGACCATGTATATTTGTGAAACAAATGAGGCCGTTTTTTGGGAAGTTTTTGCATATACGTTTGTTCCATTAGCTGTTTGATATAACAGATTCTCGGTAATTCTCCTCGCACACGCGTGCGCGCGCGCGCATGTGCGGGGAGAACAACCGAGAATCTGTCACACACACACACACACACACACACACAAAGCTCTCGTAGGTAGTAGTAGGATCGCCGTCCTCCCCACGCCGGATGGAAAAGACCTGAGTTCGAATCCCGTCGATGACGGGAAGAATTTTTATGGGCCTTTTTCACAAAGTGGCTGAGTTAGTCGGTTTCAGACAAGGGTAGCATAGTTTTTTCATCCGGAAACTCGTGTTTTTCGTCCAGCAAACAGAATCGACCTCAGAACACGCGCAATTTACAAACAATATACATGGAGCAACATGGCCTCAGTCGCCGATGCTCCTAAAACTCAATAACAACAATACACGTTACTCTAGTAACGGATGGCAGAGTATAGGCAACGAGATTATACACTAGATATCCGGATACCTGCTAGAGTATTACCAACAGGGTCGGTTCGTTGGGCTATCTAGCAATTGGCCTGCGAGAACCCTTTTAAAGCTTTATCTTCGCAATACAAGGAATTGCAAGACACGACACTGCTGGTGTCCAAAACATGGCTCAAAGTGCAGGATAGAAGATCCGGGGAGACTGGTTTCGTTACTTCATGCTTCCATCAAACACATCAAAGTGATGATACTGCTGTTATTGTTGGAGTGGTTTTTATTTATTTATTTATTTATTATTATTATTTTTTTTTTTTTTAGTGCAAGGATTACTATGGCCAAATTACATCTAGGTCATATTGCATTGGTCGATGAGAATCATGTATCTATTTGGTAATTCTGTGACAATAGGTACTACCTATTATCACAAAAGCTCTGGCATTTTGTGTGATGTGGAATACACATTTCGATCACTGTTTATGTTGTTTTACATCGATGATTACCTCCAGCATGCTATAGTTAGTATTTCTACTTTGCACTTGAACGAGAAATATATAGAGTTACTAAGAGTGACACTAGCGAAAGATGTAAGAGCATTTGGCTTTCGCAGAAAGACACCAGGCTTTGATTGGCTCATAAGTGGCACGTGATGATTGCCACTAGGGAGTGGCAACCATCATCACTAGGATATTCGTAACAAACCTCAAAGAACAAAGTAGACGTATACTGATATCTTTGGATGAGTTCCTCGTGCGCACATTCTGCCAATTCTGTCATCACTTTCGTACTGCAGTACAAAAATTTTCCATCCTATTCAGGTGTTCCTAACCAAAAGGGATTAAATTCGTATGTACCTTCTAATTTAATTAGTTATAGTCCTTCTAATTTTGCTCAGCCATCCACTTCGGCTTTTCAAGTTTCAAAATTTGTAAATAAAACACATGGCCAGAAGATTCAATTTTAAAAAAAAAAAATCTCTTTAAATCCATATATTCCCATTACCGCAACATGAAAATGAACAAGTAAAAAAATATAATAAAAAAGCAAGTAAATAAATTCGTATTAAAATTAGATGTAGAATAAAACAGAATGCATTTATTATTTATAGAATTAGTATTGATAGTGGAAGTTTATACAGTATTGGCCAAAAAAAAAAAAAAAAATTTCCGTATCACCTATCCATCCTCTCCAATAGTTTGTCTAGTTCTTCCTTGAACTTATTCAAATTACCTACTTCCGCAACAACGGAAGCTTGTTCTAGCAATCAACCACCCGTTGACTGAAAGCAAACTTCCGCACATCTATTTTGCAAACATCCGTCCTCGATTTGAATTATGTCCCCTCGTGTGCATAGTCTGAACAAGCTGAAGAATCCCACCAGCACTGAGTTTGCGCAAGCTATTCAAAGCCTTAAACACCTCAATCAGATCAACTCGTAGGTGCCTACTCTCCAGACACTGCAATTTATAGAACTGAAGCTTTCCTTGGTAAGAGCACTCCTTTGTTCCTCTCACCAATCTCGTTGCCCTTCTCTGTACCCGTTCAACTAGCTCAACATCCCTCCTAAAATGAACCCGCTAGACCTGTATGCAGTACTCAAAATGTGGCCTGGCCATTGCCTTATACAATGGGTAACACCTCTTTGTCCCTGCTAGCAAAATACCTATATATCACTGACAAAACTCCATAAACTGTCCTGGCAGCATGTCTGCAATGCTAAAATAACTATTGTGTATCATTCTAGAGAGCTTTCCATCTGTTCTGAATTCCTTCTGTCGGCAGGAGAGAGAGAAGTTCCACGGCTTCTCCGAATTCTATAGATTAGAGCCAAATTCCAGCTGGCTGCTATACTGGCGGAAAGTCTTCTACTACGATCTATGTTATCATTCTGGAGGGGGGGTAATGTGCCTGCACATTAGTAATTTCTTTCCTATTTGCGCGGTAGCACATTGGTCATAATTACCGTCCTCCCCACACCCGGTGGGAGAGGCGCGAGTTCGAATCCTGTCCATGAGGGAGAAACTTTTATGGATTCTCTAGCTGAGTTGACGGGTTTCAGGTGTAGACAGCAAGTTCCCCCCCCCCCACCAGAAATACTGGTTTTCTTCCAGCAAAAAACAGGCAAATTAACCAGAGAACACATGCAATTTATGGACAAATGTATTACACATGAGCAGATGAGTTAGTTCTCTAGGTCCTAATATGACAGGTTTACTTCTTTAATAAGTTTATTTTCTTAAACATTACTGGAGCCCAAGTACTTCTGAGAGAGGTGGAAGTGTATATATCTTAACTGTAGGCTTGAATTAATGGTATTCTTAAAATAAAGTTAACGTTATTTGATTTCTGCCAAAACCTTATTACAAGCACATCCCTTGGAGCTAAATAAATGTATAATTTATAAAATATTATTATAAATTAAAAATTTGTAAAAATTTGACTAGTACCGTTTATTTTGGTTTTCCACAGATCAAAGAAACTTAGGTGACATAAAGATGGCTTTCACAGTTACCAAAAATCAACTTTTAGTAGAAGTTGTAAGGGCTCGTGGACTCAAGTGCCATAACAGTAGTAGGCAATTGCCAGGTAAGTGTGCACCGAACTGGGGAACGTACTTATGTTTGTATCTTACTAATGACGTAATGTGTCTCTATTCTATAAACTCCACTGACCAATATGGTCATCTCTGAGTATGAACAGATTTTTTTGAGTACCTACAATCTTGCTTTTTTTTTACTCGAAAGTTATCATGAGAGAGGATACTAAGTTCTTGGCCTGTAACAGAAAGAAACAAGATAATCCAATTACACTGTACTGCCACTTTATTAGATACACCCCTGCTGTGCACACAAATAGCTTGTCCCACAATGTTGCAAGTCACATGACCACAGTTGTGGATATAAAAGCAGCAGAACCTTCCTAGTATCAGTTAAGCGTACAAACCGTAGCAAGAATGGGGAAAAGGAGTGATCTAACGGACTTCGAACGTGGCATGGTAGTAGGACAAAGCATCTCTGAAACGGCAGTTCTCCTGAATTTTTCACGCACCACAGTTTTAAGGGAGTATAACACGAATGGTGCAACGAACAGAAAACATCCTCTCAACGGCACTCCTGTGGAAGAAAATCGCTTGTTGGTGAGAGAGGTCAGAGGAGGATGGCTAGAACTGTGCAAGTAAACAGACGGGCCACGATGTCGCACATCACGTCAGAATACAATCTTGGTGCGCAGAACAAAATATCGCAACGGACCACTAGTCACACTTTGTCGCGAATGATCGGGCTACAACAGCCGACGGCCACATCGCGTACCTTTGTTATCAATGAAGAACAAGAGAGCTCGCTCCCTGTGGGCACAGCAACACCAGCACTGGACTATCGAGAATTGGAAAACAGTTGCTTGGTCTGACGAGTCGAAGTTCCTGGTGCAGCATGTTGATGGAAGGCTCAGAATTTGGCGAAAACAACATGAATCCATGGACCCGTCATGTCTGACGACTAATGTGCAAGGTGGTGGGGCAGTGTTATGGTGTGGGGAATGTTTTCTCGGTACACGTTAGGTCCATTAATACCCATAGATTCACGTCTGAATGCCACATCGTACCTAAACATCGTTGCTGACCAAGTGTTGACAGTTTTTCCTCAGTCAGATGGTTACTTCCAGCAGGATAATACGCCGGTGCACAACGCTCGAATCACTATGGCATGATTCCAGGAACATGACAATGACTTTTCTTTGCTGCAGTGGCCCACTCAGTTCCCGGATCTCAATCCTATTGAACATCTTTGGGATGAGCTGGAACGGGCTGTTCGCTGCAGGCGAATAGCCCTTTCCAGCTCATCAAATCTCAAGGAACTGGTGAGATTTGATGATCTGATTACACCTCCTTGAGATTTGATGATCTGATTATACTTCCGTCGAATCTCAAGGAACTGCGTGCCACACTCATGTCTGCATGGTTCTCCATTCCTGCACAACGTTTTCAGCATCCTGTTCAAGCCTAGAGCAACTCAAGCTGTTTTGAAAGCTAATAGGTACACCCTACTAGGTAGGTGTACCTAATAAAGTGGCAGCACAGTGTATATACTAACATACAAGTTAGTGCAAAAGCACCATTTTAACGTAGCGATCTACCAAAGTAGTTAAATTAATTAATTAAATTGCCATCGTTTTGGTAATATCTCATATTGTGAATACCTTCACAACGAGTTGCCATGGTATTGTACTGCCTCGAATAAGTAACAATTTACCAGTGGAGAAGACTATTGTTATTTATTCTCAGCGGATATCACCACCCAGACGGCGCACCGTTTCAAAGCTGTCAAAGCACCGTCTGGGTGGTGGTATCCGCTGAGAATAAATAACAGTAGTCGTTTCCACTGGTGAATTGTTACTTATTCGAGGTAGTACAATACCATGGCAACTCCTTGTGAAAGTATTCACAATATGAGATATAACCCAAACGATGCCAATTTAATTAATTAATATAATTACTTTGGTAGATGGCTACGTTAAAATTACGCTTTTGCACTAACCTATATGTTAGTCATTCTACCTCGTAGCATGAGGCCTTTGCCCTTAAATATTTTATAGTCCAATTACACACATATTTCATTCAACATATTCACCTTTCTACTCCACACACTTCTACGATGTTCCAGCATTTGTAAACCTCTCAAATAGAAATCGAAACAATGCTCCCCAAACCACACTTCTACTACTCGTATGACGTCATCAGTTGCTCAAATTTGATACTCCTTAAATGTCTTTTGAGATTTGAGACATATGATGCCTCATATCTTCGGTTGCAAGATGTGATAAATATGGGGGATGATAAAGAAGCCGGAAGCCTAATTCAGCCAATTTGGCATGTGTTTGATGTGTTGTGTGTGTGTGTGTACATGCACCGCATCACTGTCCTGCAAAAAGAGCACTCTCTCCTCGGGCGAGCCTTCCCCCTAGGTTTGGCCTTCAGTTTGTACAAAAGTGATGAATAATTCTCAGCAGTTATCGCTTTACTAATTTTCGGAGTAAAGAGCGTAGTGGTACACGCTCTTTGAATGAACCGTGGTTCAAGTTCGCGTGACTACTAAATATACTCAACAGACATAATCGGAACTTCTTCGGGGGGGGGGAAGCCACTGTGCTTCCACTCCGACGTTTCTTTGGTTACTGGATCATAATGAAACAACCTTGTTATATCCACCGTCACAATTCGCACCAAAAAGTCATTTGTACCTTGCTCAAAATGATGAAGAATGGCACTTGAAGACAGGATGAGCACCCCTCATATGGAGAACATTTTTGCCGATAATTACAAATATATAGATCACTCCCAACTAGGCAGTCACAATCCCCGTTCTTCCGCACCATGTGAAAAAGGTCTGGGTTTGAATCGCATCTCAGCGAGAACTTCTATCGGTTTTTTTTACAATGGCCAAATTAGTCGGTCTCGAGTTTCTTGGTTTTTCTTCACATAATTAGGGTTTTTGTTCTCAGCAAACAAACCAACAGAAGAGTACAATTACACACACAATATATGCCTCATATCCTTGGTTGCTTATAGCCTGAGCCACAGAACCAGTAACTCTGTGACAGAGGATGAAATAAGCAGGACTGTTTTTTGGCTGTATGAATCATTGCGTTTATCGTTCTTCGTCATGGCTTCTTTCTTCGTTTCCCCACTACCGACTTTTTCTTTTATTTATGAACTAACTTACGTTTCTCACGTAATCACTGTCCTCCCCACACAGTGTACAAAAGGCCAGGATTCGAATCACGTTAATGATGCGAAAAAGCATATTTTTAGTTGGCGGCTGAGTTAGTTGGTCACAAGCGTGGATATCAAGATGTTTTATCCCCAGAAACTTGAGTGTTTCGTCCAGCACATCAGGCAAATCAACCAGAAAACACACAATTTATAGTCATAATACACATGGGCAGATGAAATAGCTCTTGGGTGGTCCTCAACTGACAAGTAACTTAGATTCCCCTGGGTGCAGATTCCAAAAGAACTTCCCAGACCTTAAATTTACTTCCACATTTTTTCCTTCCAACCTCTCTTTCCGTGCACAAACTTCCAACCTTCTGCGATCTCTACTTTCCTTTTGGGTGAGACACCACTCTGCTCCCATTAGTCAAGATTACAAGCTTCACCTCTTCTGCATTTCTTTGTTCTTTCCGTTCCGTTTATCACGCTTGGACTGTACTGGACGGTGATGTAATTACAGTAAGTTGTTCATCATTTCCCTGACCTCATTTTCTCAACTAGACCGGACATAGCCGAGTGGTCAGGAACGAAAACGTAGTGGTACACGCTCTTTGAGTGAACCGTGGTTAAAGTCCGCGTGACTATTAAATATGATCAACGATTGTATTCACGATTTGTTGTAAACCCAATCCACTGATCTTGTGATCGTGCCGGGTATGAACATTTTAGTTATTTTTACTAAAACAGTGCATTTTCCTTGAATATAATGTTAACTTGTTACTTAAACCCAAATTTGTGTACGGTAACATTATTTTTTCTTATTTATTTCAATAAGAGCGAACTCTTATTGAAATAAATCTTAGTGAAATCGGTCTATTCTGTGTCTTTCCTCGATATTCCATGGTTGTCGATCACTGCAGTCTTTAAAAATTGGTTCCGTTATTCAAGCATTCATGTTATTTTTGTTGGAAGGATAATTGATAAGACTGGGTCAAAACTTCTTACCGGGGAAAACAAATAGAATGTATCGGAGGTCAGAGTGTAATACTGAAAATCATACCGGATCCGGCCCACCGGGGTTTCCCCGGTAAGTCTTATGGCCAGTCCACCTCTGGTATGAGTGTAAAGATTGAAAAGTGGCAAAATAATTGGTCGAAAAAGACCGTTCGGTTCACACAACAACCTAAAAAAGGGAGTGCACCTTGCAAAGTTAACAGAGCAAGGTCTGTTACTTCCCCAGACAACAAAATTACTGCATGTTGCTAAACAATAGAATAATCGAAAAGTGGAGCCGATTTCAAGCCATTGATGCAGGAGATACACACACACTTTATGTTCACAAGAGGTTGTTTTGACATGTTATCAGTTTAATATGCAAATTTTACTTTTTTGAACTCCTTTTACTATAATCATCATAATCCTTCTACCTGGTGGAAAATACCTGAGTTCGAATCTCGTAAATGACGCGAAGAATTTTTATGGGCTTTTATTCGCAACATGACTGAGTTAATCGGCCTCATAGAAGGGATAGCATGGTTTTTCCAGCAAACTGGCAAATCAACCACAGAATACCGGAAATTACTGATACAATATATTGTCGCCTTATAGACTTTAGGTGCTTTAGCGCTTAACACAAATAAAACACATAATACAACTCGTTAGTATGTACAATGATAGATGCTGTTTATCTCCTTATGCCTTTAATACAGAGAGAGAGATAGAGAGAGAGAGAGACAAAAACAACGTTTATATATTCTATAGGCTTGTTTGAAGAAACAAGGCTAATACAAGCACGAAGATAGCCATAAAGGATGGCAGTTCCGTTTTGATACACTTGTAGTCAGCATTGGAAGAATGATGAAGTTACTTTCAAAGAAGCTTTCCCAACGTTCAGAATCTTGTCTTTAAGCAGGCTACTGAAGAAAAACGCTGTCTGGTAGCAAAAATAAGCTCGGATGCGTTGGCTGTTTACAGTATGCGACTAGGTATTAAGGCGTTACTGGGGTAATTAAGGTAATTTAAATAAGGCATCAATACATACAAGTACCTGTATATTGTATCTGTAAATTGCGTGTATACACAGTTGTTAGAATTGCTGTCCTCCCCAAAACCGGGTAGAAAAGCCCTGAGTTCGAGTCACGTTGATAACGTGAGGAATTTTTATGGGCCGTTTTTACAACGTAGCTGTTAGTCGGTCTCAGATAACATGACGTTTTCTCCCGGAAACTCAGGTTTTTCGTCCAGCAAACAGAAAATCGACCACAGAACACACGAATGTACAGACAATATACAAGGCGCAATATGGGCTTAGTCACTTATGCATGAGTGAATTGTGACGTTATAAAATTAGGTTAACGATACAGCTTAGATCTTCAAAATTAATGAGTAACTCATGCTATTTTGACCTTTTCAAAATTAAAAAAAAATAGGTCTTCTTCATCCTCTGTTGCGAAAATGGCCTTGGCCGGCACGATTTGGTTCTTTGGTTCTGAGCAAACGAAACTAAAGTCATGATACATTAGTTTAGTACATTAGGATAATCGCATGCTTCAGGTGAAGAAGCATGCGATGATCATGGCTCGCAATTCTGTACCAGCCAACTCGTAACAAAATAAAAATGATAATAAAAATAAAAAATAAAAAACTACAGCGTATATGAACAGAGTTTACAGGAAGCAAATCTTATGTGAAACCTTTATTTTGGTCTAATTAATGCCATCGAAACAATAACTAAACATATTAAAACTACATTTATCTTTCCTTGACATCAGAGTGTCATGCACTGTTGCCTCTTCAGAATTACACCGCTATTTTCTAATCAAATTTGAATTTTCACACTACAATTTGTGGATTGTTAAGTTCTGATTATAGTTCTGAATCATATGCAGACAACACAGTTGTGGTCAAGCGCGAGCATGCACAGCACACGCGTTCGGTGGAGCGTAGTTCAACTTCGCTTGACTATTAAATGCGGTGTATTCATTGTCGAAAAGAATTAATTGTAAACCCATTTCACATAATGATCGCGATGGATTTATACCCAAAACATATTTTAAAACTGTATTGGTTGTTTTTGTTTGTCGGATTTCACAAACCTCACTAGCAACTTACATTCACTGGCCGAAATATTATAAACTTTATTCAATATCTAGTAGGCCCATCTTTTGCCGAAATTATAGCCCGTACATGTCATGGTATGGATTCCGCTAGATGTCTAGATGTCTGACGGAAACTAGCTCCAGATTTGACCATTCTTCCATCAGGAAATTTGTCGTCTGCTGTATTGTGGTCGGTAGAGAATGCCGAAGCCGAACTGCCCTTTCCAACATATCCCAGACATTCTCAGATGGATTGATTTGGAGAATTAAGTGGACAGGGGGGATGTTGGAAATCACGGGAACTTTTTTGCAAGGTGAAAAGTGCCTTGTCATCTTGAAAGAATCCATTGGAGTCCGGGTAAAAATGAAGCACTGCAGAGTAACGTTGGTCCGATACGACAGAAAGATATTCATGAGAGGTAACACAACCTTCTAACGGTGTAAGTGAACTCCAATTCGTACAACCAGAACATACCCTATACCACGATACCACCAACAGCTGCCCAGGGCGGACACGAGACGTTCTGTATGTATGGCTTCATAACTTTCACACCGCACATTAACCCTACCATTGGTGCAAAAAGTATAAATTGATCACGTTGATCTTTTTTCCACGGTCCAGTCGAATATTTCGACTTTTTACAGAAAGAAGTGGCTTTTACAGGCGCACGACTAACAAAACCCTGATCCTTCAATCCCGCTGCATAGTTCGGTTATAAATGGGTCTTTCTTTGCCTAAATCAAATATATCAGTCATTTGCTGCATACTGGACCTTCTATTCTGACGTCCAATTCGCTTTTAATTTCTGCAGTTTCATTCTTGGCGTACCGACTTTCTGTCACATTTCTTCTTCTTCTGGGAGCTACATTCTCCTTTCGTATTCCTGCCATTGTATACTTTTGAGTTGGTAGCTTTCGACGCACCAGTTATTTCCTTTGTTTTCTCAATTTTGGCTCCTGCAAAACGTGATCCAACAATGACACCTTTCTGAAAATCAAAAGAATACCTATCTCCCCCATGAACAGATCGACGAAGAAGGAAAGTATGCAATATTTATCTGATACCAAGGAACTTTTCATCATATCATGTTACAACTTACATTTGCATACCGCGTGTTAACGCCAATTACAAAAGGTTTCCTTTTTTTTTTAGGTGAAACCTCAGTCTCGAAATGGATAAGGAAATATACTGTATATCGTTTCTATAAATTGATTATATTCTATGATCGGCTTGCTTGTTTTGTGGATGAGAACCTCGCGTCTCCAGGAGAAGAAAAAAAAATTGACTTCCATGCCTGAAATCAGTTAATTCCACCACAGTGTGCAAAAATTCCTTCCGTCTTGACAAGATTTGGACCAGGGAATATTCCACGCAGTGCGGAAGGCCAAAAATCATAATCACTGTGAAGGCTGATTAATTACAATTTGTCATAAGATTTCCACAGCATTTTAAACATTACATATCAAGCATTGTTTCAACACATTTTTAAAGAAAGGATTCCCTATTAACAAACTACATGTGTGCTTTAATGATGATGAGTTATTTACTAATACTACAAGATGGCGTGAACTCAATTTCTTTTTACTCTTTATAGATACTTATGTGAAGACCTACTTTAAAGATAGCGAAGGAAAAGTACAGAAGAGAAAAACCAGCGTCGTGCGTCATTCTGCGGACCCAAAATATCACCAGACTCTAAAATATCCATACATCGACACAAAACAACGAAAGCTATTAGTAAGTGTACAAATCAGTTAGTTCATTTGTTAAACTTAACAGTTAAATGATATTGATTCAGTTAATAATGTAAAACAGAACTATGAACTTCCACCATTAATACCTCGTTTAAACGCCTCTTCTAGCCTTTCGCCCAACGCAGAGCCTCGGTCACTACACTTTCGACCCCTCATTGCTTAATTTCAGCAACTTGTCCTTAACAATTCTTGGAGTTCATTAATCAGGAAAAACTTTTTTCTGAATGGGTTGCGTATAATTTTCGCCCAGGCATCCAAGAACATGAAGTACCAGGGTCGTACATGGATGCATATCGTTTATGGTAGGTTTGCCTGTGCTGAAGGATGAAAATTCTAAGATTTTTTTCCAACAATTTCGAGAAACTTCGTACAGGTGGATTCATAGGCATCAAAAGTTGGGGAGGGGGTAGACTTTACAACTTGTATTTTAAATAACTTTAACAATTTTTTTAAGAAGTCTATCAAAAAATTATTGAAGCTTCAGAAATGAAATACAACTTTTGGCGATATACGCCTATTTCATAAATTTATTCTTGAAGTAGCTTCTTGAAACTGATAATCTTGTTGTTTTTTTTATTAAAAAACGAATGAAACTCTTCACACAGCTCCCCTTCTATGGTATGTATTATCCTGAAATTATAATTCTGTTTCATTCCACTATGTATGGTATTCGAAAATATGTTCGACTTATGGCTGAAATTTCTTTAATTCCTTTATCTAAATGTGAAAAAAAAAAATCATTATAACACACTAGTGCTCAAAAGCTAAAAAAACTTCGAAAAATCATTATCGCCAACGATACTGTTAGAGAGAGAGGACGTGACTGACAATGCCTCTGCCTAGAGCATTTCAGGCATACTCTATTTGACTAAGGTTTAGAAATCTGAATAATCATTATACACGGGTTAACATACTTTGCCTTTGAAGTTATTTGTTCACTAGGAGAACTCACTCAAGACATGCATTATTCCTTAGAGGAAGGAACAGGTCTGTATGACCATCAAGAGTAATTGAAGTCTACATCATTAAATTGCCATTTCAAAACATTTCACTTTCTGCGATGACAGAGGGATATAATTCCCTCCGGATGAAAACACATCGAGAATCGCATTGACTCTATCTTGACTCATTAGTGAAGAGCACCATGACCCACTGCTCCTAGGCCTAATCAGCATGCCCTCAGTGCCAATTCAAACGGGTACGTTTGTGTATTGCGAATTTAGTCTCTTTTATGTAAAAATCAAGGGGACTTAGCCAATAGTGGTCATGCTGTTGTTGTAAGGTTTTGGGTGATCAGCAACTTAGGTCACATTGTGTTGTATATAATATGTCTGTAAATGTATATGGTCGATTTGCTGTTTGCCGGACGAAAAACCCGAGTTTCTGGGGAGAAAACCCACGCTACCCTCGCCAACTCAGCCACGTTGTGAAAAAGGCCCATAAAAATTTCTCACGTCATCGAAGGGATTCGAATTCAAATCTTTTCCATCCGGTTTGGGGAGGACCGACGGCGAATATACCACCTGTGCTACCCACGAGGGTCCAATAGTCGTGCACAAAGACTTCTTCTATATATGGTATAATGGATACAAGTGCCCCCCCTTTAGATCCGGCAAGCTCTGAAGCAAGTTTCCTTGCTGCTCAGCCTCTATGACGCCTCAGGGTTACTGAAAGATAACGGTCAATGGCACACAGGTGACACGAATGGCACCTTGGTCAGGTTTTCGAGAGAGAATCTGCATGTTTTGGAAATGGTTCCACAGTCTGCTTAAAATACTGAGAGATACATTCAGCCATTGGCCACTTCCGTTGACTTTGTTCTTTATTCTTATTGGTTTTTTTATTATTATTTTATTTCCTCTCTCTGGAATGGGCCCCAGAAAATATTTTTTCTTCATCCACTGGTATAGCACTACCTCCAATGGGTGATGGTTGTCTCATAGATGAGACAGGGAGATCTATCTATTGGAATTGGTCCACCTTCCCATGATATGGACGAGTACTGAGGGGCAACTTTCCAGGAGATTGCTACTTCTGGATGGCCAAACAACACAACACACAGAAACAAAACATCTGGTCCAATTAGTGTTACTGTACTTCAGCGATACGAGGCGCATTGAAACTGAAATTCTAGGAACCGTCCTAACAAAAATGCATATTATATTCTTATTAGTTCTTCGATTTGTTTTGCCCGTGAAAAATACCGAATTTCTAGGAGCGATAACCGCGGGACCCTCGCCTGGAACCAACTAACTAGGATATACATGTGAAAACGTCCGTATAAAAATTCCTCCCACCTTGACGAGATTCGATCACAGACTTTTTCCACACAGTATGAAAGCATGTTGCTCCTAACTACTACTATGAGACTCTTACAGAGGTTCTGAAAACAGGTTGTTTTTCATATCTTTATTCGATTTACATGTCGTAACAATAATAAGCTGGAATTCGCCCATATTTATAACCGAAATACAGCTGGAATTGGCCCACAATTATAACTGAAATATAGCCATTGGATGTCTGTATTTCGGTTATAAGTGTAAGTCTTTATTTACTTATTTTACAATTTAATCAAAAATTTCGCTTTAAGTTTCAAATCTACGATTGACATTCTTTAATACAACTGCATAGTGATTATAATATTAATGCTTTATTTCAGGTCATGGTCTGGGAAAAGCACAAAAGGTTTGAACACAATCAACCATACGGGGTCGTCGAAATTCAGCTGGACCGCCTGAATCTGAAAAACGTCACAGTTGGATGGTATGAACTCACTTCACCAAACAGCCCAGACGTAGATTCTATTGAGTTAACATGAAGAAAGAACTGTCTCAATAGATGAGAATCAAGAAGTGCTTCCGTTATTTCACTCTAAGTAAACTCCAGTGCAACCCCCACTGCAATTGTTATCACACCCCCTAATCGAGCTGAACTGGGAGTTTCTCATACGCAGATCTTTCATATTTCGATACAGCCACAACAACGATATTTATTCGCAAAAAATTTTGCAAAAATAAACTCCTTTTCCACGAATTCTGGTAACGTCGACCAACATTTACATATATTGATATACAAATATTAATACAAGAATATATTTTTGGTGTTTATAGTAATTTCTGTGAAACACATATCAGTTCTCTGTGGACTAGTTCAAGCACCTGCAATGTCTCATAGATCTATAACCATCTCGATGTTATATGTACAAAAGAAAGAATATAGTTTAATTCGCATTTGTTGCTATTTAAGCTTATGGTTATTAAGATAGCGTATTCTGCTGGTTATTATTCACAGCATATCGATAATATGAATAGTTCTTTACAATGTAAAGAGGTAAATCGGATAAAATTTTGACTATACAAGTTTCACCAATATATTTAAATTAGTTTCTTTTTCATAAATTTATATATCCACGCTGGTCAAAACAGTAAGGGGATTGCAGCATACGCAAATAACCTCGTGACATAATTGAAACTAAATTCTGAATAGTGTATGTTGAAAATGTTCAGAGAAACTCCATAGTAAGCGGCAATTGCTGCCAGGCCTCGGAGGTAGAGAGGGGCGTGAAATTAGGGGTCTACATTATCCAGGCTCGCAATAAGTCAATGGGCCTGGCCAAGACTTTAATACTGTATTACATTTTTAATAATCAGCAGAAAAATTCTACAAACTTAAAATAATAAAAACGTTTTTATTTTATAAATTTTCTTTCTTATTGATTTATTATACGTTAGAATCGATTTCTTGCTTTTCTACCCTCACATCTACATGGACACACATATACAAACACAAAGGGGGGGGGGAGCGTCCCGCACTTTGCACTAGGGAACGCGTTAGCTCTCGACGCTGCTGCTTTTATCAGAAGCAAAGTGGAGTAAGCTTGTAGAACCGCTTTTTGGGTCCCGTTTCTAGAGAAATGGCTTTAGTATGGGATATGGGTTCCTAGAAACCACCAGACATGTTTCTTACATGCGGTGTTTTGATAAATTAAGGTTCTGATGAGTTGTTGTGGAATCAGTTAGCACTGACGTATAAGCGCTATATTTAGCTAGTTAAGTATCACTGGAGAGTCATGATGAGATACAACACGTCTTCCTAGGGCTTCCCAGACTTCTCAACGGTAAGTCTGGGAAGCCCTAGGAAGACGTATTGGGGAAGCAGCTTCTAAAATGTTCTTGACAACCTCTGCCCTATAAGTTTGAACGTTGTAGTCCATCAGAAGGAACTCTTCGTCTGCAGCACCACCATATGGATGGATATCATATCCATCTGCGTGCAGTCGGGGTCCTGTTATTGATGACGTGAAGACCACCACGTACAGAAATCCATCTCCATCGAACTTACTGGGTTCCTCTAAGTTCACAGGGTTGTTTCGGATTCCGCTTTTATGCCACAGCAGGATCCTACAAAGATTCCACTACAGACAGCATCCAGACTGACCCGCGAAGAAAAGAGAGCGCTATTCCTTCTCAGTCCAATTACGATGTTCGAGTGTCCATATTCTTCTGATCCTGCAATGTCGGACACTTAATAAGACACACACCATAAATCTCGCATAAAGTGCATATCTGTATAGACCATTTTGAATGGATTCGGTTGACACCCGGTTCTATATTGCTTCTGCAAGGAGTCCAAAGAGCTAGGTAGAGTTCAAGCGTCGATAGTCATAAGAGAGAGAGGGAGGGAGAGAGAGAGAGATCTTATTTCTTGACGTGGTGGTCCACCTGGCCTCCAACCCTGACCTGGGTAGTCTGGGTTTCTTGGAACCGATTCCACAAGATCTTGATGACAAACTCAAGAAGCACAAATTGACATTGTAACTATCCCGCTTCCAGCTTCGAGATGAATCTGCAAGCGAGATTACGTCATAGATGGCATTTTTTGACCTTTCACTGTGTTAATTAGCAGGTGTGTTGTCCAATAGTATGCAGTGATCGCTTAACTGTTTTGACCAGTGTATTTATAGCTTAATTTTCTTTTATTCTGTAACATTATACGCATTTTTAAGCTTTTGAAATAAAAAAAACAACATAAAATAACAATTAAGTGGTAATCCACAGAACGTTAGAAATACGCTGATTGAGTAAATTGATTTTCTAATAACAATTTCCCTATTGCTATTAATTGTGGTGCATATATATGACACACATGTATGTGTATATATGCACACACAACTCAAACAAAATGAGTACAGACAAAGCCTTATAAAAATGCGATTTTCTACTCTTACTAAGCGGTTACGTCAACAAGGTGGACCAAACCCAATTCAGGTGTATATTTGTAACAACTATTTATGATGGAATATTTTATATCGAAACCTATTATAGAACACAACTTATGGAAAGCTATAGATATTTTTGTGGAATTCCCGCAATAAGTAATTATATAAAACTAGATTTGTAGTTAGTTTTAAAAGTAGCAACGTAGTACATACTAACGCAGATATTTATAACTTTTAACGCAGAATATACAAATAATTAAATATTCCGATGGAACTGCTAAATTTCTTAAACATAGGCACGAAAACTGCCATAAGAACTTAGATTCAAGGTGAACAAATTTCGTGAGTTGGAATGCATTAAAAAAAAAAAAAAATTTAATTTTAAGATTTTCACCGTCGCATGGAGTCTGACAGTGAAATTTGTAGTATGATTGTGCGCATGCGTTAATAGACATGTTTGCGCAATTCGCATAAGTAGTAACTAGTAACCTGAATAGATCTCTGTTTTCCAGAAAAATAAGGGTGGGGAAATGAAAATTATTTATTTAAATCAGATAAGTTATATGAACCTCGTATATCTTATCGTTCGCAGCTACAAGAGATATGGGCCGACCTTCTTATACAAAATTTAGTACGAAAATCCCAAAGAATATTCTAAATAAGACCAGAAATTTTAAAAAGGATCCGTGGTGCTCTTCCAAATTTCTCGCGATGCTTCTGAAGGGGAAGGGGAATTGGAGGAATATGGAATTGGAAGTAAAACTTCTCTGTAGGCTAGCAAAATATATGAAAATTTGGTGTCGATCGTCTGGACTTTTTCTTTTTGGAGTTGCTCTTAGTATTGCACTACTTTGAAACAGATGCCTGACCATACGAGTAACTGGCCATTTATTTAAAAGATGAGACTGCCATGACAGCCTCTTTCAGGACTAACTGGTCCTTCATCGAATAGCAGGTGTGCTATAGCGGCAAGACGTGAGAGAGAGAGAGAGAGAGAGAGAGAGAGAGAGAGAGAGAGAGAGAGTGTGTGTGTGTGTGTGTGTGTGTGTGTGTGTGTGTGTGTGTGTGTGTATAAGCGCCAAAAACCCAGACAACCAAAACATAAATTTCTGTAGAGAGAGAGAGAGATGGGGTAGAAACAGGGGGGATGTCAAAATTAGGCCTAAAATCTCTCCTGGAGACCACCAAAACAAAGATTAAAAATTTGTAGTAAATAAAGGGAAAGATATCGAATTGGAAATGATCCCAAAAACCTGCCCCGAGAATAATATACGCTAAAACTGTAGATCTGATTTTACCCGTCGAGTAATGCTCAAAAATATCTGAAATATAATTTCATTTATTTTATAAAATCAAAAATAAGGAAGTACTAAGAAAGTAATTGGACACTCGTATCAAAGATTGTATAAGTTTTTAAGCATTCATGCAAAAAAAAGTGACATTTCTCTCTTTCTAAGATGCTTGCAGGGCTAATCTTTTCTTGCAATCCAGCAGGATTTAAACTGCAGAGAAAATGCAATGGTCTTAAGTCTAAAAAAACAAGATTGCCTGTGCATCGAGTTACTCTAGTATTGCACTACTTTCAAACAGATGGCCTCGCCAAACGAGTAATTGGTCATTTATTTAAAAGACGAGACTGTCATGACAGCCTCTTTCAGGACTAAATGGTCCCTCATCGTCACATAGTCACTCGTCTTGCCACTATAGCACAGGTGTGCTATAGTGGCAAGACGAGTGTGTATGTGTGTTAAGCTATTCTGTCATCTGCATGCATTCTGTGGTAGATTTTGCTGTTTTGCTGCAAAAAAACAGCTCAATTTCTGGAAGAAAAACCATGCAACGCTCGCCTGAGACCGATTAACTCAGACGCCCATAAAAAATATCGCGTTATTAATGGGATTCGAATCCAGGCATTTTCCACGCGGAGATATCCACTGTGCTGCAGCAAGGGCAGTGACAACGCACAGACAAAACAGTTGTAAAGAATTTGTTCGATATGAGCAGCAATAGAATATAGGATGAGGGACCAGTTAGTCCTAAAACAGGCTGTCATAGCAGTCTCATCTTTTAAACAAATGGCTAATTATTCTTTTGACAAGGCCATATGTTTGAAAGTAGCGCAATACCAGAGCAACTTGTTACAACTGGAAGTTTGTTCTGCTAAAAATTAAGACCATTGCATTATCTATGAAGTTTAAACTTTGCTGGCCGCAAAAACTGAAAGGAAAAGATAATCCTGCAAATATAAGAAGAAGAAGAACTCTTTATTATATCTTAACTTCCCCCTGACCATATAGCTTTAGATGAAATTTCTTTTAGTGCTATCTCTTATTGAGTAAACTTCGTAACTGATTGCGAACTGCCCTTGCAACATGCTTATTGCGAAATTCCCAGCCACAATTATGTGGCTGGTCATATAAGGATTGCATCAGCCGGTGCTAATTTGATGTCACCTGAGAGTAAAGAGAGACAGACAGACAAAATATGCCCAGTGTGGGTATAGCTGGAAAATTTTATGCTTGATTAAATCTATGCTCAATCTCTTCTATAAACAGCGAAAGCGTACAAAGAAAATTAATTCCACACAACTGAAGTTTTTCTCGCCATTATAACTAGTTATATAACTCAGGTGTATGACTAAAGTAGAGAGAAAAATAACAGGCAGCTCAAAATCATGCAGATTTCCACTTCGCACTAATGCTATGGAAGAGAAGGCCTATGAATAACCTTATGACGCCTGTTTTTTTTTTTTTTTTTATATCCTATGCTGTAGTTGTAATGGCAGCAAAAACGAAACTTAACGATCTTTGTTATTACGTACGTGAATTTCTCCATAGTACATTAATCAAAATACCATTACTCCATAGTACACTAATCAAAATGCCATGCAAATTGATAAACGCTGCACATACTTCGTTATAATTATTGCTCTTGGAATAGTTATATATTTTCTTATTCTCCAATATGAAAATATTTTTATTTTTCTGAACAGTTTCACTGGTATTTTGTCCGATACCGTGCGAATCACGCATTTAAAACTGACATTACAGTACATGACAACATTGCTGTGACTATGCTTATCGTTATTAATTTACATTTAACAAAATTAACTGT
Organism: Mastigoproctus giganteus; assembly: GCF_048544385.1. Taxonomy (NCBI): domain Eukaryota; kingdom Metazoa; phylum Arthropoda; class Arachnida; order Uropygi; family Thelyphonidae; genus Mastigoproctus; species Mastigoproctus giganteus. The sequence goes on along the minus strand of NC_143578.1, from coordinate 229,212,926 downwards.
TATTTACTTTTTAACGACTAGTACTATCTTTTAATCATTATAAATTTTACAAGTAAATTCCCTTTTTAAATTCTTATATTCATTGAAATGAGTTTCTCCAAAACTATTCCATCATTACGCACATCTCGCTAAAATCCGAAAAAAATTTAAAAAGCACATAAATGGAGATAACTCGAAATTTGAAGGGAAAAAAAAAGGGTCTAATTTCTAGTGGTCAGATTTTAATGAAACCGGGATGTCTCTGCAAATTCTTCATGGATCGAAACTTCATGAAAATCTATATAATGAGAATCCAGTTGTCACATGCGGACGAACGGACGGACAAACGTACATAGAGACAACAAGCGACATATGCATTTGCGAACACGCCTAAAAATCTAAATCCGGGTTCCCTTTTTCAATCTTTGTTGATGTTTCGTCTTCAAACAAGCTGACTCAGACTAGGTTAGGGCAGACGGTGGATAGAACTAAGAGCCGGTCCCAGATTACATGGGGGATTGTGTGAAGTGTTGGGCATAATCCATAATCGAATGAGTAGTAATCGAGAGATTTCAACAATCAAAATAATGGCATGATTAGTAGTTACTAACTACTAATGAATCCATTAATCGACTTAGTATGTAACTACTAATCGATTTATAGAATGATTCGATTAGTACTACTTAAGGAAATCGAATGATTTCATTAAGTAGTGAAAATTAAATCGAATTAGTTAAAAAACTACTAATCATTCGAATGAAATAATCGAATGATATAATTTGATTATACCATTAGAATGATATAATTCAATTATATCGTTCGAATGATATAATCGAATTATTATCAATAATCGACTGAATCATTCCAATATTAGTACAATACAAATAATCGATAATGACCTCTAGATTATGTCCGGAACTACTTGTGACAGATATTACTCAGCCTAGCGAAAGCGTATGAGACAGCATTTTAAATTGATACGCATAATCAATGTTTATGAATATTTGATGTCGATATATAATAAGATCAAAAATATATTTTTCTTTATTGTATTAGCCTAAATTTTTGATTTTTTTAATCTTTTTTTTTTGCTGTTTTGTTATATTTAGGTCACACTACTTATTGATAACATTAAATTCCAGGTTTTTTATTTTATTTATTTTTTTTTTTAAGTTTATGAATACCAATATACAGCGGATTTTAAGTCATCACTTGTGAGTCTCTTTATGTGAAACAAAAAATAAGTACAGAATACTAAAATATTATCAAGAAATGAAAAGTTGTGACTGAATGTTTTACCTTACCTTATTATTTAAAAGTGGCTTGGAGACCATTTTTATGAGTTATAAATGTCTTGCTTACATGTAGAAATTCCCCCCACAGCTGGATTAAACCATAAAATTAAATACAAAACTAATAGGAAAAAATATATAAATTGACAAAATAGGGAGATATATTCATGAAAATTATCGCAATATTTTTGTTTTTAATTATTAGCGAAAGCCAGTATAAATCAAAACTGAAGTGCCGGGCAACAGGGAGGTTGCCAACCCTTGACTTAGAATTTATATTGAATTAAGAAAATGTACTTACCAGAATTGTAAATACGTTTAATTATCACTACGAAATTATTTTCCATGGTTGTAACCTGTGGACACAAGAACATGAATAAAGAACACATTCATTTATTTACACAATGTATACATCATGTATTCATTTATATGCATATGATATATATATTATGTTTATTATAATTGTCGAATAAATGCTACTTTACCTGATATTAAAACTTTTAAGAGACATTTTCATTATCAACTGTATTCACTAAATATTTGTTATAAACTCTTTCGATAAACAAATTTTACGCGCAGACGAACCTCTGCAAGATTATTTGTGAGCTACAGTGTCGGCCTCTGGACAATACTAATTTTTACTGTAATTCATTATTTTATATCAAAATAATGAATTATAGGGGAGGATCGGAAGAACGTATTATAAACAGTGCATTACAATGTAGCAATATTTTGTATATATTTCTATTGAACACCAAAAATAGTACTGTGATTGACACTGGCAGTTATGAGCAATGTAACCTAACAGTATATTTATGGATTAAATTGGAATTTAAAGAATGTAGGTGGTGCGAATTTCCTACCAAAAAAAATTATAGAACAATGTTATTTTATACGCAGTGTAGAAAGTTTGCAAAATGAAGAATGAATCTAAAGGCTAGAATTCATATAAATAGAATTTGTTAGTGTTAATTTAAGAATTCATTGTTTTGTTGCAATGATTTGAAGTAGTTGAGACTATTCATACAAATAACCATGTGGTAAATAAAAATGAATTTACTGTGTGTAGTTGTGTTTCAGTTTATTAAATTAAAAATTTGAAGACAATAAAAGTATTTTAGTTTGGATCTGTTAAATATGTTGATGGCTTCAAGGTGTACCCGGAGGAGGACGCAGTCTTCTCCCTTGAGGTTCTTCTCGGTATTCACTAATTTAGTCCGACTCCATTCAAAATGAAAAATGAATTCTGCAAGTTCCACTAGAAGTAGAAATCAAAATTGTTGTCAAATATTTCTAATAAAACTTTCAGAATAACACGCTATATAAGAATTTAATCAGAATTTATTAAGCCCACTAGACAAAATTATTTGGGTTCCTGCATATGAATACAATTTCGTATCTGCAGTTTTTGTGACCAATGAATGAAACAATTACGTTTAATTCTCTAAGGGCGGCCCTCCTGGGTAGCAGATTTGGTATAATCACCGTCTTCCCCCCACACCAGGTGGAGAAGAGCCGAGTTCGAATCCCTTCAATGAGATGAGGAAATTTTATGGGTCTTTTTCACAATATGGCTAAGTTAATCAGTCTCAGGCGAGGGCAGTATGGTTTTTCTGCCAGAAAGTTTACCATTGAGTTTTTTGTCCAACAAACAGCAAACCAACCATTGAAAACATGCAATTTAATCATATATATATATATATATATATATATATATATATATATATATATGGCGCAATATAGCCTAAATTGGTCCTAGAATTCCCGATAACAACCCCTAGAGAACACACAAAACAAAATTAAAAATAAATAAATAAATTTAATATGCTGTGATATTAAAGCCACCAGAGTCCACTGATGAGTATTATGTCCATAAATTGCTTGTGTTATCTGATTGATTTTCCAGTTTTGCTGAAGGAAAACCAGCAAAGTTTTCATGGGGGTAGTTCCATTGGCGTAACTGTGCCAACACAACCAATGCAGTTCATTGAGGTCTACGACCAAAAGGGACCCATTTCCATCCTGAGTCCGATTAATTCAGCCATGAAATTAAAAAAAAAAAAAAAAAAAAAAAAACGCGAATCAATATTTTTCACGTCAGTAATGGAATTCGAACTCACCGAATTCGATTTCCACCCAGTATGGGGAGGAGAGTGATAATAATCACTGTGCTACCAGCAACTGTCGTCTCTGGGGGAGGCGCCATCGTGGCTAGTACAATTGATAGAATCGCCGTCGTCCCCACACCTTGTGGAAAAGACGTGATTTCGAGTCCCGTCGATGATATGAGAAATTTTTATGGGCCTTTTTCACAACGTCGCTGAGTTAGTCGGTCTCGGTCAAAGATAGCATGGTTTTTCTCTCAGAAACTCGGGTTTTTCTTCCAGCAAACAGAAAACCAAACACAGATCACATGCAGTTTACAGATAGTATACACAGAACATCATGGCCTTAGTCGCTGATGTTCCTAAAACCCCACTGCACAACAACAACAACAACAACAACAACAACTAGAGAAGGATACCGCTCTAGTGGCACAATGGATATAATAATCATCCTCCACACCGGGTGGAAGAGGTCTTTGGTTCGAATCCCGTCAATTGATGGAATGAATTCTTATGACTTTTATCTGGTTTAGTTAGCGACTCTTCTCTCGAAAACTCTGGTTATTCATCCAGACCACTGCACATACACTCAAAATGGAAGAATCAAGCCCAGACCAACACTAAACTAAACTGGTGAAGCTCATCGCAGAGGCTGCAAATCCATATAAAGGAAGAAACCGTCTCCAGGAGCTGTACCCTGTGGAGCCCCGAGCTGCAACAACTCAGACAGACAGGAAACGCCTGGCGGAAAAACTTCCAGCGTGCCAGAAGTAGCTGGCCAGCTGCAGAAGTCGAAGCGGTACGAAAGCAATATCGTACAGCAAGGAATCGATACACAGCCAAAATTCGAGAAAGAAAAAAACGCACATGGGAGGATCTAGTCTCCATGGCAGGAAATGAAGACTCCTGGGGAGTGGTCTGTCGGGTGACCACTAACAAACTCCAAGAGGAGAAGTCATCCCTGCAACCAGGAAACCGCAAGGAGAATACACAAAGACATGGCAAGAATCAATTAACAATGTCCTAGACGCCATGTTTCCAGAACATCTGGATCCATCCACCCTAGAGCAAACAGTTTTGCCAACAAAATATCCTACACAAGACAGGAGGAGGAACCCTTCACCAGGATTGAGCTGGAGATTGTGGCCCCACCTGAGGAACAAGATGTCCCTAGGGAAAGATCTCTTAGAACCAGAGATTATTAAGAAGACAATTGAGACCATTCTGGAGGAAATATTAAAACTATACAACAAATGCCTAAAAGGATACTTCCCCCATGCTTGGAGGGTGGCAACGCTCCAACTAATCCTAAAAAATCCAACAAAGCGGCAGGACCTCCCGGGGTCCGACCAACCCATAACACTCCTGACAGTACTCAGCAAACTGTTGAAATGCCTGCTAAGAAATAGGATAGAAAAACCACTATTCAAATACAGGCCTAGAGTCCTCGAATCAGTTCGGCTTCTGGAAAGGACACTCTGCCACTGATGCCCTGCAAAAAATTGTCAATGCTGCCAAAACAACAGATCGGAAATACTTCCTCATAATTGCAATCGACTTGCCGGGGCATTTGACTCCCTCTGGTGGCCAAGTGTCCTTGGCAGGCCAACCTTCCAATCAACCTATTTAAGTGCATAAGTCCATATCTATCCAACAGATAGATATGTCAAAGTTACTGCTCCATACTGCACAGTAACAAGATCAATTTACAGAGGATGCCCACTTCTTTGGAACGTAGTCCTGGACGAATTTCTAAATCTCAATGTCGGAAATGTCACATCCCAAGCCTATGCAGACGACTTCGTTCTGATGCTGGCTGAGGACAGCAGAGCAAATTTGGAAATTACAGCAAACCGGGCGCTTGCTACCCTACAACAATTGGCCGATAAAAACAACCTAGCAATTTGTTTAGCATAAACAAGCCCGATTCTACTCCGGGGAGGGGCTTGACATCAGGAGACCTCCCCAAATCAAAGTAAATGGGACCACTATCAAGCTCACAACAGAAATGAAGCACTTCAGTGTCATTCTGGACAGAAATTTATCCTTCACCACCATATAAACTACCTCCGGAACAAAATTAGAAATTTCTCCTCTCTCTTTGCAAGAATGACTAGGATCTCACCCCTGACTGGGATCTGAGGAAAACGACCCTTGCCCTCTTCCACAAAACTGTCTTTCTGCCAGTCATCCTGTATGTGTCGGGAGTCTGGTATAAAACAAATAACTGCAACAAAAAAGAAGAAAGCTTGAAACTGTACAGAGATACATCCTGCTCACGATTTCCTCAGCCTGCAATGCAGTCAGCACCCATGAACTCCAGGTCCTTATGGGGGGGGCCTTCCCCCTGAACCTCAAGATAGTTTGCTGTGGCTTCCTCTACAACCTTTCCAAAGGCAAAGCCGCTACATGTCAAGATTTCACACTAGACTTAACCAATGACCCCAAAATAGAGAAGAGACTCGCCTTTCATCTTCAACAAATCTGGCAAACATGCTGGGTTGTTGTTGTTATTTGGTTTTTAGGAGCATTAGCAACTAAGGCCATATTGCTCCGGAGATATGCTGTGGTCATTCCCTGACTTTTCCGCATCCTCCATATTTGGTGGTCATGGGCTCGAACCCTGGTCTAATCAAGAAGCATGTGCTACACACTGCTGCTCCTGCCCACCTGGTTATGGAGGTGCCAAAACACACTGGGAGAACTTTTCAAAAGGACAAATTACAAGGAAATTTGTGCCAATGTTACAAGCCGTCTACCCGGAATATCCGCAGTAGTTCTCCCCAGGACTGCTGGTTACGTACCTGCTTACCGGTAATGGCGCCATCAGACAAACTATCAAACTTTGGACTCAGTGACAAACCCCCCCCCCATGCTATTGTGGAAAGATTGAAACATGAGAGCATCTTATGCACCACTGTCATTTATATGACGACCTTCGATGCCACCTTATTGAAATCCAATATGTATTACAGAACCAAGAGAACTGTATACTGGAGGAGGAGGGTTGTTCCAGGGCACTAACAAAATATTCACAGAACCTCTTCGACAGAAGACGAACCTTCCCTGTACAACAATCCCAGCAACCACAACCAACGTAAACCCTGGCTAATTCCCTCAATGAAACCACCAAAGGTCACCAGAATCTACAAAACCTGACCATGAATAACCTGGCCATGTAAACCACTAGACAATGTCCATGGATGGACACTCAGCCAACTGAACCAAACTACTTAGGATGGGACCACATCCCATGAAAGATAAGCATTTATTGGGCTCGACCAGACCCTGGATGTGACAACCACAGACTTGACCCAAGGAATTGATCAAAAGCAGACATATTGCTACGTGACAATCACGGACTGTACTAAACACTTCAATGTGATAATCACGGACTTGACCCAAGGATCTGACCAAATAACAACCATATTTCCACTGAGCCTTATTGGCGATCTGTGCCAGCTCCCTTGCCTGGCCCACTTTAGCCTCCCTTGTGGGGGGAGTTGACGGTCCTCCTGTCCCCTCCTCGCTACCCCACTTTTCCCCTCCAGTGGGGCATAGGCATGCCCCACTGACATCTGATTGGTTTCGTTTTCACTATTGATCCCATCTTTCTCCCCTCCAGCCTTCAGTTCCCTTCCCTCTCTGTCTTCACACTTGCGTACGCCCTACATGTCAAAATCTAACTGTCCAAATTATTTGTCGCTCACATTTTGGCCTCTCAGATTTCAAGCGCTCTCCCCAAGCAATCGATCAATATTAATTAATCATATGTATATAAAGATTTATTTTTTTTTATTATATTTTTTTAAAAGGTCCTAGCCACTGAAATCTCAGGAAATTAGGTGGCAGGACCTGCCAGAGTAAATACAAACTAATAGGTACCTGGTCTGCCTCCATGGGGTGAAGTCCGAGCAACGTCAGGCCTCAATAGAGGTCTGGCGACTAAATGGCCCGAAGAACAATGGTACATGACACCACACATTCCAATATTCACACTTTTAAATCTCTGGCCTTTACAGCAAACTGCATCACACCACAATGAACATCACATGGAGATGGGGGGGAACCCCTGGTGCCGTCTGACCTTAAATACACTTTACGCTTTATCTAAACATCATTGCTGACCAGGTACACCCTTTCATGGCAACAGTCTTCCCCTCTGTCGGTGCCGTCTTTCAGCAGGATAATGTGCCATACCACACCACCCAGATTGTACGAGGCTGGTTTGCAGAACATGAAGAAAACTTTCAGGTATTGCCCTAGCTTCCAGATTCCCCAGAATCTATCCCATTGAGCAACTGTGGTTTGTGTTGGAACAGCAACTCTGATCTGCAGAGTCCCAACCACGGACTTACAGAAATTAAAGGATCTGCTGGTTACATGTTAGAACCAGATACCACAAGACATTTAGAAATCTTGTAGAATCCATGCCTTGTCAGGTACGAGCTGTTTTGGCTGCATGTGGAGGACCAACATCATATTGGGTAGGTGGTCATAATGTTTTGGCTCATCGGTGTATACAGGGCGTCTCGAAAATATTGGTACAAACGTTTAGGGGAGATAGGTAACATCTAAAGAAATGTGAATCGCATAGGAACCCATAACCGGAAACGTCGCCGTAAGTCGGTAGACGGTGCGGTAGTCGCCACACGAAGAGCATGCATTGATATACGAACTGTGAGTTGGCAGACATGCACCTAGTGTATGGATTAGCAGAGGGCAATGGACGAGCCTCTCAACGAATTTATGGAGAACGCTTCCCAGACAGACACGTACGAGACCACCGTTTGTTTGCGCGTATGCATCAAAATTTGTGTGATTATGGGTCATTTAGAGGTAAATTCGATGGTGGTAGATGACTTTCATCAACCGGTGAAATACCACCACTTTGCTTATTGGAGGCTTGAAGTGGTGAAACCCATGTTTGGTCTCTAGAGCAAAGTTTCTGGCATCTCCCTCCCCCCCCCATACTTCTCCTTCAACCCATGCATGGTACTAAGTACTATAGGTTTTAATACCTTTCGTGTTGGGGTTTTCATAAAAAAAAAAAAAAATAGGAGTAGTGCGGGCAGACCAGATTCGACGTGAACTCCCCCCATGGAAGAAAGTGTGTTGAATGCCGTCCAGAATAATCCTACCAGCACACGTGCCATTGCTTCTGCCTTAGGAGTGTCTCGTTGCAGTGTACATCATGTCTGGCACGACAATTCCTTACACCCCTTTCATCTCCAAAGGGTTGTTACTGCTCTCCCAAGATCATCCTGCACGTGTGGCTTTTGCACAGTGGTTTCTTCAAGAAAGCGTTCAAGACTTAAATTTTCCAGCCTATGTTTTGTTCACGGATGAGGCTTATTTCACTCGGGAAGGCTTATTCAATCAGCACAATGCTCATGTGTGGGCTGACGACAACCCACATGGTGAGCGCCCCCATGCGGCACAACATCGCTTCGTAATAAATGTGTGGGCAGGTATGGTCGGCCCATACCTGTTACCATTCCGCATGAACTCTGCTAAATATCAAATGTTTCTTGAACAAGTTCTACCAGGGTTACTTGACGATGTTCCAGCAAATGTGAGACGCAACATTTGGTTTCAACATGATGGGGAGCTGCCCATTATGGAAGGTGTGTTTGTGACCATTTGAACAGGTGTTTTGGGCGTCGATGGATTGGCCGTGGTGGACCCGTTGCCTGGCCACCATGCTCACCTGATTTATTGAGCCTTGATTTCTTTCTGTAGGGTCCCCTCAAATCTATTGTGTATGAATCGCCTGTGGAGATGGAAATGGATCTCGTGGCGAGACTTGTCTGCACTGCTGCTACTGTCAAAGAAACTCCAGGTGTGTTCGACCATGTCTGCCAATCCATGCTGTGTCAGTTATGCATCGCATCTCATGGTGGAACCTTTGAGCATCTGTTGTAACATCATGAAATGCATCCATCTCGTACTCCATTGTTAATGTCAAATAAATGTTTGCGACTAATTACAGTCTTGTGATTTCTGCTTCTTGTGCCTCTGCTACTACTTTTCCTTGACGTTTCCGGTTATGGGTTCCTATGTGATTCACATTCCTTTACCTACCTCCCCTAAACATTTGTAGCAATATTTTTGAGACACCCTGTATATCTTGAAACTGTTTCTTGAATCCAACTTATGTACCCTCATCATAGTACAAGATATCCAATAAGCCTGAAACCACAGACTATGACATTTTAGTTTTTCCTTTTTCCTTCAGTTGCCTACTGAAGACAAGTGTCTAGATTTTGTTGTGTGGAGGATGTAGATTAGCTAAAGGAGAAAGGTAGTAGCATATTGGGGTTTCTGGAAGGTCCACATATTTGCTTTTCTTCCAAAACATAGACACAGGAGATGTCTTTATGCAAGCTGTGTAATTGGAATGGTTTTCCAGGAAGGTGACAAAGCTGCTTTTTACGGTTACACATAGTGTGAATAGTAGCAGATATAAAACATATTTTGTGACAGTTCCATTTTGTATTCCGATTTATGAGGCACCCTGTAGTTTAAGTTGGTCAGGAAAGGTTTTGCTTAGTTTATGTTTTTTTTTTTTTTTTTCTTTCACTGATTGACTCTTTACAAAGCAATTTTATCTGCTTTAGAGCATTATACCTTTCAAGAAATGAGAGTAAGAATAACAATGGATAAAAAAGCTTTGGAGAAGTGAACAATTATATTATATGGGTGATTTAGGGATTGGTTTAAGGAAAAGATTAATAAGATGTTTGGAATGGAGTTTGGTACTTCACGGAGCAGAGACAAACACTTCTTCTTCTTCTTCTTTGGTCCTTAGCTGGCAGCTGGGGGAGGCGGTTGGCCACGCAACCAGTATGCTGCTGTAGGTGCCGCAGGGTTTCGGACTTGCTCTGTGATGTTCTTCCATACCTTACGATCCATGGCGTCAGTCCTGGCCTGGTTAAGGTCGAGACGTCGGCTCTTCAAGTCATTTTCCACTTGCTTGGCCCACGTTTTCCTAGGGGCGGTCCATTGGATGCTCCATTGGGTGGGTCGTTGTCTCCAAAGGAGTGTGGATGGTATTCTGTTCGTACCCATTCTACATACGTGGCCAAACCATCTAAGCCTTCGCTTCTGGATATGGTCGGCAATGGTTGGTTGCTGTTGGCATCTGGCGCGGATGGTATCATTAGTGATGCGGTCGTGAAGAGAGATGCCCAAGATCTGCCGCAGGCATCGCATTTGGAATACCTCAAGTTTGTTCAAATCTAACTTGAGACAAATCCATGTTTCCGATCCGTAAAGAAGAATGGGCAGGATCAAAGTCCGGAAGAGTCGGACTTTAGTCTTTGTGGAAATGTTGGTCCTCTTCCACAGACACCATTTGAGTGAGGCGACGCAGTGGCCGCCTGTCCAATTCTGCTGTGGATTTCCATGGTGGATGCAACTTTCTTCTCCTGGACCAGCGACCCAAGGTATTTAAAGTCCTGCACTTGCTCGATCTGGACGCCTTCGAGATAGATGGTGGCTTGCGACCCATCTGTTGTCAGGGCCTTTGTCTTACCAGCATTGATCTTCAAACCGTATGGCCGGGCAACGCGGGCAATGTCGTAGAGGATGTCCGTGGCTTCAGCGTCGTTACCGGAAAGGATAGCACTATCATCAGCAAACATCAGGTCAGTCACATAGTGATCCTTGTCATATTGTATGCCCTGTCTGTTTCTGAATGCTTGCCTCATAATGGCGTCGACCACGATGTTGAAAAGCAACGGGGAGGCAACATCCCCTTGGCGGACTCCAGTTTGGATGGTAAATTCCTCAGATAAATCGTTCTGGATGCGCACCTGGCTGGTTAAACCGTTGTATGCAGTTTGGAGGAGTGTGATGACTTTTCGAGGTACATGTTCAACCTCTAGTAGTTTCCATAAGGCAGGCCGGTGGACACAGTCGAAAGCAGACTTAAAGTCAATGAAAACAATGACGGTTCGCTGTCCACACCGGATCCTCTCCTCCATCAGCTGACGAATGGCAAAGATTTGATCACAGCATCCTCGCCCGGGTCTAAATCCTGCTTGTTCTTCTCGACTGGTTTGCTCGCGATGTTTTTGCAGTCTCGACTGGATGATCTTCACAAAGACCTTTCCGATGATGGAAAGGAGGCTGATGCCACAGCAGTTCTTGCAGTCCCGGTTATCACCTTTCTTGTGGATCGGTACGATAATGGCTTCCCTCCATGTTAGCGGAATTTGTTCAGTGCACCAGATGGTTTTGAGGAGCGAGTGTAGTCGGCGAAGCAGTACATCTCCCCCGAATGATCGCTTCTGTGGTGACTTGGTCCACTCCTGGTGCCCTGCCATTCTTCAGGGATTGTATGGCTGCTTTCACTTCTTCTACTGTAGGCTCAACATCGACCATGGAGACCTCAGGGGCGTCGATCGAGAGTGCTGTTGCTGGCGGTCCCTGAGGTGGGTCGTGATTATACAAAGCTTTGAAGAATTCACTCCACCATTGCAGGCGTTCGGATGGTGATCGCACGAAGGTCCCATCAGCATTCTTGATGTTGTCACTAGTCAATTTGGTCTTTCCACTCAGACATCTGAGGGTGTGGTAGAGATGTGCGGTACTCGTTCTTGGATGCCGCCACTTCAAGATCGTCTGCCACTTGGTTCCAGTAAGCTTCTCTTTCTGCTGTCATTCTTTGTCGGACTTCTCGGTTTAGGTGCCGGTACCGTTCAAAGTCGACCAATTTTGCCTGTTTCCGTTTGTCCACGAGGTCGAGGCACTCGTCTGATATCCATGGTTGCGTTCGACGTCGGGCAGGTGGACATAGGGGCTTGGCACATTCCAGGATGGCATCAGAGATCTGCTTTTCTTCTTCATTTATATCCTCGGGCACGGGCAGCATCTCGAAGCGGTTGGATAGGGTGAGACAAACACTAAGAATGGAAGATATTAAAAATAATTGGAAAGTTTGGAGATGTGGGCAGTGGAAAAGATAAAATGAGTCTAAAATGAAAAATGAGGTGGTAATAAGAACAGATGTTTGACTTAATCAGGTGAAAAAGAGAAATTGGATTGGACATGGGTTGGGAGATGAAGGGTTTATGAATGGTGTGGAGGGAAGTTGAGGAAGACTGAAAAAAATTATATATGAATTGAGAGGAAGTGGTGGATATAAGGAGAAGAGAAATGCTGAGGATAGGGAAATATGCAGAAGTGGTTGCCAAGTGTATGCTTGAACCTACCCTTGGCAGAGCACGGATGATGATGACCTTCTCCACTACCGAGATTAAACATATCTAGTTGCCCACTTATCTTGAGCACTCTTTGTCAATTGGCAAGCCAGCGACATCTCAAAATCCAAAGGGATTCCCAGTCCAATGATGATGAGTCATGATTAACTGTAATTGGTGCACTCATCTGCAGCCTCTTTTCACATGACTGGGTAAATAACTACCGTTAGTATCTGCAGCCTTCACAACATTCACACTTGGGTTTTATTGTTAGGGTCTCCTCTATAACATCACTTATTCCAGAGTTCAAATACACTAGCACAGGGGTATCCAACAATTTTAGTTAGAGGCTGAAACAGATAAAATGATGGTCACGGGACAGTAGGGTCTCACGGGTAGCAGGCCACAAGAACACTTCTATATCATTAATTATGCATTTTTTGAAAGAGAATTAAATTTTTGTTATCAACTTTTATATTTATTATTTACTTTTAATAATTAAATATGAAAATCCCCAAATTATTACATGACATTTAATTTTTTAAATACTGAGGATACATAACATAAATTGTTTATATTCCGGGACAATCACACAGTCAGAGGAGTTTACAAGATGGAGAGAATACAAGAAACAGCACTGTATTTAGCAGTCATCGGCTTGAAGCCCGGTCACTCAAGACATGTGTACTTATGCACCTTCACACATGACCACTTGTTGTTATTTGGTTTTTAGGAGCATTAGCAACAAAGACCATATTGCTCCGGGATATTGGTGGTATTACCAATACAAATAAAAACTGGTCAATTTGAAACTATAATTTGTGGCATTAGTTCAAAGGGCTACAGGTTAAGGGCTAAGGGATACCCCTGCACAAGCACAATATTTTCTGACCAAAAAGGTAAAGATCATTATTGTGAAGATTGACACAAGGTACTCATTCAACTCACCAGCTGGATTATTCATGATTGTACTGTTTCCATTCAGCAAAGGTTATATATCATTCACTCTTTTCCCCTTTGTATAAATAAAATTCCTTTCTCCATTCACGTCTACTGATTTATACTCATATTTTGCTTGAGTAAATGACCTGTTATTTTGTTATAAGGGCTGGAAAATGCTTTTCAGAACTACATGGATGCTTTATTTCCTTAGTTCTAGAAAGGCATTAACATCAATATAGGTGATCATAGCAGCTTCAGAGCTGTTGGTTGTCTATACTGATGAAGTTTGTTAAATCCTTTTTCTTCCATTTGGGAATCTTCCTAGTATAGTACTTCCTAAACAAAATGGATGAACTTGTGGTTTTGATGGATGTTTTGTAAATAGCATTAGCAAGGTCACATGATGCAAGAAAGCAAGCTTATATAGCATCACCCAAAAAAAAAAAAAACAACAACACACACACCCTGCTCATTTCACTCGCTCCAAATGTTTGTCTAGTTCTGCTTTGAATATGTTTAAGCTATCAACTTCTACGACAGATGAAAGTTTGTTCCAGCAACCAACCACCTGCTAGCCAAAGACAAACTTCCACACATCTATCCTACAACTGTCTTTCCTCAATTTGAATTTATGCCCTCTCAGGTGATTATTCTGAGCAAGAGGAAGAATCCCATCAGCATTGAGCATGCTCAAACCATTCAAGGCCTTATACACCTCAATCAGATCACCTCACAGGTGCCTAGTCTCCAGACACTGTAATTTGCAAAACTTAAGCCTTTCTTCGTAAGAGCAACCCTTTGTTCCATTCACTAATCTTGTTGATACGTTACTCTGGGGTTACTGCTTCCCATATGCAATACTTTACATTTGTCAATGTTAAACTTCAGTTGCCATCTCTCAGCCCATCTGCTCAACTTTTCTAGATCCTGTTGCAGCAGCGTACTGTCATTAACAACCCTGCCAAACTTCGTATCATCTGCAAAATTGGACATTAAGCCTGATATACCATTAATATCATTAATGAATACAGAAAACAATGGACCCAACACTGAACCCTGGGGGAATCCACTAATAACATTAGTCCACGAACTTCTCTTTCTTGGTGATTCCCATCTACTTGTGATTCTTGTTCTCTCTCTCTCAGGGTAATTCAGAATTTTTTTTTTTTTTTTTTTGGCTGGTGCAGCATAAGCCTCAGGCTTCCTTGCACCATATGCTAATAATAATAAGAGCAGTGTCCATTGATTACTACTCTCTGTCTTTTCCCACTCAACCATCCCTTTATCCATAGCAGCAATTTGCCTCCAATGCCAAACTGCTCCAATTTGTGCAGCAGTCTTCCATGTGCAACAGTATCAAAAGCCTTTATAAGATCCAAATACTGTATATGATATCAAAATTATTCTTTGCATCCAGTTCCTTTGGTGACTACATTATAGTATCCAATCAAATTGGTCAGACAAGACATCCCCTTAACAAATCCATGCTGTGTCCGAGCTATAACTGAAATCTTGTCTTCTTTAACCAGTGCGTACATTAATTTCCCTATAACAGCCAAACATGCTGCTGTTAGCTAAACTAACAGGTCTGTAATTACCTGTGTCTCCCTTTGATCGTCATTTGTGGATTGCGGTCACATTTGCCCATCTCCAGTCCATGGGTACCTCCCCTGAGTCCAAGGAAGCTCTCATAATTATGGCAAAGGGTTTGCTTACTTCTGCTGCCTTCTTTAATATAACTGGATAGATCCCACCCATCCCAGGTGCCTTCCTTATGTTTATCTTCAACAATTTCTCTCCTCCATTTTACTCTCAGTTATTACAAGATTATCTAGCTCACTGCCAGAGTTTAATAGACCTCTGGCATTCTCCTCCCTGAATAACTCCTCAGGTGTGAATGTAGATGCAAAATATTCATTTAGTTTGTTAGCTACCTGAGCAGGATCATCAACACTTGAAACATCGATATCAAGTGGACCAATCTGACTCATCCCCTTCCTTCTAGAGTTCACATAAGTAAAGAACTTTGCTGTTTTCTTTGCATCCTTTGCCTGCCTAACCTCCTTTGTGACTTGGTTACAGACCAGCTTATATCTATCATAGGCTTCTGTGTCACCTGTTAATTTATATGTATCCCATCCATTTTTTTTTCTCTGCCACATGTCTAATTAGTTCATATGACATCCATTTAGGCCTAAATCTTGAACAATATTTCTTACTTGGTATGAAAAGCCTAGTAGCTTCCAAGATTAATTCTTTGAATACTTCCCATTTTGAATTTGCTGTTGGTAACATCATCAGTTGGTCCCATTGTATAGAATTTAAATACTGTCTCACCACCATAGTCACCTTTATGAAAGCAAAAACCCTTCCATACACCCTTCATGGTAGTTACCTCTTTGAATAAATCCCACTGCAGCACACTGTGATCACTGCCACTAGTGGTTCCTTTATCTGCAGATTCTTAATGCATGAAGAATCACTACTAATAATCAGATCAGTGTAGAAAACAATCATCCAATAAATCCATAAAACCCTTGCTAGTGTGTGAGTGACCAAATCACAAATTCCAGTCAATCTATGGCAAATTAAAATCCCAAAATTATAGGACACTCTGATTTACTGGCCCACTGTTTCTCTGTCCAGTTTTTTATTATACTCATCATTAGGCATATAACACACTCATCCTCTCAATTTTCCTTTCCCAGTGCTTATGTCACACCTGACTCGACACGGCATTGTCCAGCCATGTTGACTGGCTGTACTTCCTTGGATTTTATGTTTCTTAACTAATAGCATAACCCCTCCTTCCTTCCTGTACATTTTTTTTTTTTTTTTTGATTTGGTAGTTGTTGGCGCATCGGTTCTGTGGCCATATTGCACCTCCCAAGGTTTTTGCAGTACTTTGATCCAAGCCCGAGGCAGGAATCGAACCCGCGACCTTTGGGTTGCCGGGCAGGTACTTTACCCACTCGGCTAGCCCGGTCAGCCTTCCTGTACATATTGTACTCCCAAATTCCAGTTCTGCATTCCTTATATCTGTGTGACATCATGTCTCTGATATCAAAACAAAATCTGCCTTTGATATTTTGACCAATATCTCAAATTCATCAAATTTATTTACCAAACTCCTAGCATTGGTGTACACGCAAGTATACATGCACTTGTTCCTATTCTTAGCTACCCTAACATAGCACATATAGTTACTTGTTCTGCAATGACTCCCAGCAGTCTCTGAAATACTCTGCACCTTGTTTTATCCGGTGCTGCTCATTCCAATAGAAGCAGTGCAAGAATCACTTTCACACCTGCCAGTGGCTACTGTTAATCTATTTAGTCCGTGTACCCCCCCCCCTCCAAGCTAGCAGTTTTCTGACCCACCTAACACTGCTGCGATAGCATCAGCAAATATTCTTGCACCCTTTCTATTTAAGTGTATCCCATCCCTGTAAGAAGCAGTCTCTCCTGTCAACAAGCACAGACCAGGCTGAAAAAAATTCTGCCCCTTGAGCCTTGCACAATATCTTCAGGGCCAAATTGATTGGCAAGGCTCTCAATCATATACTCCCTGCTATCGTGTCTGGGCAGAATTGCAGACACTTTCAAATTCAACCCTAACCCTCGGCTTTTTTTTTTTTTTTTTTTTTCAACATTGACCTGTGCTTGTTAAGTAATTCCGCCGGTCTCCTATTCTTATTTACTAATCACACATTAGTGCCAACGTGTACAACAATATCACCCTTTGTGCCCTTTAAAGATGATACCTGCTCTACGTCAATAACCTTTGCCCCTGGCAGACATACCCTGGTCCTGTGCCACCTATCGTTTTTGTGCAATATGTTCCCCATTTCCCTGACAATAGAGTCATCAACAACAGCGAGTTCCTTGGGGACCAGTGCATTCTGCTTGGGGGTTGCTGCTGTGTTGCGTGATGTTCAAGTGCAAACTGTGGTATTGATGTTAGCAGCTGAGAGCTCAATGGGCCCTCAATTTAAATCCTTCGAGGGAATCCAATCTGTCCTTCATGCTCTCATATAGGTCCATAACAACACTGAGTTGGCGCTTGATTTCCTCACGCTCCTTACATCGTGCACACACAAAGACATTCCTCTTGGCAATATCCTGTCCCGTTCCTGAATGCTCCACAAACATCAAACAAGCAGTGCATTTCAAAAGGCTGTGATTCAGAGGCCAACTGTCCCCCCCCAGTTCTCCCCTGAGCCACAGCATTCCCATTAGTCTGAGCCTTTTGCTTTGCTGCTCTGAGGCATATCTATTCAATTTCAAATAAAATTCCAGTACAAAATATAACCCTAAACGTATATCCCAATGGAGTTATAACACTATATATATGTTTTTCAGTATCGAATATTATCTCTGAGTTACATTATATATGACTTTCTTATCTCCTCTCAAGTTATATATGTAGTTTAAAATATGATAAGTATGTAGTTTAAAACTTGCTACTATTATTAATTTATAATGTTACGTTTGTAAAAACTAGGTCATTTATATATTTAGTTAAAAAAGTACAATTTAACTGACAATGAAATTCAATGAAATTAATAAATTTTACTGATTAATTGATACTACTATATTCGCTATTTAATTTTTTGTTAAACCTTACGCTATCTAGTTCGGGATAAAAGTTGTATAGTATAACAATGGCGGCAAATTACAAACACAAGGTATTAATTACTTTCAAAATCACGCTATCTAAATTCAAAATAAACCACGGAGCTTGTCTAAGTCTATAAGCTACTTATAGAAAATTATTTAATCTAACAATTAAGTCAATAAATCGGCTAAATATAATTAAAAACTTAGCATTAGTGGGAGCTGCAAAATTTGTCTAACACGTGGAATAGATACCCTTTACCAATATAATACTAAGTTTTACCACTTACCAAAAATAACCTAGAGAATCTCTAAGTTCAAATTAAACTAAAGTATTGTTATTAGGAATATAAAGCAACTCTAGAAAATAAATTAAACTGCCAATTTTAGACCAAAAAGCATTGTGTGTTTCTTGTATTTTCTCTATCTTGTGAACTCCTCTGACCATATGTCCTAGAGTATAAACAGCAAATTATTTTATTTATATAGATTTATACTGCACCCATGATTTTCAGAAGATCAGTAGCACATCTCTACTCTCAACCTTCCTTTGTGACTAACCATTCCATATCACAGATATGCTTTCTGGAAGTTGCTTTGATACAAAGTAGTCTTACCAGACTCAGACAGCTTTTATCAAAAGCATAACCACCCCACCCCACCCCCATTTCTGCCATATCCTTCCTATATGCACTATATATTCCAAAATGAAAAATTCCCTATAACAGGGTGTCACATTCACACTAATCCTTATCAACATATGTAGACTTAACAGCTTAAATTCATCTATTTCAGTGATGCTACACTTGACATATTAAACTGTTTGTACAGTAATGTCAGGTGTAGTGTTTTAATTTCATGGAAAAAAATCTCCATGATATGGACATGCAGATTTCAAATTTGATCTCTTCCAGGATTTTAGATGCGGTGTACTTCACACTTAAGTATTTGTGTATTTTATTCCTTTCTTCTTTCAATTAAAACATTTCTAGTAAAAGCTCAATGGAACTGTTACTCTTTTTACTTGTTTTAACTTGAAACTATAAAGACACTCCTAAACAATAAGAACTATTAGATAAACTTTACATAACAGTTCATTAATGTAGTTTAAAACTTGCTACTATAATGCCATGTCAAGGGATCAATATCTAGAAATAAAGAGATTTGTACATCTGGCTGATAATAATGAAATTGGAAATTGTCAAGATCGAGTGTACAAAGTTAGGCCAATAATGAATATGCTCATAAAACAGTTTTGCCAGTGGGAGTTTTTTCACAAGGAACTGCCAATAGACGAGTGAGTGATGATGAAGTATTTTGGACATAATCAACCAAACAATTTATTAAGGGGAAACCAGTGAGGTTTGGTTGCAAAATTTGGATGGTAAGTAGTTCTTGATATTGCTACACTTTTGACGTCTATTGCAGAAAACCAACTAAAGAACCAAAAATGTGAAGAGTATACCTGTAGGTGCAAGGGTGGTTATTGATTTATTGGAACATGTGCCGGATCCATCAAACCATGTAGTTTTCTTTGACAATTATTTTAAAGTACTTGTTGATGATATTTTTGAAAAAGAAGAAGAAAATAAAGCCACAGGAACTGTGAGAGACAATAGAGTTCAAGACTGTCCTATTATGGCATCTAAATAAATGAAAAAAATGGAAAGAGGTACTCATGACTATAGGTTTGATGTCATCAACAGCATATTATGTATAAAATGGAAAAATAACAACATATGTTCTATTCTTACCAATTATGATTTTGTTGAACCATTACAATACGTAAAACTTGGTCAAAAACTGCAAAAGCTAAAGTCAATGTACAACCTGCATCATTTGCATTGTAATAGTGGAATGGGTGTCATAGATACCCATGGCCAAAGTATATCTTTGTATGGGATAGCAATAAGAGGCAAGAAATGGTGGTGGGTCCTATTTACATACATGTTAGATACAACCATCACTAATGCGTGGAAGTTGCACTAAATGACAGCATAAATAAAAATGAATCGGTTAGATTTTCGTCGAAACATCATATGAAGTTATTAATATTTAAATATGGCTCGACATAGCTGAGTGGTCAAGCATGAGAGTGCTGTAGCATGTATGTTACAGTTGATTGTGGTTCAAGCCCATATGACTGCTAAATATGATTAACAATTGTATTCACTGTCAAAATTATTAGCTGTAACCTTTTTGACAATAAATAGTTGTAAACTCCTTTGACTCAGTGGTTGTGCAGGATTACACTTTTAATGTTCTAACTTGTCAGAGTCTATACTAAAGTTCAATCAACTTTGGTATACCACTAACACTAAATTACAAGACAGACAAATACAAAATGTTTAAAACTGAAAAATCTTTTCTGTTTTATTATATGCACATCAGGCCTACACAGTTTTCTTCTAGGCAAGCCAGCCATTAACAAGTACAATAAACATTCAAGATTACATAAACATCTGTACTGTACAGGTTGGTGGGCTTGTCAGCAACAACACAATCAAATCGTTTTTTTAAAATACAGGTCTTGGTAAATGTATCAGCACAGCAATTTCCTACCTTCTATCAATAATCTACAATAATTATAAAGCTGCAACTGAAATTGCTGCCTACGTATATTTCTGAAATGTTAAACATACTCTGATTCAGTAAATACATATTAAACAAATCCTCAGCATTTTTGAGGGGGGAAGGGGGGGGAAAGCCCATTCACATTATACCAGGATATTAACAACAGGTTGAGTATTTAAATAGTGGTAGTTTATTAGTTCACAAAACATTAAGTACACTATCTGTAAAAAAATAATAAATAATGAATGCTAATTGCCTGGAATTAAGAATCAGGCATTCAAAAACAAATAAGCACCAATAATTTGCTTATGTTTATTAAAAATGGAGTAAAAAAGCACTCCTTATAACTGTCTCATTACATAAATTATTCTGTAAAATTACAATGGACATATTGCAGTACTAAACATGGAACGTTTTTTTCGGCTACATAAAAATTTTAGAGGGCTAGCTTGCAATTTAAACAAGTAGAACACAGTACTCTGAGTTCTATATCATTACAGTTCTAAAATATAATAGTAAGTAGAACCAAAATCTTTGACACTGAAATAAATCATATTTACATGACATTTCACTATATATAATAATAAAAACAAAATTCGAAAGGTAGCAAGTATTTATAGTTGCTGACACAGCAAACAGAGACTATCTACATAGTAACAGTTGTATGTATCTAAATATTTACTGTACGTTCACTTATAACAAATATCTTCACTACTCTGATGAACTAATCCTTGGACCCCAGATTTAATGTGATAGAAGCTCAAAAGTATTTAAAAGTAACATCAGTAATAATAAAACAGGAATGTTGATTTTGGCAAGTCAGTCAAGTTAAATATGAGAAAAATATACTGCTGATGTACCTACTATGTGAACTACTTTGAACCATATGAAACAAAGGGTTTGGAACTAAGGGAGGATAGCCTTTTTTTTAAAGCTAGTTAAACACTAGCTGCACAAGAATTCCACACTTATTAAACCAATAGCAATTTGCACTGATATTTAAAAATCATGCCATCTTTATTCATTACCTTTCCAGAAATTTCAGTAACATCTCTTATATTAAGATTAAAATTTAAATTTTAAGTATGCTATAAAGAACCTTATCTTTTTAATAATGAAAGAAAAATGTAACCATAATTTTATTTATAAAAGATGGAATAACAAAGCATTGCCTACAAAATAGAAAAAAAAAAAAAAGATTTTATGTGGGTAAAATGTATAAATACAGCTCCAGCAAACAAGTTCAGAGATATTATCGAAACTGCATGTTCGCACATGCACTCCCAGCTCTTTATTCAAGTAAAAATGTTTAATATCAATTGAAAATATTTAATCTACATATTTATTCAGAATAAATATTAATTTCTGAAATATGCTTATGATCCTTCCACCATTTTTCTATGAAATTGCAGATACTGCATATCTTAATACTGCATATCTTAATTAAAGAAACAGATTTGAGGAACTCCAACTTGAAAATTAAGAAATCACTTGTTTACTTATATTTGCTATCAAATAAAAACTTTGAGCTAGTACTTCATAAATTAATTCAGCATTTCTGAAAGTGGGATACATACAAAGTTGATCTGAAAAAAATCATTAAATGCTTCACATGAAGAAAAACCACTCTACTTTTCCTTTAATTTACAATGCTGAAAAGTATAAGAAACTATGCTAAGTTTTGGCAGATATTCAAGTATATTTCATTAAGCAGTACAATATCTAACATATTCAGTGAAAAATATGTAATACAATGTATGTATCTATGTACGTATGCATGCATGCATGACTCTGATGATACAAGATGCAAGGAGATGGAGTGGCATGCCAGGCATGCAATTTTTTTGTGGTGGTGGGGATTAGAATTTTTACAAAAAAAAAATGTTCCCCAGAGGATGGGGAAGCACCAAATTTACAGTTTGCTTTCATATTACAATTCAGGAGTCAAAACACAGAGTAAAAAAATATGTGGAGGTCCTTGAAGTTCTCTTCTGTAACTAGCTGCATAAAAACAATGATATAACTGACCATTGTAAAGCATTTACACAATATGCTCTCACTGAACTGTGTGTGTGTGTGTGCGCCCACATGCACCATTTAGCAACAGAAAATCTTCTCTAAGGAGAAGTAAGACTACGTAAAATACCACAGAATAAAAATGGAATGTGATCCTGAGATAGCACTGGACAATACAAAATACTTGTTCTGGAATAAATGTATATGAATTTGGAAAATTTATTTATAATGAAAAATCAGTTCAAAATTGATTGTTTCATTTTTGCATGCAAGCATAACTACTGAAAACAGCATGAGTGTGGACTATTAAAAATATGTGAGTTGTAAATATACACTGGTATATTAAATATGATAAGTTGGGACCTGAGCTTTGTTTTCAGCTAACATATTATCAGATTGGTGAGTGGTGATCAAAAACAAATTGCAAACAATAAACCTGTCCCAAAACACATTAATGTGGCAGCAGTGACACCACCAGTTGTAACAAAAATGGTGGCATGGGAGTCGATCACACATTTTTAAAATTTTTTTATTTCTGAAATAACTTTCTGGTTTTATTGAATTCTGCTTGGAATATACCATTGACTTTTATTAATGGACTGCAATACTTATTAAATATATATATATATTTTTTTTTTTAATAAAAAATGCAATAATTTAAAATTTCTTCATTTTTTATATCTCTCTTTATTAATAAAACTTTTATTGAGCCAAAAACAAAAAGAACATTATAAAGGGGGGGGGGGGAATATATATATATATAAACAGGAAACTATTAGTTTTTTCTATTTTCAAGTTTCTAAAATGAATTCTTTTCTAGAGTATTTTGTATTTATTATTATATTTTTATATGTATGCATTTGTATTTTTTTTTTAAAATCATACTCCTTTATTCCTTTTCTATTTCTCTCTTCTACTCCATTATTTTTATATCCACACTAATATTCTTTGTGGTCATGGGGTTTTCTCTGTCAGTGGCCCTAATCCATGAATATTTTTTCTTTTTTTTATATTTTATTTATATATATTTTTGTGTACACATTGTTTTATGGTTAGAGGTAATTGTATAGTGATTTAGCTAAGTAGGCAAAATTAGTTAAGTAATCAGGATAGAAATAGACATGCCTGCCCTTATATTACATTAATTGCTCAGAGTGTGGAAAATTTTAGTTGTAGGAAAGTGAACAGTATATGATTGAAGAATATAAAGTTCGTGCTTGGGGTCATCCAGGAGTGCAATTTCCTGCCTGTGCTAGTAACGGCCCTGGACATGGCAAATATGTGTATCTATAAGTAGTTGTATGTATACATACAACTACTTACAATACTGTCTTATATTTAAACTATTGCTATTACAATCTTAAACTGGCTGATATACGTGAACAATATCTTTTCAGGATGCCTCACTATTTCAGCAAAATATGCTGAAATAGTCCAAATATGCAGCCTATAATATTTCAATAGTTTCCTGCACATATACCCTTGTAGTGTAACCAATAAATTTAATTTAATTTTAAACGAAATTAAAGGGCTGTTACTAGAACAGACAGGAAATAGTGCTGCCGGATAGCCAGAGCACCAACTTTATATTGTTCAGTCATATACTGTTCACTTTGCTACAACTAAAATTTTCCACTCTGGGCTATTAATGCAGTACAAGGGTAGGAGTGTATTTCTATCCTAATTACTTACCTAATTTTGCCTCCTGTGAGCTAAACTGCTATACAATTATCTGTAACCACAAAACATACACAAAAATATAAATATATATAAAATATATATAGGTTATACTAACAAGCTCTATCTTTGCAGCCAGTTGCAAGATAAGCAAATGCGTGCACACACACACATACGCAATAAAAGTATGCAAGGGTTTCGTTTTTAATTACCCCTACACAAGTAAGAATTTGCATAAGTTGGGGTTCTCCCTATAGAAAACTATTGTACTAAAGTAAAACTAGAATGCCCATATAACCATGTATATAAACTTTATTAGTATAAACAATGTACATAAATGTTAAATAATGTACTGTCAAGACAAGTCCATCCTCATAAAGGGTGCAGCACCCTTAGGAAGTTTGAGACATCACATTACAGGTTTGCCAAACTCCAAAGAGGAGCTAAATTACTTTGTGATAACCAAAAGGAAAGTGGAAGAGAAATTGTTGAAGCTGAATAAAAAAGGTGCCAGTAGTGGATGGGATCTATCCAATCATATTATGGGGGTCAGGAAAGGAGCAAACTCTTGGCCATAATTATGACAGCATCCATGGATTCAGGGGAGGTCCCTATGGACTGGAGATGTGTGAATGTATCCTCAATTCATAAAGGGGGATCAGATGGTGACATGAGTAACTACAGACCTGTCAGCTTAACATCTGTTCCAGGGAAAATAATGGCATCGCTAGTTAAGGAAGTAAGGCAGGACCATCTGGAGAGGAATGCAATTATATTGAAGTCAGAGCATAGAATTGTTATGAGCCAGCCTTGTCTAACCAATCTGATAGGTTACTATGGTGCAGTGACTAAGGAAGTGGATGCAAAAAATAATTTTGATATCATATACTTGGATTTCAGGAGGGATTTTGATACATTTGCACATAAAAGACTGCTGTATAAACTGGAGCAATGTGGTATTAAGGGCAAGTTACTGCTATGGGTAAAGGGGTGGTTAGGTAGAAGAGGCCAGAGGATAGTTGTCAATGGGCACTGTTCTTCGTGGACTAATGTTATTAGTAGAGTTACCCAGGGTTCAGTGCTGGACCCATTGTTGTTTTCAGTATTTATTAATGATATTGATGAAGGTATATCAGGCTTAAGGTCAAAATTTGCAGATGATACCAAATTTTGGCAGGGTGGTTAACGACAGTAATGATGGTATGCTACTGCAACATGATTTAGAAAAATTAGGTCAATAAGCTGAGAAATTGGAGGTGAAGTTTAACGTTGACAAATGCAAGCTACTGCATATGGGTAGCAGTAATCTCAGAGTAACTTATCAACTGTGTGAAACTACACTTAGGGAAGTAGAATATGAAAAAGACCAGGGGGTAATTGTGCAGTCAGATATGAGATCCTGTGAGCAGTGCAGTCTTGCTACCAGGACAGCTCATGGGGTTTTGTCAATATACAGAAACTTTGCTAGTAAGGATAAGGAGGTGATTATCCCCTTGTACAAGGCCATGGTTAGACTGCATCTAGAGTATTGTATACAGGTCGGGAAGCAGATCTGCTGGAATGGATGCAGAGAAGGGCAACCAGATTTGTGTGAAAGGATGCTCTTACCTAGAAAGAGCTTCAGTTCTGCAAACTGTTGAGACTAGTCACCTATGGGGTAATCTGAAGGTGAATGGCATTCTTCCTCTTGCTGAGACTACACATATGAGGAGGCATAAATTTAAGTTGAAAAAGGTTGGTTGCAGGATTGATGTGTGTGTGTGGAAGTTTGCCTTCAGCCAGCAAGTAGTTGACTGTTGGAATAGGCTTCCATCTGTTGTGGTGGAAGTGGATGGTTTGAATAAATTCAAGGAAGAGCAAGACAAATTCTTGGAGAGTAAGAATGGGTGAAGTGTGCACATTGTTTTTTTTTTTTTTTTCAGGTTGATACTATATAAGCTTGCTTTTTGGCATCATTTGCCACTACTACTACTGCATTATCATTCTTATTAACCCATAAGGTGTCATCCAGCTCAAGTATTCAATTCTTATTCATCCAAACAAAATGAAAAGCCAACACTGCACATCTGCTATGATGCTGAGCTTCCTCCTTTTTTTCTCATGAATCATCAACTGTCACTGTGAAAACAAACAAGTCACAAACATAAGTATGAATTAGGGGATCAGCTGCATATGAGCAGAGTACACTGTACTCTGAGTTCACACTTTGCGACCCTACCATACATAAAGTATAGAAAATTTATGGATAATTCACTTTTAAACAATAATTAATAATGTACAACTAATTTTAATTTTTCCTGAATTAGAAATATATATATATATATATACTGAGTGAATATGTATGTTATTATAATGGATAATTAATAAATGTAATTGCTACGGACATGTAATAGCAATTTACCTGAAATGTAATGAATAATTTCTACAAACATACTGCAGAATCTACTTGCTTTGCTTTTCCTCCCTATGTAAAAGACAATGGAATTTTAAAGCTTATGGTTATATATATACAGTTAAGCAAATTTTGGATCGCCTGTGTCTTTCATAGAGATGCAGTTCAGCATGTTGAATAATAATGCAATTGAGCATTTTGATTACTGCTTGTGAAAATTCTGGTTAAAACAGATGGAAATTCTGAAATTATTTTATACCATGAGGGTATTATTTAAATTTAAAATCCTTATATATCTCATTTAATTTTGTAATGTGCATCTATATTACATGCCTAGCATATTTTCTAATATGGTATTATTAGACATTGTGTAGAAAATAAATTGAAATAAAAAAATGATAAAATTTCATTAAAACACTAAATATTTATTTAATTATTATCTACAGCTTTTAACTATACATAATAAACTAAACAATGAAGAATAAGAGTACCATATGAAAACTAACGGTACCACATATGAAAACTAAGAGTACACACTCATACCACATGA
This sequence comes from Mastigoproctus giganteus, assembly GCF_048544385.1. Classification (NCBI taxonomy): domain Eukaryota; kingdom Metazoa; phylum Arthropoda; class Arachnida; order Uropygi; family Thelyphonidae; genus Mastigoproctus; species Mastigoproctus giganteus. The sequence continues at coordinate 229,185,576 of NC_143578.1, read as the reverse complement.
TTAAAGTAATGTAAAGTAGAAATAGCATTAAACAATTATGACTTGAACATGTTTCCATTATTTCATGTAATAATGGATTCCGTGTAGCTTTTTTTCAAATTGCACGGAATATCTGCACAAGCCGTTTGCATCTTTATTCTACTAGAAGTTCACTTTTACCTAAAAATTGACACGAATTAACTTATTTAATATGAAATATATTAAAAATAGATTAAAAGTACAAGAGTATTACATTATATACTAAGCGTATTTTATAAGATCAGTGCAAATATAGTACAGTGAATACAGGACATAAAAGCAAATTTGCTATCTGACTGTTAGATAAGGCACACATTTAGAAATGTTAACAGGTTCATGGCAACTTTATGGACTGACTGCAGTTGACAAGTAAGTAATATAGACTTCAGTAATTGTACTGAAGTTTTACTGCCAAGATTTTAGCAAATTATACAAAAGGATGATTGCTTATAATATACCTGCCATGAAAAGAGGCCTGATTGTCTGAGCATAAGGCATACATAACCACAATTACACTAAATTAAATAAACACATGCATATTAATTATCTAAAAACAAACAGCTTAAAGCAAATAATCAATTATAAAATACATAGTGAAGATTTCTTAAAATAAATTAACAAAAAAGTTATAACTTTTTTGTTAATAAACATCACTTTCTGAAACGAATAACTAGCAACAAAATAACAAATGAACTGGAATTTTCTAAATCCAGAATAGGTTGAGTTTATCTGAAATGCTGAACTGATTAACCGAAAAACAGAAAAATGTAAAATTATAAAACGGAGCCTGTGCAACAGCTGACTGATAAATCTTATTAATCAATAAAGTAAACCAAACTATATATATAGATAAGAACATTTTCACCTGGCTACTTAGAGCTGCATCAACATGGAGGGCTACTTATGAAAAAAGAAAAAAATAATCATCTGAAATACTTTATTAGTACTGAGTAAATAATTGAAGTTTTTCTTCCAAGTTTTTAACAGATTATACAAGAGGATGATTGCTTATAATACATGAAATGAATAACTAGCAACTTGAATGCAAAAATATATGCCTAATCATTTTTTAATTTAACTGAATGGGTTAGAAAAGCTGGATATTTTATAGTCTGGGATATATTCAGAAATCACAAGAGTGAAAGTCATTTGAATGACTAGCTGGGACATGATTTTCCTTTTATTTTTAATTAAATGTATCTGCAAACATTACAGGTGTATGAAACATTTCCACAGCACTGAAAATATTAAACCAATTGCTAATTTTGAAGTAATTAATTCTATGCTTATACTGGACTTCAGTGGAATATCAATTCTACTACACAAACTTGCTTGTTTTGGTAAAGAGAAAGTAGTGATGCCCTTCAGTTTTATGAAAATCCCTATGAGGGTTACTTGAAATTATCCCATGGGCAAGTGACTAGACTGCCAGTATAAATAGATGGATGTTGTGTTTGTGTGTGAGAGAGAGAGAGATTAGCATTAGCATTAGTAGAGGCATTTGATGCAAGAAAGCAAGCTTATGCAGCATCAGCCAAAAAAAAAAAAAAAAAAGTAACATAAATAAATAAAAATAACCACTTCCACTTCACCCCTCTGTTCGTTCGAAATACCTGTCCAGCTGAGCCTTAAACTTATTTAGGCTATCAACTTCCACGACAAGGGATGGAAGTCTGTTCCACCCACCAACCACCCGCTGGCTAAAGGCAAATTTCCGCATATCTATCCTACATCTGTCTTTCCTCAATTTGAATTTATGCCCTCTCAGGTGATTTTTCTGAGCTAGAGGAAGAATCCCATCAGCATTGAGCATGCTCAAACCATTCAAGGCTTTGTACACCTCTATCAGATCACCCCGCTGGTGCCTAGTTTCCAGACACTGTAATTTGCAAAACTTAAGCCTTTCTTCGTAAGAGAACCCCTTTGTCCCATTCACCAATCTAGTTGCCCTTCTCTGTACTCGTTCCAGCAGCTCTACATCCTTCCTGAAATGAGGCCTCCAGGCCTGTATACAGTACTCTAGGTGTGGCCTGACCATTGCCTTATACAAGGGAATAATCACCTCCTTATCCCTGCTAGAAAAATTCCTATATATCATTGACAATACACCATGAGCTACTCTTGCAGCTCGTCTGCACTGCTCAGAGAACTTCATATCTGCCTGCACCACCACCCCCAGGTCCCTTTCATTCTCTACCACTGTCAGTGTAGTACCACAGTATTATTCTGAAACATGCAATATAGATGGTTACTGAGTTAAGTTAATAAAAATTCTTATTAAGGCTAAATATATCACAGCTTGCATGAAGAATTTAAGTTTATGATCAGAGGGTACTTTTTCTATGGTGTGATTAAAATTTGGAAACTACCAATTTAATTTTAACATAGTAGAAAGCAGTTTCAGAATGACTAAGTTCAGCTTGCTGCAATAAGTAAACTTGTAAGTTAATATGTTGACAACAAATAATTATTATATATATATATTTTATTATTTTTTTTTCCCATTGATATTTTGTCAGTAAATGTTTCTTACTAACACTGCCTAAATTAATTTTGATATGAAATCTAGTGCCTGGATAGAGTGTAGAGTGTGTTTAGTGTCAAACGGCACCCCCCATCTCCACGTGCTATATATTGTGGGTGTGAAACAGAACACTGTCAATGCCAGAGGTTTAAAAGTGTATGGATTTTGTGCATGTGTAGTGTCGTGTACCGTTGTTCCTCTGGTCATTTAGCCGCTGGGCCCCTAATGGGACCCAACGTTGTCCACACTCTGCCTCGTGGAGGCAGACCAGGTACACCACTATTATAGTTATTTACTCTGGCAAGTCCTGCCACCTAATCTCCTGAGATTTCAGTGGCTAGGACCTTAAAAAAATAAAAATAAATAAATAAAATAAAATAAAATAATAATGAATAAAAAAAAATATAAAATTAAATAAAAACAATAATAATACCTAGATACAGTAAACCCCCGCTATTCACGGTCGCCGATTTAATATAAAATGAAACAAAAAAAAAAAAAGAAAGAAAAAAAAAGTGAATTTTAAAGCGCCGTGAACATTTTCCGGCAAAAAAAAAAAAAAAAAAAAAGCATGGGCGTGGCTAAAATTATCTTTCCCAGTCAAAACAGTGCTCAGTGGGTGGGGGGAGAGGGGTAACAAAATCGCGAGTGTGGATGTTTCTCGCTAATCCTTATTCAGTCTGTGTTATGCGCTTGTCATGGAAGGTTTCGTCGTTTGCTTTTAATTTATATGCTTATAAATTGAATAAATTTATCAATTTATAAATTTTGTATTCATATATATATATAATTTATATATTTTGTAAGCATATCAATTTATAAATTTATCAATTGATATGCTTACAAAAGTGATAAATCTACCGTTTTGCAGTGTAAAACAGACTTTTTCGAGTGTGTTAACGGAAGAAAGTGACTTTATTTTGGACAAGTTCTTTCTAATCCGTACAAAAATATGGCTACGAATAACAAGGGAAATATGTATATAAAGTGCTTCAAAGAAGGTGATGACATTAGTGAATAAAATTGAGTTATTAGATAAAATTTCTAATGGTGAAAGTGTTTCCTCAGTGGCAAAACATTATAAAATCAATGAGTCAACGATACAATCAATCAAGAAATTGGAAGAAAAAATCCGCCGTAGTGTCCGTGAAAACGCGCTAATTGCTTCAAAAAGTTGCTCTGTAACTCGTGATGTTAAATTAGAAAAAATGGAAAAAGCTTTAAATCTGCGGATAGAAGACCGAATTCAAAATAAAATTCCGTTAAGTTCACTCGTCATTCGTGAAAAGTCAAAACTCCTTTATCAACACTTTAGCAAAACTGGCAATAGCACTGGCGGGATAAATTTTTTAGCCAGTTTGAAAGATTTGTTTGAAATTTCTAATAAATATTACATTTAATATTAAATTGTTTCTTATTTTCATTTCGATGCCATATGCTTGCATTTCACTATGTACATAGTCATATTATGAAGGTACATATAATACATACATAGACAAAATTTGAGACTAGTTTTTCTTATATATTTCATACTTTGGAACGGAACCCTTTTATTACTATGGGAGCCATAACTCAGTATTCGCGTTTTCGTGGCATTTCTCAGGAACGTAACCCCCGCTATTCGCGGGGGGTTTACTGTATTTTATTTGTAAAATAATAAGAGAAGTTTACCTCAGTATAGTATGTAGAACACTTCCGTATGATACTCTCCAGAAATTAAAAAGAAAAAATCGAAAAACTTACATTGGAGTAACAAATAGTTTAAAAAATAATTAAAAATCAATTTAACACAATTAAAAATAAAATTAATTAAAAGAATTTAATGAAAAATATTGCAAAAAATTGAAAAACACTTATTTAATGAGGCCAAAATACTTAGTGTCCAACATAATTATATGCGACTATTAATTGCAGAAACCGTAGAAATTAAATTAGACGAAAATTCTGTTAATGTTCATCGGCCATATCTCATCTCCGATTCGTGAGCCTTTAAGCCCATGTGCGAAGACAAATAATTCCTATTTAAGTTTCATACTCACCCCTATTCCGTAATTTTCATTCTTATGATCACAACATACAGTCGAAAAGCGTTGTCAGCTTCAGAAAGGAAAATCGTTTTGCAATTTTTTTTGTTAAATTCTTTTAATTAATTTTCTTATTTTTAATTGTGTTAAATTGAGTTTTATTGTGTTAAATTGATTTTTAATTATTTTTTAAACTATTTGTTACTCTAATATAAGTTTTTAGATTTTTTTCGTTTTAATTTCTGGAGAGTATCATACCGAAGTGTTCTACGTACTATATTGAGGTAAACTTCTCTTATTATTTTACAAATATTGATATCAACGTAGAACGTATTGAGCATTACAGCTCTGGTTCATACTATCTAGATATTTTATATAATAATCAAAGTATTAATTTAGTAAGAAAAGGTTATTTTTTTATACTTTGCCAAAATTTTATACATTGCATGGTTTCTATACTTTAATGGTAACCCACATGCATGCACACAAGTTAAATTAAATTAGGAATGAAAATTAAATTAATAGGTCAGCAGAATAGGAAAGCCCTGTACAAATATGCAGAAAAACAATGAAGAGAAGGAGTGGACTAAATTAACAATGGGGCATTGAAGGATTGTGCATGATAATATAGAAATTATAAGGCCAATTATGAATAAATTCAACACTACAAAACACCTTTATTTGTAATTTTGTTTCCTCATTCCTTCATCGTTTTTCAATTGTTTACTCTTGTTAGCAACCAGTATGTCCTTTGTTACTTTTAAATTAGTTTATTATTCTTCAGTAGTCTTTAAGTTACTTTTTACTTGGTAGTGGTGGTGCAAATAATGTAACACAACCAGTGGTGTGGCACCTGACAGGTTTCCCCACCTTAATTTTTTATATAAAAATTGAGTGTTTTCGAATTGGCCAAAGATTACACCAATATTTCAGCTCTTCTTAAAGGATTGCAATACTTACTGCATGGACTTTCTTGATTTTTAATAAAAATATTTTAAAAAAATGTAGTGTTTTTTTATCACTTATTTTCAAAATAAAAAAATCGGAAAAAATATAAATTTTTCTGAAAATTAAAAAAAAAAACAACAGTCAAAAAATATAGATTATTCTATTATTCTGATCCATTTTTTTGGTTAAAGACTTAAGCGCTTGAAATTTTAAACACATGTATGTGCATAATATTTCTGCTTATTATATGTACAAATATGTATAAATACTTCTAAAAAAAATTTAAAAACATATGTAAATATCAGTTACAATTCTACACTACAATTTTCATATTTTTTTTCAAAATTTATTTCAAGTTCAGTGCAATTCACAGTGTATTATATGCGATACCTACTTATCTTGCTACAGTACAATCCACCTTGTGAATTGAATACCATGTTATATTTTCTGCATCTTTAGTAGCATTAGTAGAGGCATTTGATGCAAGAAAGCAAGCTTATGTAGCATCAGCCAAAAAAAAAAAAAATAAAAAAATAACCACTTCCACTTCACTCCTCTGTTCGTTCGAAATACCTGTCCAGCTGAGCCTTAAACTTATTTAGGCTATCAACTTCCACGACAAGGGATGGAAGTTTATTCCACCAACCAACCACCCGCTGGCTAAAGGCAAATTTCCTCACGTCTATCCTACACATCTGTCTTTTCTCGATTTGAATTTATGCCCTCTCAGGTGATTATTCTGAGCAAGAGGAAGAATGTGAATAGTATGTGAAAACAAAATCTTTCAAAAACAACTCCTATGTGATTGCAGATGTTTACTTAACATGTGGACTAATTTGAATATTGTATTTAAACAAGCACAGACTTTGCAATGCCATAGCAAAGTCAGTTCCCATGGTACTTGGCAAGCAAACAGAAAAAAGTATTATTTTTGAAAGACACCTGTTAGGTGCCTTGCCACCAATGTCGAATTAATTTCAATTTTGCATGTGTGTGCGTACATGTATACATAAGTTGTATTAATATATTGAATTAAATATGCATAAATGGATGTGATAGTTATACAAAGTGCCAGCAACTAGCAAGGTGAGGAAAGTAGAAAAAGAAGTGTAGTAGATTTATGAAAGGTGAAAGAAGAATGTTAAAATCCTAGAGGTTATGATAAATTAAGAAAAATTATGGGCTGAATTACCAAGCCAATATAAAGTGGGCCAACTGTAAAGGAAAATTAGTACATCAGAATAATAATATAATGCAAATAAAAATTAAAATGTTATAGCTGTCATCAGATATGGGGGGGGGACATATTTAGAAAATGGTCGAATATAGGTAATGCAAATATGCATGATCTGATATCAGCAGAAATAATTATTGATACATGATCATTAGGGGACCACACCTGACCATGTATCAGGAACTGTGTTTCTATACTTGTCCATAGTAGTAGAAGAAAAGTGAATGGCCAAAACAGTGTAATTTATTGAGGTATAAATAATTTAGTTAAAATAGATAGAAAAATGTTAAAATGAATATGTAGAATTTATTGTAGGATTTAATTTTGTGTAGATAGGAAATAAATTTAGAACAAGCAAATGGTATAAGGGTGAGGTATTAAATTGAGGAAGGGGAAGGGAAAAAGGAGTATTTTAAATAAATAAAGAAGAAAAATAGCGATAGAAGTAGGATAGTAGAAATGTTTGTTTCACCCTCATATTGCACTAATAGTTCAACGAATGGGAATTTCTTCCCGTTCTGCACAGCAGAAAGATAAAAAGCATAGAAAAAGTAATTAAAAGACATTAAGCTTGCTGGGGTTGTGAGGCCCAACCTTATAGTAAGGGCTTTGGCATTTGTAAGCATTAGTATAAAAGGGAGCTAATACCAAAATCTTGTATAGAAATATAATATATGTGTCGAACATGCCAATAAAACAAATCTAAAACAAAACCAAAAGTTAAATAAGAAAGTGACCATGTACGATACCTGGAATATTACAAGTAATGCGAAGTGAAAACCAGTCTGGCGGGAAAGAGGCTTTCTCTGATACTTTTAATATTCAGCTTATAATAACATAACCCTATATTTTGGTCTGTGTATACGGCTTTTAACACAACATTAACGGTAATGTTTAATTTATAACATTTAAAGCTATACTATTCCAATTGTCTCTCACTTTTACAATGCTTATTATAAATTATCTCCATGCACTTGTATTCTAAATACAACTATAGAGGTCACTACATTCCCACTTTCTTGAATTTCCATGCTGCTTACTATTAAGTCCGCTTCACTGCTATAAATTGCTCTATCATGTAAATATATTGTTCACTTGGTTGAAATCTGCTTGCATTCAGCTACTCTACTGAATTATTATTATTAGCCTGAGAAAGATGCAGGGAAGCCTGAGGCTTATTCTGCACCAGCCAAAAAAAATTTCCAAGTTATCCTGAGTGAGAGAGTAGAAAGGAATCACCAAGTAAGAGAAGAATGATGATATCCAGCTTAGGACCCTGGGTGTGCCAAGCCCATACTCACCATATGCGAGCCTCTGAACTGATGCACTTCATCTCCCCGTCTTTTTCCTACCAGACTGGTTTTTACTTCGCATTATTTGTAATATTCCAGGTATTGTACATGTTCACTTTATTATTTTACTTTCGGTTTATTGGCATGTGCAACACATATATTTCTATACAAGCTTTTGGTATTAGCTCCCTTTTATACTAATGCTTAAAAATGCCAAAGCCCTTAATATAAGGTTGGGTCTCACAACCCCAGCAAGCTTAATGTCTTTTAATTACTTTTTCTATGCTTTTTATCTTTCTGCTGTCTATTTCTAATTTCTTCCCATTTCAAGTTCAAAACCTATTAGTGAAATACAAGTGAACAAACATTCCTACTTCTATTGCTAATTTTCTTATTTATTTATTTAAAATTCTCCTTTTTCCCTTCCCCTTTCTCAATTTAATACCTCATCCTTATACCATTTGCTTGTTCTAAATTGATTTCCTATCTACACAAAATTAAATCCTACAATAAATTCTACATATTCATTTTAACATTTTTCTATTTTAACTAAATTATTTATACCTCAATAAATTACACTGTGTTGGGACTACCTTGTCCATACGGTATTAGAAAGTGCTAATTTCTTTATCATGACTTGTTTTGGCTATTCACTTTTCTTCTACTACTATGGACAAGTATAGAAACACAGTTCCTGATAAACAGTCAGGTGTAGTCCCCTGATGAAATATCTGATCATGTATCAATAATTATTTCTGCTGACAGCAGATCATGCATATTTGCATTACCTATATTCGACCATTTTCTAAATATGTTCCCCCAATAGCAGATAACAGCTATAACATTTTCATTTTATTTGCATTATATTATTATTCTGATGTACTAATTTTCCTTTACAGTTGGCCCACTTTATATTGGCTTGGTAATTCAGCCCATAATTTTTCTTAATTTATCATAGCCTCTAGGATTTTAACATTCTTCTTTCACCTTTCATAAATCTACTACACTTCTTTTTCTACTTTCCTCACCCTGCTAGTTGCTGGCACTTTGTATAACTATCACATCCATTTATGCATATTTAATTCAATATATTAATACAACTTATATTTACTCTTGCATCCTTTAATGCTGCTTTGTTGGTGATCTGTCATATTATTTATTAATTTTGCATTATAATTAATATGCATATACTAGTCAATTTAATCTATTTTCTGGTGTTTCTAAAGTTAGCCCACAAATGCTAACTTGTTAACCTGTTCCATATACACTTAAATACCTATAATAAATAAATAACATTAATAAATAAACACCAGAAAATAGATTAAATCGACCAATATTGAAGCATTAAATCAATTGACCAGTATTATTTCATGCATGTATAATGTCAAATTGCCACATGACAATAGCATTAACGCAGCACGTGATAAAGAAATAATCATATACAATTTACCAGAATTTAAATCATAAGCTTTAATAAGAACACTATATATATATATATATATATATAAGGATGAAATTTATAATATTAATATAAGAGAGATAGAGAGAAGAAAAACAAAACTAAAGTAACACAAGTGGGGAAATTTACTTGTGGAGACACACAATAATAATAATGATGATGATGGGCAAAAGAAGACTCTCCATGGTAGACACTACAATGACCTCCATCAAGATCCCATAGATAAAATGGCTTCCAATGTATGGCTAAGAGCGGGATGCTCTTCCCCAAGACTGAAGGATTCATGCTCGACATCCAAGACCAGGTAATCAACACCAGAAACTATAGAAAATATATCAAAAAGGAGCCTGGAGTGCCAGATGACATGTCGATGATGCCACCTGGCATCAGAAATGATCCAACACATCACAAGATTCAAGCTGATCACCCAGACAGAGTACATTTGTAGACATGAGACCAGGAAGCCAGGATAATACACCAGAAGCTAGCGAGGAAATACCAGTTGCTCAAAGAAAGTGAACTGTATTACAAGTACGAACGCTAGGCAGTACTAGAGATCCCAACTCACAAGCTGTACTGGGACCACACCATAATAATGGACAAGACAATCCTGCACAATAGATCAAAGATAACTGTTGTCGACAAGAAAGAAAAGGCTATCTATCTGATTGACACAGCAGTGCCCAACACTGGAACCTTCCAGAAAACCCACAAGGAAAAGATGAGGAAGTACACATTCCTAAGACAGGAGATCAAAGAGATGTGGCATATGCAAAAGTAACAACCATCCCAATCATCATGTCAACCACCAATATGGTGCCAAAGATCCTACATAACAGCCTAACAGCAATAGATCTCCAGGAGAACACCTATAAGGAATTCTAGGAAGGCGTAATCCTAAACATCTGTGGGATATTCAGAGTTCCTCGACCAACAGTAACACCCGACATAACAACCACCCTGTGTACTTGGTAGCAGTACCCATCACAGGGTGGAACCCTCCAACCATTGAGAAACAATATAAGAATAACAATAATAAAAGAGTAAAAACAACCTAAAAAAAGGAATGATTCTACATACTGCAGCAAGAAAAGAGCAGAATCCACAATGTGATGTGTAGCACATCACATACTGTAGATTCCTAGCCCTTCAGTAATATATCTAATAGTTTTGAAAGTGGAAAATAAGTTTTCAAAGCTACTACATCCTTGAAGGTGAAGAAGAAAGTACTATTTTTTAAAAATACATTTATTTCACCTAATTTTAGTTTTAACAGCCTGTATAGTTAATACCCCCCCCAAAGTAGGTTTTTTACCATCCAATGGTATCATCATTAGCCAACTTTGCTTATAAAGAGAGGATTAAGAAAATAAATGATTGGTTGATTTAGAGATTTCTTAGGCGCATCGGCAACTATGGCCATAGTGCACCAGAAAATAAATGAACCTTATTACATTTCTGTGAATTTATGAAAATCTTACTTCACCTGTCTTTAAACCTTTTGATAGTTCAGATTTCTGAATTATCAGATTTAAAGGTAGGTTTCATTTTTATAATTCTAAAAATATACTACATTTTAACTTAATGGATTATTATGTAAGGAACTACAGTAAATTCCCATTATAACACTCATGCTTATTAATGCTATCCAACTTTTAACACTCATGCTTATTAATGCTATCCCACTTTTAACACTCATGCTTATTAATGATCCCACTTTTAACACAACGTTTACTTCTGGTACCATGGTCAATCCTATGAACTATAATGCTACATTTTTTTTTTTAAGCAGGTGCAGTGCTCCTATTTAAATATTTTCCCACAGGTCATTCTTTTTTAAGGTTCTAGGAAGGAATAAACTGGGATATGACCCTCTTTCCTCTTGACTTTTGGATTTAATAAAGGGAAGAGGAATAAATTCTAGGAATCATTAATCAAGCAGGTTTGTTTGCTCTCTAGAATTCTGTTAAAATTTCATAAATGGCAGAATTATTATTACATTAATACTACAATTATCACATTTACTTTAATACTCAAGATTTGTTCAGTTTAATTTAATAAAATTTGTTGAAAGTGCCTGATGCAAAAAAAAAAAAAAAAAAAAAAAATCAACTACCCATGAAATATTGATGAAAATAGCCTCCAAAAAGGGGGGAGTTAGCAGGTTCCCACTTAGTGCTCTGTAGGCCCTTGAAATTGTTATAATGAACATTTACTATATTTAAAATTCCCAGTTCTGTTTTTCTCGACCAAATATGCCTACTGTAAAGTCTTTTTTTTTTTTTTTTTTTTTTTTTTCACTTTAATTTTCTGAAGAAACTTGGAATACAGTGCCTGCCTGCCTACCTATCTACCCTCCAATGAGATCCCAAAAAAAGGACTAATTGAAACCCAGGTATGAGTAATGGCATACACTTGAAATGAATAGCAATATACTTTTCCATTAGAGCAATGCATTTTACTTTGAGTAGCACAATACTAACAAGGTAAAAATTTGGGTTGTCTGTGGTCTAGTGGTTAGCAACAAGATGACAAGTAAGGAGGTTGTGAGTTTGAACTCATATGCTATCACAAAATATACACAGCCTGCTGTGAAGCCAGCTGAAAATCTGGCAGCCCTTAATTCAGTGCATATGCAGTCACAATGAATTTGAAAACTTCTGGTCTCAGCCACCTGGAGGGAAAAAATGGAAATTGATATTTTATGTGAAAATTGTTACTAGTGAGAGAAAAGGTTCCATGGGAAATAAATTTAGGACTACAGAGCATTTTAGTTTACTTGCATAATGCAGATGGCAGTTTGACTGCACTGTGTTGGCACTATATAAATGTGTATATGAAGTTTAAATATGGCATTTTATATATCAAATGATCATACCGCCTTTTTTTAAAAATATTTCTCATATTGTAACCACTAACTATAGTCCAATTACAAACATATAAAGAAAACTGACATCATTATGTAATGTTGTGGTACTCAATAAAAGACCCTTATTATTATTAAACAGAAAAGACAATTGCAGGTCAAATAAACATCTTTATTCCTCTCAGGTTAAACAATATATTTAATTAATAGAATGCTAGGCTTAATATTCTGTTAAACTGCTCTGTTTATGCAAAAAATTTAATAAGCCTTTGAAAAAACTAAACTTATAATGATTTCTGATTTGGTTTTAAGAGCCGTAGATAGCAAATTTTGTATCCTATGCAAGATCAAAGATTTTGCTCCTTTACCTCTGTTTGAAATTTGTCTTCAGTTTGAATAAATTCAAGGAATGACTAAAGAAACTGTTAGAGGGGATGGTCAGGTGTCGTGGGAAGTGTTTTCTCTCTCTCTCTCTCTCTCTTTTTTTTTTTTTTTTTTTTTGTTGAGGCTGTATAAGCTTGCTTTCTTGCATCATTTGCCACCATTAATACTAATACTAAATTGCTATTAGGGCTTGACGAATTTGGTGACTGAGGAACTATTTAACAAATATCATAAATCTGATGTGATGACTAGTATTTTAAAAACCAGTCTAGCAACTGTTGGGCTGAACTATAAGTTCTTTTTTTTTATGATCAGTGTGGTCTATATCCAAAGATTGGATTGGAAAACAGTACAATGGATTCTTGATACAGACGCTACATGGGTATTTTAACCTCGTCATGTAGAGGAAAGTTTCTGTGTAATGGCTGTTCTAGAAGACCTTTCTTTAGTATGCTGTTTCTCCCCTACCCATTCCCAACTGGTGGCACCCAAGGTCTTGAACATATTTGTTGAGGTCTGGTTGCTCTTAATTAAATGTTATTTCTTCTTAATCACATAGAGATGAGTTAATGTCTGAATTAATTCATAGTATTCACCTATATTAAAGACTTCACTGATTTTATAAAATACTTTGGCATTCCAATTACCAATTAATGCCATTCAAGTGATTACAGATTACAAATTTTTGTAAAGCTCTTATGGAATAATTTATATAAGAGCTGTGCAAAAGATTTTTGATCAAGAAAAATCAGAAGACTGGTGGTACGTATTATCCATATTTTCATTTATGCAATGCTAGTTGTCCAATATGATTCTATTCTAAGGGAAATTGTATATATTTTCTCTATATTATCAGCAAGAACATTTTAATATATACTAGACACAATACAAACTAACTCAATATAAGAACACAAGCATTTTGAACTCATATTCTGCAGTTTTTTTATTGGCAAAAATCATAATGCATGTTGCAGAGGTCAATGCTATAGCTTTTTGGAGAAATATATATACTCATCATCTGGTACTACAGCTTGGACAATCTCCACAGTTACCATCTTAACAAAACAGAACCATGAACAGTAACCTCAAAGCTGAAGCAGAATCCTACCACATTGCAATTGACTGCTCCCAATGTTTATATATGTTTTAATGATGATCTATCAAAAATATAATTCCGGAAAACTTGTAGAAAAACTGATGCTGGAAAATTTCTTTAATCAAACCATTTCCATCAAAAACATTCTAATAAAATTATTTTCATCCACAGCTATCCTCATTCACCTAGATCAAGGCCTAAAAGATAAAATTTCCCACCAGAAAACCATTTGTAACAAAAGGATATTCAGCACTTGCAAAAAAAGTCAGCCACTTCGATCTTCACAGACCTTTATGAAATGAACAGAATTTAAAAGCCCTCCTTGCATATGGATGCTGTGTCAGGACAAAAAGGAATTTTGTCCAAGGTAGCATCATATATTGTAAGTTATAACAACAGTATTTGTGCAGGAGGTCATATATTCACTTGTCTTTTAAAGCTTATTTTCACAAAATGCATCAGCAAGTAATACAATACATAATGTTAATCATTAAAATTTCTTTGGAAATGTAAATTTAATTTTCTGTTGGAGGTTTGTATTCTTAACTCAACTTAAAGCATAAAAAAAGGTAAATATCATAATATTAATAATTCAAAGTTATCATCATACAATGTCTTCCTTATGACATATGAATTTAAAGAAAATTAAATTAAAATAAAAACCAGTTACAAACTTTATAGTTTATTTCTCACTTCATCACTCTTCCTATTACACATTACAAAGGACCACATACAGAAAATGTGCCACCTGCAAGTAGCCATTCTATTAATAGAAATAGTACAAAATTTTCACCATACAGTTTTGTGGCAGGAGAACTGATGATCAAAATATGTGACTATATATATAAATATATATATATTTAAAAAAAAAAAAATAGAAAGAAAAAAGTGACCTTTCTGGTGTGCTTGCACAATTGCATGTGCACACTCACTAGCCCCCCATATTATTCATAAAATCTTCTGAAGATATTCAAAAAGTTATGAAGTGATATCTATTATCTATGAAAAATGAGAGCTGTAAAATGCATAGAGATTGTCCACTGAGGCTTCAAATATCTTAAGGAATTTCAATAATCTGAGTGTTTTTATGCTAACAGTTATGTATTTTTACACAGGAACACAAAAAAATATCAGCAACAAGGAAGAAAGAGAGAGAAGCTTCAATAACACAGAATCATTATAATTTTATTTCCCATTAGTGAAATTCAGACTTAAATTCTTTTTTTCCCCCTCTGAAGAGAGCATTTTTTTTAAAGACTGTATCAACTTTTTTTATATCTTTACTATTTATTGATATCATTAATTACTGTATATTCTATAATAATGAAAATAATGGCAATAATAATTTTATTATTATTTGAGTTTATTTGGCAGTAAGAGAAATGCACAGTAATGATCTAAGCTAAGTAATTTCTATTCTATTTATTTGACTTAATTTTCAGCCAAAATAGACATTGTTCATAATTCTAGAATTCAAACAAGGTATCCAACTTTATCTGTGTACTTCAGGTTTCAAGGTAAAAATATTCCTTACAGTTTTGCTTAATTTTGACTATTACAATTCATTGGAAGAAACAAAGTAACGACGGCATGATTCACAATAAGTACATTTCCAAAAATAGTGCCTTGACCTTCAAGGGCATCTTTATGACCGAGTCAATATCTATAACAAATTAATTGTTAACACAGAGGCCAAAGAATGTCTATACATGTTTCTGCATAATTTCACTATCAACAAAAGCAGCAGTTTTAATACAATGTTCATTTTGCAGTGTCCTACTGATCAGTGGATGTAGCAATTGGAAAAATTGATCAAAACAATTAAGGTATCACTTTATAGTCTATTGGATAACTGTAATAGTAATAGGCATACAGTGCCTTCCTACACAGGTAACTATAACAGTTGATCTTTGAATTTATTCAAACTGTCAGCCTCAACTACCTGTTCCAGCGATCAATGACTCTCTGGCTAAAACAAAAATTCCTACAATCTGGTCTAAACCTTTTCCCTTGTAATTTGAATTTATGCCCACGAGTTATGGAATTCTCTATAACAGTGAAAATTCTATCTTCATTCATTTTACTAATCCCTTATAAACTTCAATCAGATCACCTCTCGGGTTCCTGGTTGCCAAACTCTGTAGCCCACATATTCAGTCTTTCCTAAGGCCATATTGCTCCGGGGATCTGCGGTAGTCATTCCCCGACCTTTCCGCATCCTCCATATTTGGTGGTCAAGGGCTTGAACCCCACTCTAATCAAGAAGCATGTGCTATGCACTGCTGCTCCTGCCCACCTGGCTGCGGAGGCGCCCAGGCTACCACAGATTTATGTCTTTGCGGTGAGACAGAGTTGGGATCAAGTACTGTATTCATGTAATAACTACGAGGATCAGAGAAGAACTCTCACAAATTATTGTGTTCTACAGCCTGGCCACAAATTTTTGCTTGTCCAGAATGCTGAGATTTTTTGGCCGTTTCAAACTTTTGTCAGAAATGGCAGCTGTTATCTACAGTTTCATCTGAGATTGGGATCACTACCTCATAATTGTTTTCATGGTCTTGAAATTGGATCTCAATTAGGACCTAATTTTATACTGATTGTAACCTCATTTGTCTTAATTTTGTATATAATGTATAACTGAACAAAAAAAAAAAAAAAAGTGTTTTTCTTCCTTCTGGAGCCCCCCAGAGGGATCTGGCCCAACTTTTGGGTACATCAGGTGGGACAGCATCTCGAATTGGGACAGTACGAGCACTACTGGAACTGATCCTCCTTCCCATGGTGTAGACAAGTATCCAGAATAATCTTTCCAGGTGATTGATGCTTCTGGGTAGCCAAACAGGCACAACAGAACACACCCAAACCTACATCACACACGTCTGGCCCATTCGTAGTGATACTGTTCTTCACAGAGATATGAGGTGGAGTTGAACTGACGTTCTAGGAGCCGCCCTTTACATATACACATGTCGGCGCTTGGGGAAATTCAAAGGTCATCCAGAAGATCTTTGAATTTCCCCAAGCTGTGAGTCTTAGCCATGCTTGACGGCAACTTATTTAACTAATATCATACATTTATATTATTCTTGATCAGTAATGACTTACAAAGTTGAAAGTTAAGTTAGAAATTAGTATTTGCATATTCTCCCCAGTACCTAAGTATCCTTAATAAGTTGGAAAAATCTTGTAAATATTATGAATTTCATGTCAAGTTAGTTTGTTTTAAAGCTTCTACTGCCTTTGTGTTTTTGTAATAGAGTTCCCTAGTGTCTCACTTCCCATAAACTAACTAATCTCAACAAAACTATTAGATTAAATTAGGTCAGGAAAACGGGGATGTTAATAAAATTTATATTTTTACACACAACAAGGCACAGATATTCAAGAGGTAACACATATTAAAGGCTTTTGATACTGTTGCAC
Source organism: Mastigoproctus giganteus (assembly GCF_048544385.1). Lineage (NCBI taxonomy): Eukaryota > Metazoa > Arthropoda > Arachnida > Uropygi > Thelyphonidae > Mastigoproctus > Mastigoproctus giganteus. Next base: position 229,168,305 of record NC_143578.1, on the reverse strand, counting down.
ATGGAAGACTGCTGCACAAATTGGAGCAGTGTGGCATTGGAGGCAAATTGCTGCTATGGATAAAGGGATGGTTGAGGGGGAGAAGACAGAGAGTGGTAATCAATGGACACTGCTCATCATGGACTAATGTTATTAGTGGAGTCCCTGAGGGTTCAGTGTTGGGTCCATCATTGTTTTCTGTATTTATAAATGATATTGATGATGGTATATCAAGCTTATTGTCCAAGTTTGCAGACGATACAAAGGTTGGCAGGGTTGTTAAGGACACTACTGATAGTATGCTGCTGCAACAGGATCTGGAAAGGTTGAGCAGATGGGCTGAGAGGTGGCAAATGAAGTTTAACATTGACAAATTAAAAATTTTACATTGACAAATGTAAAGTACTACATATGGGAAACAGTAACCCCAGAGCAAATCAACTCTGTGGTACTACACTGACAGTGGTAGAGAATGAAAAGGACCTGGGGGTAATTGTGCAGGCAGATATGAAGTTTTCTGAACAGTGCAGACAGGTGGCAAGAGTAGCTCATGGTGTCTTGTCAATGATATACAGGAATTTTTCTAGCAGGGATAAGATGTTTGTTTGTTATTTGGTTTTTAGGAGCATTAGCAACTAAGGCCGTATTGCTCCGGGAATATGTGGTGGTCATTCCCTGACCTTTCCGCATCCTCCATATTTGGTGGTGACGGGCTCGAACCCCGGTCTAATCAAGAAGCATGTGCTATGCACTGCTGCTCCTTCCCACCTGGCTACAGAGGTGCCGCAGGGATAAGAAGGTGATTATTTCCTTGTATAAGGCAATGGTCAGGCCACACCTTGAGTACTGTATACAGGTTTGGAGGCTTCATTTCAAGAAGGATGTAGAGCTGCTGGAACGAGTACAGAGAAGGGCAACAAGATTAGTGAATGGAACAAAGGGTTGCTCTTACAAAGAAAGGCTTAAGTTTTGCAAATTACAGCATCTGGAAACTAGGTGCCGGCGAGGTGATCTGATAGAGGTGTATAAAGCCTTGAATGGTTTGAGCATGCTCAATGCTGATGGGATCCTTCCTCTTGCTCAGAATAATCACCCGAGAGGGCATAAATTCGAATTGAGGAAAGACAGATGTAGGATAGATGTGTGGAAATTCTTGCTCAGAATAATCACCCGAGAGGGCATAAATTCGAATTGAGGAAAGACAGATGTAGGATAGTTGTGCGGAAATTTGCCTTTAGCCAGCGGGTGGTTGGTTGGTGGAACAGACTTCCATCCTTTGTTGTGGAAGTTGATAGCCTAAATAAATTTAAGGCTCAGCTGGACAGGTATTTCGAACAAACAAAGGGGTGAAGTGGAAGTTTTTTTTTTTTTTTTTTTTTTTCTGGCTGATGCTGCATAAGCTTGTTTTCTTGCATCATATGCCTCTACTAATGCTAATGCTAAAAGCAATTATGCACCAAACAATGGTAGGACTCAACAAGTTTTTAACATATGTGAAGCAGGACTTTTTTTGGAAACGAATGCCTAAAAGAAGTTTCGTATTGAAAGAAGAAAAAAATATGGCAGGTTTCAAAGCAGCGAAGGATTGGTTGGACTTTACTGTTGGGTGGTAACGTTGTGGGGGATTTAAAATTAAAACCCCTTTTAGTTTACCAGGAAGAGTGCCAAAGTACAACCCAAAATTGACACATTTTTCATGATTAAATTCATCAATTAAATTAAATAAATTAAATTCATGATTTTAATTGGAATTAAGTTTAATTTTTATATGTAAGTACTTACCACATAATTATATACGAATGTAATGCAGAATATTTTATATGTACAAATATTTGAATATTAAATATTTTGACCAACATTTCTGCATCTTTATACTACTGTTTATTATTGATTGGGAAATATCCTATGGCACCGACCGCAACTGAAAATACATGTTACCTTATGGGAATGCGGCGCTTGCTTGGCGCAGATTCACTTAGCACTCTGTTTTTCCGGAACAAATTATCAGCATTAAGCGGAGGTCACCTGTAAAGTATCAGGTGGCACAAAGCCTAGGGCAGTTATAAACTAGTCTGTAATCAAGTCACAAAGGAGGTTAGGCAGGCGAAGGCACATTATGAGAAATCTTTGGCAAAGGATGCAAAGAAAAACAGCAAAGAGTTCTTTACTTATGTAAACTCTAGAAGGAAAGGGATGAATCAGATTGGTCCACTTAATATAGATGGGTTGACTATTGATGATCATGCTCAGGTAGCTGATAAACTGAATGAGTATTTTGCATCTACATTCACACATGAGGAGTTATTCATTGAGGGGAGTGCCAGAAGTTTATCAAATGCTAACAGGGAGCTAAGTGATTTTGTAATAACTGAGAGCAAAGTGGAGGAGAAATTGTTGAAGTTAAACATAAGGAAGGCACCTGGGGTGGATGGGATCTATCCTGTTATATTAAAGGAGGCAGCAAAGGAAGTAACAAACCCTTAGCCATAATTATGAGAGCTTCCTTGGAGTCAGTGGAGGTCCCCATGGACTGGAGGAGTGCAAATGTATTGCCAATTCACAAAGGGGGTTCAAAAGGTAACACAAGTAATTACAGACCTGTTAGTTTAACTTGTGTTCCAGGGAAAATAATGGAATCACTGGTTAAAGAAGCATTGCAGGATCATATAGACAAGACTGCAGTAAGAGTTAAGACACAGCATGGGTTTGTTAAAGGGAGGTCTTGTCTGACCAATCTGATTGGATACTATGATGTGGTCACAAAGGAACTGAATGCCAAAAATAATTTTGATATCATGTACTTGTATTTCAGGAAAGCTTTTGATACCGTTGCACACAGAAGGCTGTTGTACAAATTGGAGATTTATGGCATTAAGGGTAAGTTGCTACAATGGATAAAGGGATGGTTAAGTGAGAGACGACAGAGAGTGGTAATCAATGGACACTGCTCTTCGTGTACAAATGTTATTAGTGGAGTTCCCAGGATACAGTGTTGTGCCCATTGTTGTTTTGTATATTTATCAACGATATTGATGAAGGTATATCAAGATTAATGTCCAATTTGCAGATGATACAAAGGTTGGCAGGGTTATTAACAGGGTTGTTGTAAAGACAATATGCTACTCCAACTGGATCTAGATAAGTTGGGAAAATGGGCTGAGAAGTGGCAACTAAAGTTTAACATTGAAAAATGCAAAGTACTGCATATATGTAGCAAAAACCAAAGAGAAATGTAACCACTGCATGGTACTACACTCAGGGATTTGGTTTTTTTTTTTTTTTAAGAGCATTAGCAACTAAGGCCATATTCCTTTCCACATCCTCCGTATTTTTTGGTGACGGGCTCGAACCCTGGTCTAATCAAGAAGCGTGTGCTACGCACTGCCACTGCTGCTCTTTCCCACCTGGCTACGGAGGTGCCTCTACACTCAGGGAAGTTTAAAGTGAAAAAGACCTGGGGGGTAATTGTGCAGGCAAATATGAAGTTTGCTGTGTAGTGCAGACAGGCTGCCAGGGCAGGTCATGGAGTCTTATCAATGATATATAGGGATTTTGCTAGCAGGGACAGGGAGGTGATTATCCTGTTATACAAAGCTATGATCCGGCCACCCCTAGAGTACTATGTACAGGTTTCTTGGGTTTTATTGGCGCATTAGCGACTAAGGCTATAATGTGCCTGTGTACAGGTCAGGAGTCCTCATTTTAGGAAGGATGTAGAGTTGCTAGAATGAGTACATAGAAGGGCAACAAGATTGGTGAGGGGTAACAAAGAAAGGCTTAAGTTCTGCAAATTACAACACCTGGAGAGTAGGCACCTGTGAGGTGATCTGATTGAGGTTTATAAGGCCTTGAATGGGTTGAACAAGCTGAATGCTGATGGGATTCTTCCTCTTGCTCGGACCAAGAACCTGAGGGGGGCACAGTTTCAAATTGAGGAAAGATAGTTGCAGAATAGATGTGCAGAAATTTGCCTTTAGCCAGCGGGTAGTTGATTGGTGGAACAGGCTTCCATATTTTGTTGTGGAAGCTAATAGCCTAAATGAATTTAAGGCCGAGCTGGACAGGCATTTGGAACGAATGGAGGGGTGAAATAGGAATTTTTTTTTTTTTTTGGCTGATGCTGCATAAGCTTGCTTTCTTGTATTGTATGCCTCTACTAATGCTAATGCTCACATGACTGTGGTGGATAGGCAGCAAATATTTTAAGAGCTTTTTTTTCTGCATGTAGGCAACCTATGAACTTGCGGCAGACGACAAACTACAGCTCCTTTCGGCCTCTACCAATCTACCTCTAACCCTGTTTACCCGAATATCCTTGGTAAACCGGATATATGATGAATTCTGTTCATATCAAGAAAGAAAGTGCAAAACTGATGGAGACGATGACAGAACCCCAAGATCAGCAATCGACTGATTACGTGATGGACAGTAATCCTGGTGATTAAACTCCAGCGACTGCAAAAATGAAAAACAAGACAATTTTCCCTAAGTCAACATGGGTGACAAGAAGTCAGAGTAATGTCAAGGAGGCCCAGGAAAAACAGCCTTAGAAAACCTACTAAAAGACCAATCAAACAGGGTGTCATCTGGCCTGAGGGGACATATTGTAACTCTCTAGAATAAACTATAATTGGTGCTCTTCCAGGCAAACTTAGTGTGAAAAGGCCACTGCCAAACTGGAGACCTACATGGCCATAGGAGTGAACCAAATGCCACAGCATGCGCCTCCCTTTGCTGAAGCACTGAGGAACACAGACAAACAAAACCAACTAGTGCCAACAATCACAACTGCAACCAAAGGGGAAACATCCCTTCCTACACCGCATCTGGTCCTCTTAAAACCTGCAACCTCTGACACCTCTCAAGACCAGTGAGCAAATCAAGGAGACCATGATTGCCAAACTGACCGACAATTTTAAGTTGACCAAAATAAAATCAATAAGAAAGACCAGAAATACTGGTGGAATTATAGAAGCAGAGACCGAAGCAGATTTAATAAGGATCTTAAATAACACAACAATCTCAACATTGGGCCTTCTGGCTGAAAATCCAAAGAGGAAAGGCCCATCAATCACCATATTCAAATGGCCAAAGACCATTTGAATATGGTGACTCAGCAAACATCAGGGAAGAGATATATCAGAGAAATCTCCAGCAAACACTTCCCGAAGATCCTGCAAACCATATCCTATATGTCGCTTACTATTCAGAACGAGTTTATAGAAATTTTGGGAGAAAAAGTAAGAAGCAAAGTTATCGAGCAAGTAAAAGAAGCAAAGTATTTTTCTATGATATTTGACAGCATCCCTGATATTTCTCATAAGAATCAAACAAGCCAAGTTTTACGCTACGTTATGATGGATGGAAATAAAGTGAAGGTCGTGGAATCATTTGTTGATTTCATTGAAACAAAAGGTAAAACTGCTGAGAATATTTCAACTATGATTTTGCAAAAATTAGAAAACGATGGGATTGATATTCAAAATTGTAGAAAACAAGCATATGATAATGCTGCTGTGATGGCTGGTCAATATACTGGTATTCAGAGATGCATCAAGGAAATTAATGGAAAAGCAGAATTTGTTGCATGTACAAATCACCTGCTGAATTTGGCAGGTGTACATGCAGCTTCTGTTGCTGCGAATTCTGTTACTTTTTTTGGAACTGTGGAGCATTTGTTCACATTTTTTTCTTCCTCAACCCATCGTTGGGATATTGACTTCAGTCACTGGTCAAAGTGTTGAGCGTGTAGTAGAAAGTCTGTGGCGTGCATGGGGAGATGCTGTGAGTGTTGTAAAAAAAATTACTCGAAAATCTTAAGTGCTGTAGAACATTTAACTGGTGAAGAAGAAAATAGAGTTACCATGTCAGATGCTGGCGTGCTGCTTGTTGCGTTACAATAATTTTCCTTCCTATGCTTTCTTGGCCTGTGGGAATCCGTCCTTCTAGAAATTAACGACACACAGGTCTACCTCCAAACCAAAGGATTGAATATACAACAATGTGACATAAAACTCGAGGCTTTAAAAGCATTTTTAATTAAAAATACAGAAGAATTAGTTAACAATTCAGTAGCTTACGCCAAAGAAATTTGTGATGATCTGGGGATAGTCATGGATCATCGGTGTAGAAAGAAGAAACTGATGGCAGGTGAAGAATCACGAGATGCTGAATTGCCGTACAAAACTGAGTTGAGGAGAGAAATGTTTTTTTTCACTGGACAGTGTTCCAAGAAATCACCACGAAATTTCAACAGCTTCATGTTCTTGCTGAAAAATATGCCTTCCTTACTCCATTGAATCTTTTGAATGATAAATACGAATGTCAACTAAGTCACGATGACATTAATAAGGAAGAGTTCCTCGTTGAGATAAAAAGACTTCGGAGTTTTATTTCTGTTGCTGTATGCAAGATGAAATAGAGACAGGGAAAGATGGTCCCCTTGAACTTTTGCAGTTTATTCTAAAATACAGTCTCGAGAACTCAGTTCCGAATATTGTAATACTACTGCGAATTTTCCTCACAATTGCTGTAAGTGTTGCTAGTTGTGAGAGGAGTTTTCTAAATTAAAATTGATTAAGAATTACTTAAAAACTACAATGAGTATCTTGCGTTTAAGAAATCTTGCCATACTGTCTATAGAACAGCAACTGAGTGATTAAATAGACTGCGACAATGTCATCGACGATTTTGCTAACAGAAAAGCAAGATAAATAACATTTTAGAATGTTGGAATTAAGTTTTACTTCAAAAATAAACTAGTGTTTTAATTTATTTCCCTATATGTCGTTCTGACTTTTTGTAGTATTTTTGGTGTGTATTGAGAGGGGCAGTAAACTCAGGGACTGCCCTGGGCAGCAAAAGCTCTAGCTACAGTACTGTTGCTAGAGTTACCTGGAAGAACTGGGGCCTAAAGAAGAAGACACTTGTTCTTCTACAAAGCCATATTCATCCCGGCCATCACATACACTGCAGATGTCTGGTTCAAAAAAGCAACCACAGCAGTCAACAAGAATAAACTAGAAACGATAGAGCATTCCATCCTACTAACAATTTCAAGGGCTTGCAAGGGTAAGCTCACATGCGCTCCAGGTACTGTTGGGCTGCCTTCCCCTAGACCTGGAAATTGTCCACTGTGGCTTACTATACCACCTCTCAAAGGAAAGAACAGTGACCTGCATTGGCTTCACCACCAACCCAACCAGCAACACTGGAAATGAGAAGAAACGTCTCACAGCCTGCCTTGGACAAATCTGGCAATCTAGATGGATGAACTCAACCAAGGGTGCCATAACCCAGAAATTCATACCACACATCCTGCAATTTTACCCAAGGCAACCACCCTGGTTCTCATTGGGCCTATTCACTTGATTTCTGCTCATGGGGCATGGGGTTCATTCAGTGTGAAACTGTCTGCCTTCAGTATTGTAGAATCACCACTGCCAATGTGGTGAGGACCAAACCTGGAAACACCTGATGCACGACTGCCTGCTGTTCGAAGACCTTTGCCGCCATCTCATATTGAGAATTCACTTCAACCCAAAAGACTGGGTGCACCTCATGCTGATGGAGGAGGATCACTACCGGGTTCTTTCATACTTTGATCAAGAGATGTTCACCAGACTAAGGATCCTATCACGACCACCCTAGAGTCTACTGCTCAATCCCAAATAAAGCAAAGGACATATACATTCACAAATTAAGCACAAATACCATCAACTACCTTGAACACTGGAACAAAGTGCCCTAAAGACAGAAAATCAAGAGACACATGGACGGGATCACGATCCCACGAAATGCAACTGATTATGATACCTCTACCCAGACCAAACGGATACCAAACCAAGGACAACATGCCATACCTACAAGTTGACAGCTGGACCACTGCCTGTTACAGGAATCCCACAGTGAGAAACACATATGCCTAGACGGGATCACTGCCCCATGAATGACACCTTATCCTGACTGGACGGAAAGTGACCTGAGTGATTTACCAAACAAGACAGACCAAAACTGGAGCAAACTGGATGGGACATGTCCCACGAACAACCACATCACTAGCCTGAACCCAATTGGGTCTGGGCAGAGCCCACCTGAAAAGGCAGCACCACTGCCTGGCACCATTTTGGAGATCTGAGTTGGGCTCTAACCCAACTCCCCTTTTAATCCCATCCCCTAGTAGGGGGAAGTGACAGCTTTCCTGTTACCTCACGACCCTCATCCTACTTCCGGTGGGGCATGGGCACGCTCCACTGACATACCTGGGGTCGTTTTCCCTATTGACCCCATACTTCTGTCTTTCTCCCCCCAGCCTTCAGTCTCCCCCCACTCTCTCTATACATCACAGCAAACGCCCCACACAATCCAAAATCTAAATTCCAAATTCAATGTTCCAACTGGGTATCATTTCGGCTTTTGACTTCATTAGCATCTTACCCCATAAATCGCATGTTTGCTTATTTTATTTAATTATTTTTAATATAGGTCCTAGCCACTGAAATCTCAGGAAATCAGGTGGCAGGATCTGCCAGAGTACTTATCTAAAAATACTGATGTACCTGATCTGCTCCACAGGGCTTAGTGTGGGCAACGTTAGGTCTTAGCAGGGGTCCAGCAGCTAATGGCCATATGAACGATACATGACACTACACTTTTGAATCTCTGTCGTGTGTTACAGTACACTTTACAGTGTACTGTAACACACGACAATGTAGACTACGTGGAGATGGGGGAAACCCCTGGTGTCGTTAGACCCTAAACACACTATAAATCTCAGGAAATCAGGTGGCAGGATCTGCCAGAGTACTTATCTAAAAATACTGATGTACCTGATCTGCTCCACAGGGCTTAGTGTGGGCAACGTTGGGTCTTAGCAGGGGTCCAGCAGCTAATGGCCATATGAACGATACATGATACTACACTTTTGAATCTCTGGCCTTTACAGTGTACTGCAACACACAACTATGTAGACTACGTGGAGATGGGGGAACCCCTGGTGTCGTTAGACCCTAAACACACTATACCCCCCCCCCCCCAGGCTATCTCAACAGCAAATCACCTTTTTTTACCGTTCACTATTGAAACTGAGAAGGACCAGGCCATTCCGTTTTTAGACATGTGGTCAAAGAGAGGGGGTTCACAGGTCACAATGAAAGTCTAGCGGAAACCCATGAGCTGGGCAATATGTCAACTGTTATTCCTGTTACTCCGTCATAGCATTACCCATTCACTAATGAACAGGTTGTTCCAACATTACTGGCACATGCGAAGAAATACATAGGGTCAAATCTAACCTCAGCAAATGCAGCTACCTTGAACAGACCAACTATTGGGACTACGGTCATCACATCGTCACAACACTGGACACTCTTCATCCGATGCCTGTCAACTTGACACTTCCAGTTTTGCAGGCATCGCCCACATCCAATTTTACCCTACTCTATTGCATGGCATAACCAGAATCCTTCATAGCTACAACATCCACAAAATTCAAACACCCAGAAGGAAACTGCAATCCACATACCTCCTCTAAAAACACCAATTCCTCCTCTGAAGCAGAGCAGGATCATTTACCACATACCCTGCCGAGACTGTGGCACAAGCTTCATCGGGGAGACCATCGTTGGGAAGACTGCCTGAGGGACCACCACACTACCATCACTAGAGTTTACTTTGCCCATTCAGCACTAGTTGCTCGTTGTTGGCAGGTGGTACATGATATCACTCCCAATGACACTGAAATCATAGGCTTCTCTTGCAATTTCAAAATCTGTCATTGGCTAGAATCAGCACACATTAGTGTCACCAGAAGTACAATCAAAAGGGACTGCAGCACCCACATATGCCCCATCTTTGAGCCACTCATAGTCCGCGAGCTCAGCAGCTGCCTACGAAGGCAGCCATCATACTCCACATCACCATTCGCACATACCCGTAAACCACCCTCACCTCCTCCGTGACCTCGCGTACTTACGTACATGGTCAGCCACACGCATAAAAACCACCGCGTTCTGGTGCTCAATTAGTTGACAAAGGCCACATACAGCAGCCAAAAGCTTCTATGTTATGGTCTTTATTTGTGCTAAATTTAATGTATGTTATCTCTTGAATATCTGTGCCTTGTGTCAATCTCCATTTTGTGTGTTACTGTGTGTGTACTCTCTTGCTTAGTAATAAAGTTCTTTTCACTTGGTTGGTGCAAGCAAGAAATTACTATGCACTGCTATTTATGTTGAAACACTTTATACGTGTTTAAATATTGGCAGGGCATGTGTGCATATGAAACCAGACTGCCTTACTATTCTGTAGAGAAAATTCTGAAAACAGAACTAAAGCAGAAACCACACTATGTACAGGAACTTTATCCAGAAGACTGTGATCAAACATGATATTGTTTGCCAATATCATGTTTGGGTAACTGGAGGAATGGCAAGCTCTCCTAAAGAACATTTTGGTTCTGGGCCAAATAAAAAGTTCAAAAGAGAAAGCCAAGAACTGTTGATTAACTAGCTGAAATTATTTGACCATGGACTTTCTTTCAGGTTCAATGGAAAATGTAATGGCCAAATTGAGAAACATGTTGATAGATATGTAAAGTAAACTGAATAGAATGGTCTAACTCATTAGTTTTCAAACTGGGTTCTGCAGAAACTCAGGGTTTCATGGAAATTTTTAATGAAGGGAGAAGAGAATTTAAATATTGTTTGTTTTTGGTGGCAGATAACAGAGAAAAACATCATGAAATGAACTATTTCAAGATATAATAACAAGACCTTATTAATATCTAAGATTCAGAAATGTTCAGAGTAATGGTTTCAAAGAGTGTTCAAAGACCCCTGAAGCTCAGCAAATGTTCTGTTAATTTTTTACCACTGATGCTTTTAGTTTGTACACATGTATTTATTGTTTATAAATGGTTGCTAATTATTACTGTTTTTAATTAAGGCTACTGGGAAGATTTAGATCAGCAAAATGGTTCCAGCCAAAAAAATGTTTGAGAAGTGCTATCTAACAAACATCTTTCAATGTCCCACAATACTCCAACAATACCTCTTCAAAAACAGATAGTGACTATCAATTCATTCTGTACACAGGAAAAGTTAAGCCCAAAAAAAAAAAAAAAAAAATTAGGACGCATGTTAAGCCTTTTCATGTCTTTATACCTCATCTATGCAATACGTTTTTTATGGTCTTTTATATTTAAGCTTACCTGCATGGCTGTGCAGATACACATTTTAGAATTATGTCACCTGTAGTTGCACAATGATTACTAACACATGCATATTTCTTTAATTACTTGTATTTGTTCAACACTGCTACTGTATACAAACTTACAAAAAAAAAAAAAAAAAAAAAACAAACACAATTGATCTGATTATGATATTTTTTCCCCCCCAAAATGCAATCTGTAGTGAAAAAAAGTTGTTTCATCCTCTTAAGGAAATCTTGTAAAATTACTCAGTTAGGTTCTACTGTAATCTGAATCTGTCCTTTCTCTAAATATATTATCTCACAGTACTATCTCATTAGCCAACTTAAATAACTAAAATTAATATTCAAAGAGGAAAACACTTTAAAAAGAGAAATAGTTATACACATATCAATAAGGATAAATCAAAGTACCTCGGTGAATCTGAAGCCTGGGGAGCAGATATATGGACCTATTCCTGCTCATATGAGAATGTAGGGATATATTATTTCCACCTCTTCCAATGTGAGAAATACTAGTTTCATTACAATTGTGATGCGATTGAATTAATGTATATGAAGAGGATATGTTATACATTAGTTTTCACTGGTGCTGCAAAGAAAGTGATAGTAGATGAATTGAAAATGTAAAACTTGAAGTTCTTGTTCTGCTTTCATTTTCTGCACATTGATGAAGGCTAGCTATACCTAGATCGTGACAATATCTGCTCATATTTCAAGCGAATTAGCTCTAACAAGTAATTTTCAAATGTAGTGATTTAGCACATCTTTATCAGTAATTCAGTCATTTTTCCCATACAATGAATACCCCTTGTCAAAACTGTAATTCAAAAATTTATAATTAGCTATTTGGTCAAGTTTGATAATAATAATACAGTATATCCATAAATGCAATGATTTCAAATTATGTTGCACCATTCATCTATAACGTAAATTAAAACTATTTGAACTTCAAAAACATACTTTAATTAAGAGGGATTCACAATATTACTTATACTTTTAATTAATGCAATAAAGGAAATTTCTTAAACTCTTCAGCTGTTTAAAACATTCTTAAAATTGTCATCTGCCCTAAGCATATATTTTATATCAGATCCAATTAAAAGAGCAATACCTCTCAAGGAATTCAGCATTTGCTTCTTAAGACACTACTAATAACAACAGTTAAAAAAACAAAAACAAAAAAACACCCTAATAAATACCTCAAACTAAATTACACAACACTTAAATAACAATTACATAACCTGTTTGAATGTGTATCAACTTTAGTTCTACTTCTCATTCTTAATTTTCAAAAATAGGATTGGTTCTTCTATGATATTGAAAAAATAGCAAGCTACAATATTTCTGGCAAAGGAAATTGCATAAAGATGGAAAATAGGTGAAAATGCAGTGAATTGGTAAATCCAAATTAATATCCAAAATTCAATTTCTTCAGTGATATTTCTGAATTAAAAAAAAAAAAAAAAAAAACACACACACACACACAAGAACTCCCCGACTTACATAATACTCGACTTACGCAAATTCAACTTTACGTTTTTGCCGGCTGGTACACACTGAAAAAAATATGGAAACTTATTTTGCATCTGTAGGGATAAATGGAGGTATTGTGAAAATATCATAATGTGAACCCAATAACATATTGGGTTCACATTATGATATGGTGGTTTTTTTTTTATACTTTTTGTGGTTTTTTTTATTATGGTGGTTTTTTTTTTTGTAATTCTTTCCAAGTCTCTGGAAGTTTAAAAGGTCATATTAATAACAGAAATTGCACTCCTTCGTTATCATATGTTCCCATTATAAGAACCAATTTTGAATGCCTTTGTGATATTTTTCTAAAGCACGTTTCTGGAGGTCACGACCAAAAAACAAAAACAATTTGCACTTCTAAATTTCTGCAGCAGCATACTTATCAGCTGAAGATGTCGATTCTGGCAAAATGCTCGCTTATGCCTGTCTCCTCTCTGTTTTTTTAATTTTATAATTTTGAAAATTTTTAAATTGCACGCTTTTGTGATATTTCCTGAGCATGAGATAAAAAATTGAATAAATACAATAAATAATCCTATTCACATTCATTGAACATTTCTTTTTTGATTCAATCAATTCAGCGAGCACAGTTGCAAGTGCTGCACAAGCATGGGGGAAATTCTGACTTATGCAGAGTTCCGCGGAACGCAACCCTTACGTTAATCGGGGAGTGGCTGTATGTGTATACACACAAAAAGGGTAAAGAATTTAATCACATATAAGGCTGCTTTTATTTTAATGACATTACTAAAATCAAGAACAATTGCAAATACATAAACAAAATATGTTAAAAAGTTGAAAAAAAAAGTCAGATGATATGATTCCTTTGAATATCAAATTCATGATTCACACAACTTTTTGATTCTGATGTTAGATTAGGTATATTAAAATAAACTGAATTTAAAAACCTATCCTTTATAAGGGAAAGTTTTTAAATTCAATTTAAATTCACCAAAATGCAGAAAATAACTTTTTTTTTTCATTTCTATAAATTGACAGCATAGCCAATTTAATGCATCAAACATTCCTAGTTTCAAGAATTATCCTCACTGTGATGAGCCACGAACAATTTTAATTAAGGAAAAATATGAAACATTACAATGCCTCCTTCATTTACCTTCTCTGATCACCTAAAAGATAAGATTTTTAATTTGCTTAGCTGCATAGGATTGTATATTTTAATGATTTGAAAAAAAAAAAAAAAAAAAAAAATTCAAACTAGTAGAAACCATAAACAGCCACTGATGCAATAATTATGAACAATAAAACAAACACAAAAAATCTTTTTCAACCCATCCAATGTGATGAGCTATTTCAACATGTTTAGGAGCATATGCTGTACACTTTGCTGAGAAAGTCTTGGAAGCATGCAGAAACACAACATAAAACCCCATTGCAGTAACTTAGAGGTTGGAAAGCAGGAGTAAAAAAAAAAAAAAAAAAATTTTAAAAATACCCGTGAGAAAAGTACACAGCAAAACTTGAGTTAACTTCTGTTCAATAAGGCTAACAGAATTACATTACAGCGCAACTTTAATAGGATTTAATCCTTAAAGTCACAATTTATTATTGCTATGAGTTGCCCAGGTATTACACTATAAATAAATAGTGTAATAAATAAATAAATACTTTAAAGAGATATATAATGCTATGTTACTGCAGTGCCATCATCCAGATGATCAATTTGATGGTTACTGTTCCATCACTGCAGCAAGTGATAATTTAGTGATAACTTAAATCATGATAAACTGAAAGGTTTGTCTTTGTGTAGGTGGTGCTGGTTTCAAAACTGATCTATCAATCATAAGGATTTCAGTATCTTTTGAGATGTAAACTTATAATCAGCAGAGTAATGACTAAAATAAACAAATTAAGCAATTCAGTTTTGCACTGTTTTTCCCCCTATTAGTTAATAAAAATTTTTATTTTAAAGAAAAGCAGTGTTTAGAGGAATCAGTGTTATAATTCAGCCTTATATGTGAGTATACACATCAAAACCTGAGAATATATAATATATTTAATAATACATAAAATTTAATGGATATTCTTCCAATAATTATAAAAAGAGTATTTAAACACAACACATTTCAAAGGAATCAGTTGGCACAAATTCAAATTCTTTAGAAAGGAAAAATTTAGCAAAAAAAAAAATTATTTCCATTTAGATTTTTAATACTTTATATTAGCAAATTCCCCAATGCAATGGAAAAATATCTTCCTCACTTACTTCTATTAGATATACTATATTTATACATATTATAAAGTTTTCCATTAATAAGCACCTCGAGTTTCTTTTATGAGTCTGCTACAAATCATTTACTGTGTATATATGTATTATGTAACATATACACAGATTCTTAAAAGGATGTGTGAGAAAACTAACTTTCTGTAAATCTGCTTTCTTAATCTGATAAAAGCAGAAACTAATGCAGGAAAGTGAGAAATGTACAGAATGATGTCATAAAGGAGTCCTGATTTATGAAGTAACCAGAGAAATGATCTTCACTCTAATAATGAAATCTTATAAGTGACTCATTATTCATAAAAAGTGGACCCAAAAGATGCATAAGAGATCAGTATTCTGTGACCAGCAGAGAATGAATTGTACTGTTCTTTGATTATTTCGATTACATCATGGTATAGGAACAATGGTGATTATGAATATAGTACACATAAATAAATAAATATAACAAGTGTGCTAAACAACACTTCAACATGACATTAAGTTCAAGGGTTTTTCATAAAAGGAGTTCAGGCAGATCAGTGAAAGACATTAGAACTGTACAAGCCGCCAGCAATATTTTGGCAGGAATATTTGGTCAGGTCAGGCCATCTAAAAAAATCTAGGAGATAACCTGTTGTCAGTACATTTTTCTTCTCTTTTTTTTTTATATCACAACACCTTATGCAGAATATAAGCAGTGGAATGGCACATTGTCAACAGAAACATTGACACATATATTCAACAAAGAACTTACAACACACAGATTATATATATATATATGTATACATGTGTGTCTGTGTATATATATATATATATAAATATATATATATGTATATATATGTGTGTGTGTGTGTGTGTGTACACACACTATATATACACATATATATATATGTTCCTAATTGTAAAATCGTTTGCTCTCCCCAGAATAATGGCATCCATAAGACTAAAGGATGTTCTCTAATATATTCACATGTTTATTCACAAAACATATATTAAGTCCAACAATTTTCACTGTGCCTGAAAAGCTAGCTTGGTGCTGTCTCTGAAGTTTCTATGTCAAAATTTTCTAGTGAGTTATGAACATTTGGTAGATTATCACAACCTATATCTTCAAACCTAGGAGAAGTACCTGAGTCCACATACGCACATAAACTTCTCAATGAAAAGTTCAGAATCTAGGACAGCAATATGAGCTGCTCTGCCAATTAGAGAATTGGCACTGCTGGGAAGAGCATGATGAACATCGTAACGTAACAAGGAAATTTCTGGCTTCTTCAGGATTGGCTGAAGTAGATTTGTCACCATTTCCCGATACACAAGGCCTTAAAAGAGAAAGGAATAATTAGCAGACTGTATCTAAATAATTTTCTTCAGAGTATATAAGCAATTTAAAATATATATAAGTAATGTGAATTTTTTGTCAACAATCCCTTGTTTGCAGAAATAGAATCAAAAGATACCTCAAATTAATAAAAAAGGTAACAGTGAAATAAGGTGTAAATCAAAATCATGTCTAGTTAATAAATATATGTAATAATAAAAACAAGCATTTCTTTCTTTTTTTATTTATTTATTTTTGATAACACAATTTCATCCAATACAATATAATTGAATACCAGTAACTGTGTAATAGTGTATCTTAGATTAATAAGAATATTAACTCAACTGCTGACTTGATATTTTTTCGGGAGCCACTAAGTCGAACTTTATTTATTGATTTCAAATTAGTAGTGTAGTATTTATTCTTTACTTAGCCCTTGTAATTGCTTAAACAAACACAGTCAATTTTTGCTGGCCTTGTATCAATAAGACTGTTTGAATTTTGCCACCATTGTTTTAGAGGCGCCTCTGTAGCCAGGTGGGCAGGAGCAGCAGTGTGTAGTACATGCTTCTTGATTAGACTGGGATTCGAGCCCATGACCACCAAATATGGAGGATGCAGAAAGGTCAGGGAATGACCACCGCATATCCCCAGCGCAATATGGCCTTAGTTGCTAATGCTCCTAAAAACCAAATAAACAAACATTGTTTTAATATTGATATAGGAGATAGTTGGAGATTTCTACGTAGCTTTGCAGTAGTGTAATCGGTATTAGACGAGGCTTATAAACTAAAATTTATACACTACATAATGTGTTTTAATAGTTAAACTTTATCACATAATCCATAACGTATGACATTAATATTTGTAGAGCTTTTAGTATCAGTGATTCGGTGTAGATATGGTATCACAACTAGGTCACTTGAGAGTCTGAATAATGTAGGTTGGCTATAGATAGATAAATTTATTATCAATTATAATTACTTAGAATTTACAAACATAATGGTGTAGCAAAATACACATAACTTAAACTCAATATTAGGAACGAAATACACATAAAGAAGACTCAACATTGCAATAAATACAATATATACCGTATTTCCCCATGTATAAGACGCACCTTTTTTCGAAAAATTTGGGGTCTAAAAACTGGGTGCGTCTTATACAGTAGTTGTAGATTTTTTTTACTTGCATTTCGCACTTGTTGTCTTTGCACTCATTGTTTCGCACTTGTTACCGATATATTAGGTTATGTTTTGCCACATACTGCCCAGAAATGGATCAGAAAAGATTTTCGTACAGTGCTGAATTCAAGTTAAAAGTGATCCAGTTTGTAAAAGTGAATGGAAATCATGCTGCTGAACGTAAGTTTGGTCCTTCTCCAAATGAGAAAACAATCCGAGACTGGCTACGGGAAGAAGAAACCCTACTGAAAACGCCACGGCAGAAGAAGGCCATTAGAGGCAAGTCAGCAAAATGGCCCGATTTAGAGAGGGAATTGAAGATATGGAATGAGAAGCAAAGGGCAATTGGAATTCCTGTGTCCACAAAGATGGTTCAGCATGAGGCAAGAAAAATTTGCTGATGAAAAAGTTACTAATTTCAAAGGAGGACACAATTGGTGCTTCAGGTTCATGAAACGGAATGGACTAAACATGCGTCCACGTACCAGACTTGCCCAAAAGATGCCCGAAAGCTATGAGCAGAAGGTCCTTGAATTTCATCACTTTGTCATTCAATGTCGGAAGACACATCAGTTTGAGTTGGGACAGATTGCAAATATGGACAAAGTCCCCCTTCAATTTGATGTCCCAAGTAACAGAACTGTTGATAAGAAGGGGGTGAAAACTGTAACTGTGAAGACAAGTGGACATGAAAAGAGCCATTATACAGTTGTTCTAGCTTGTTGTGCCGGCGGAACCAAGCTGCATCCTATGCTGATTTTCAAATGCAAAACAATGCCAAAAGAAGACATTCCTCGAGGAGTGATTGTCCATGTTCATGACAAGGGCTGGATGGATCAGGATGGGATGAAGATCTGGTTTGAGAAAGTTTAGAGCAGGAGACCAGGTGGGCTCTTATGCAAACCTGCCATATTGGTGCTTGATCAGTTCAGGGCACACATAACAAAAAATACAAAGAAGATTGCTGCAGATCAAAAAACAAAACTTGTCGTCATACCTGGAGGCTTGACATCCCAGCTCCAACCACTTGATGTCAGCATTAACAAACCCTTCAAAGCTGCCATGAGAGACGATTGGAACCAATGGATGAAGTCTTCTGGGGACAATTTGACACCAGCAGGAAGAGTGAAGAAACCAACTATAGGAGAAGTTTGTACCTGGGTGAAAAGATCATTGTCAAGTCATTTAAGAAGTGTGGCATTTCAAATGCCATAGATGGAACTGAGGACAAGGCAATACATGAAGACAGTGATTTGTCATCAGACACAGATGAGGACAAGCTAATGGATGGGAGTTTTGAGAGTGATGAGTTGTATGAATTTTATGATGAATAAAACTTGAGTTCAATAACTTTATGTAATACATTTTTTTTTTCAAATTTCAGGCCCCCAAAATTACGGTGCGTCTTATACATGGGGAAATACGGTAATATATATATACATTGCAATATATACAATAACAAACTTCATAACACAACCGATGCATAGCAGAGCCGGAACTAGGGTAGGGTGAGTGGGGCACCAGGCCCAGATGCAGCATTTTAAGGGTGCATTGGACCAGTTATATATTTTAAAATTGCTTCATTTTTGATTTAATTACAGTGGGACCTGTAGTTTGTCCTCCAGTGCTTACTATAGGAGGACAAACAATTTTTCAAATATCTGTTGGTATTTCAACAGATGTTTGAAAATCATCATATATAAAATCTGTAACCCCTTTACAGCTTCTCCAATTCATTCATGAGTATTGTCTAATAGAATCTTATCTAAATATAGAAATAGAGCTATGAATTTTTCTTACCCTGCCTGTAACAGTAGCTTCTAGTGAAAGGTAATTCAGCGAGAAAAATTCAATTAAAATAATACACCTTTGTTGCATATTTTTAATTTATGTTATAATGTTAAAAGTATTATATTGCAAAATTTTGTTTCTATGATTTTATACTAAATATTACCATTATAGAGGCACATGATGCAAGAAAGCAAGCTTATACAGCATCAGCCAAAAAAAAAAAAAAAAACCTTCCCATTTCACTGATGCATTCCAAATATTTGTTTAGTTTTGCCTTGAATTTATTTAAGCTATCAACTTCCACAACAACAGATGGGAGTTAGTTCCAGCAATAAACTACCCACTGGCTAAAACCAAAATTCTGCACATCTATTCTATAACTGACTTTCCTCAGTTTGAATCTATGCCCCCCCCCCTCATGTTTTTAATCTGAGCAACAGGAAGAATCCCATTGGCATTGAGCCTGCTCAATCCATTTAAGGCCTTATACACCTCAATCAGATTGCCTCACAGGTGCCTAGTCTCCAGAAGTTGCAATTTGCAGAACTTAAGCCTTTCTTCATAAGAGCACCCCTCTGTTCCCTTCACTAGTCTTGTTGCCCTTCTCTGTACTCGTTCTAGTAACTCTACATCCTTCCTAAAATCAGGCTTCCAGACCTGTATGCAGTACTCAAGGTGTGGCCTTACCATTGCCTTATACAAGTGGATAATCACCTCCTTATCCCTGCTCACAAAATTCCTGTTTATCATTGACAAGACCCCATGACCTACTCTGGCAGCCTGTCTGCATTGTTCAGAAAACTTCAAATCTGATTGCACAATTACCCCCAGGTTTCTTTCATTCTTCACTACCCTGAGTGTAACACCACGTAGTTGGTACATTTCTCTGGGGTTACTGCTACTCATATGCAGTACTTTGCATTTGTCAATGTTAAACTTCAGTTGCCACTTCCCAGCCCATCTACCCAACTTTTCCAGATTCTGCTGCAGCAGCATACTGTCATTGCTGTTATTAACAACCCTGCCAACCTTTGTATCATCTGCAAGCTTTGACATTAAGCTTGATATTTTGTATATTTATCAATATCATTGATAAATATACAAAACAACAATGGGCCCAACACCAAACCCTGAGGGACACCACTAATAACATTAGTCCACATAGAGCAGTACCCATTGATTACCACTTTCTGTAAACAAACTAAATATAATCAAACTATCAGGTTTTCTAATTTCTTTGTAGTTATATGTACTTTCATTAGCATTAGTAGAGGTATTTGATGCAAGAAAGCAAGCTTATGCAGCATCAGCCAAAAAAAAAAAAAAAAAAAAAACCCACTTCCACTTCACCCCTCTGTTCATTCCAAATACCTGTCCAGCTGAGCCTTAAACTTATTTAGGCTATCAACCTCCACAACAAGGGATGGAAGTCTGTTCCACCAACCAACCACCCGCTGGCTAAAGGCAAATTTCCTCACGTCTATCCTACATCTGTCTTTCCGCCCTCTCAGGTGATTTTTCTGAGCTAGAGGAAGAATCCCATCAGCATTGAGCATGCTTAAACCATTCAAGGCTTTATACACCTCTATCAGATCACCTCGCTGGTGCCTAGTCTCCAGACACTGTAATTTGCAAAACTTAAGCCTTTCTTCGTAAGAGCACCCCTTTGTTCCATTCACTAATCTTGTTGCCCTTCTCTGTACTCATTCCAGCAGCTCTACATCCTTCTTGAAATGAGGCCTCCAGACCTGTATACTGTACTCTAGGTGTGGCCTGACCATTGCCTTATACAATGGAATAATCACCTCCTTATCCCTGCTGGAAAAATTCCTGTATATCATTGACAATACTCCATGAGCTACTCTTGCAGCCCGTCTGCACTGCTCAGAGAACTTCATATCTGCCTGCACAACCACCCCCAAGTCCCTTTCATTCTCTACCACTGTCAGTGTAGTACCACAGAGTTGATACGTTGCTCTGGGGTTGCTGTTTCCCATGTGTAGTACTTTACATTTGTCAATGTTAAACTTCATTTGCCACCTCTCAGCCCATCTGCTCAACCTTTCCAGATCCTGTTGCCACAGCATAGTGTCAGTAGTGTCCTTGACAACCCTGCCAACCTTTGTATCATCTGCAAACTTCGACATTAAGCTTGATATACCATCATCAATATCATTTATAAATACAGAAAACAATAATGGACCCAACACTGAGCCCTGAGGGACTCCACTAATAACATTAGTCCACGATGAGCAGTGTCCATTGATTACCACTCTCTGTCTTCTCCCCCTCAACCACCCCTTTATCCATAGCAGCAATTTGCCTCCAATGTCAACACTGCACCAATTTGTGTAGCAGTCTTCCATGTGCAACAGTATCAAAAGCCTTTCTAAGATCCAAGTATATAATATCAAAGTTATTCCCTGCATCCAGTTCTTTTGTGATTGCATCATAATATCCAATCAAGTTGGTCAGGCAAGACTTCCCCTTAACAAAACCATGCTGTGTCTGAGCTATAACTGAAGTCTTGTCTAAATGATCCTGCAGTGCTTCTTTAACCAGTGCCTCCATTAATTTTCCTGGAACAGAAGTTAAGCTCACAGGTCTATAATTACTTGTGTCAGCCTTTGATCCTCCTTTGTGAATTGGGGTCACATTTGCACATTTCCGGTCTATGGGTACCTCCCCCGAGTCCAAGGAAGCTCTTATAATTATGGCTAAGGGTTTGCTTACTTCCTTTGCTGCCTCCTTTAATATAACCGGATAGATCCCATCCACCCCGGGTGCCTTTCTTGTGTTTATCTTCAACAGTTTCTCCTCCACTTTACTCCCAGTTATTTCAAGATTCTGTAGCTTACTGCTAGAGTTGAATACACCTCTGGCATTCCCCTTGCTGAATAACTCCTCATGTGTGAATGTCGATGCAAAATATTCATTTAGTTTGTTAGCTACCTGAGCAGGATCATCAACAGTTGACCCATCAATATCAAGTGGACCAATCTGATTCATC
Source organism: Mastigoproctus giganteus (assembly GCF_048544385.1). Lineage (NCBI taxonomy): Eukaryota > Metazoa > Arthropoda > Arachnida > Uropygi > Thelyphonidae > Mastigoproctus > Mastigoproctus giganteus. The sequence continues at coordinate 229,146,052 of NC_143578.1, read as the reverse complement.
CCCTTCCTTCTAGAGTTAACATAAGTAAAGAACTCTTTGCTGTTTTTCTTTGCATCCCTTGCCAAGGATTTCTCGTAATCTGCCTTTGCCTGCCTAACCTCCTTTGTAACTTGGTTGCATATCAACTTGTATCTATCATAGGCTTCTGTGTCATGTGTTAATTTGTAAGTATCCCATGCATTTTTCTTCTCTGTATTTCCCTGTACAGTTCCTTATTATACTCATCAGAGTCATTAGGCCTATAGCACACTCCTACTCTCAATTTTGATCTCCCAATGCTTATGTCACACCAAACTGACTCAACACTGCACTGTCCGGCGATGTCGACTGGCTTCACTTCCTTGGTTTTTATGTGTTTCTTAACTAATAGCATAACCCCTCCCCCCTTCCTATCCTGTCTATCCTTTCTGTAGACATTATACTCCCCAAATTGCAGTTCTGCATCCCTTATATCTGTGTGACACCACGTCTCTGATATCCCAACAATATCTGCCTTTGATGTTTTGAGCAATACCTCAAATTCATCAAATTTATTTACTAAACTACTAGCATTGGTGTACACGCAAGTATACCTGCACCTGTTTCTATTCTTAGCTACCCTAACACAACCCATGTGTTTACTTGTACTGCAATGGCTCCCAGCAGTCTCTGAAATACCATGCATCTTGTTTTCCAGGCTTCTGCTCATTCTAATAGAAGCAGTGCAAGAATCTCTTTCACATCTGCCAGTGGCTACTGTCAATCTATTGGTCTTTGTCTCCCCCCAAGCTAGCAGTTTTCCGACCCACCTAACACTGCCTCGATAGCATCAGCAAATATTCTTGCACCCTTTCTATTTAAGTGTATCCCATCCCTGTAGAAGCAATCTCTCCTGTTAACAAGTACAGTCCAGGCTGAAAAAAATTCTACCCCTTGAGCCTTGCACAATCTTTCCAGCGCCGAATTGATCGACAAGGCTCTCATCATATACTCCCTCCTATCGTGTCTGGGCAGAATTGCAGACACTTTCAAATTCAACCCTAATTCTCGGCTTTTGTTCAACAGTGACCTGTACTTGTTAAGTAATTCTGCCGGTCTCCTACTCTTAATATTATTAGTGCCAACGTGTACAACTATATCACCTTTTGTGCCCTTAAAAGATGATATTCGCACAACGTCATCAACCTTTGCCCCTGGCAGACATACCCTGGTCCTGTTCCACCTATCTTTTTTACAAAGCATGTTCCCCGTTTCCCTGACAATAGAGTCACCAACAACTACTAGTTCCTTCGTGACCAGCGCATTCTGCCTTGGGGGTTGTCTCTGTGTCACGCGATGCCCAAGTGCAAGCTCTGGCGTTGATGTGGGCAGCTGAGAGCTTGATGGGCCCCTCAATTTAGTTTCTTCGAGGGCATCCACCCTGTCCTTCAAGCTCTCATATAGGCCCACAAGAACGCAGAGTTGTTGCTTGATATCGATACACTCCTTGCATCGCGCACACACAAAGACATCCCCCTTGGCAGTATCATGTCCCGTACCCGATTGCTCTGCAAACATCAAGCAAACAGTGCATTTTATAAGGCTGTGAGTCAGAGGACAACTGCTCCCCTCAGTTCTGCTCTGAGCCACAGCACTTCCATTAGCTTGAGCCTTTTGCTTTGCCGCTCTGGTCTGAGTCATGATTCTATTAATTTATTAATTAATTATAATTAATTATGTTATGTTATTAATTATGTTAAATATAATTAATTATATTACGTTTGTAATCTAAGTCGTTATATGTATTTATTTAAACGTACAATTTAACTACTAACGAAGTTCAACTAACGCTATCTAGTACAGTATATAACTATCGTATCACAAAGGCGGGAAAATTACGAACGGTACCGGAGTTGAAACACGTGGAAACCTTTACCGATACTTTTATGCAATTACAAGGCCGAGTAAAGAATAAATACACCAAATTAATCAGAAAATCACAAAATAATGTTATACTACTAAATTTAAATCAAAAGTTTTAGAAAAACAATAATTTCAAATCAATAAATAAGAAAAATCCACTTAGCGGCTTTGAACACGACCGTCTCTAGTAGCCTCGTCAGCAGACAACCAACCTTTCTTTGTAGTTTATATAGAATTAAATTATCTGTATATATAAACAAATATTTGTAAGTTTCTTTTTCTTTGATATATTTGTTTTGTTATATTCATTGCATTTTTAAAATTATTTTATTAATAAATATATGCAAATCATAGACCACTGCAATAGTAATTTTTATAAATTACTAAAGATCGCAGAGGCATAGCAAGGGAGGTACGTGGGGGGGGGGGTTCCCCATGTTCGCAGAGCTTCAGGGGTGCAAACTGAAGGAATTATTTATCACAATTAGGGGCGCTAGGAAGATATGTTGCCCCCGGGCATCGATGATCCTTGCTACGCTACTGAAAAATTGACTGCTTGAATATAATGGGGGCATACTTATAACACTTTTGCCCCAGGTGTAGGATTGCCTAGTTCCAGCTCTGGTGCATAGTGTTATTACTGCATTAGGATACAGGTAGTTTTCGACTTTATGAGTTAATTCATTCCTAGCGCGCAGTCGTAAAACAGAAATTTATTTCCCATAGACATAATGTTAAAAATAGGGGTTACGTTATTACACTAACGACGAAGTTAATTAGCTAATTAGTTTATGTTTAAACAATGATTGATTTAGCCAAAGAAATGAAAACGTAGCCTGTAAAATCAAGCAAATTATAATAATAGAGAATTTAGTTATGACTTACAAATGTTAAAGAATGTTTATTCTTCATCATCATCAACTAAATGCACACTCGTTGATCACTCATTATTGGCTGGGCACTAGTTGCACAATGAGCCATCTTTTTCAGAAATGCTTCAAGAGGTGTTTATTTTCAAGATAATCTTCTCTTTTCTTTATAAATTTCAACAGCATGCATAAGCATTTTTAATGGAATGCACAAATTGCAACTAACACGATTTGCATGGAGTAACAAGTTTAAAAAGCAAAAAAAAAATGGAATGAAGAGAAGATTCTGAAAATTTGTTTTTTATACAACTGAAGATTTCAGTAAAGGGCAAACACATTCCACCATAATAAAGTAAAAACCCACACAATTCCACATATCAGTATTTTTACAAATGCAATAACATCAAGTTTACTACCCATTTATAATTGCTTGCAGTAACAGAAAAGCCCAATAAACTGGAAACTGCAAATTGTTTTTATTGTTTTATGGTCGTGACTTCTAGAAATGTGCTTTAGAAAAATATCACAAAGCCGTTCAAAATTGGTTCTTATAACATATCATATGAAAGTTTAGTGCATTTAATGATTTCAATTGGTAACTAATACAATTTACACTATAAAAACGACCTTTTGGGGAGTTATATAGCAAAAATTTGAACTTCCGAGGTCTTGAAATAAATTACCAAAAAACAATGCGTTATTGCATTTACATTACGATATTTTCGCAATACGATGGTAACGGATTAATATCGTAAAGCATGGTACACTGTATTGTGTAACTATGTGCGTGGTTTGGAATGCAGTACGTATGAATGTTTAACATTCATTTTATGCAATTAATGTTCATATTTTTGATTTTGTTGATACTTTGAAAAAAAAAACTCGTAAACCGGGGAACTCGTAAAGCAAGAACTGCCTATATAAGTTTGGGTAGTATTTTTAATTATATTGAATTTGAACCAGAATCATGTCTCAGACCAGAGCAACAAAGCAAAAGGCTCAAGGCAGGCGGGGTGGTTGTCCTCGAAATCACAGCCATATGAAATGTACTGCTTGTTTGATGTTTGTGGACCTATCACGAATGGGACATGATACTGCCTAGGGCAGCGGTTCCAGGGGGTTCACACTAAAAATTCTGTAACGGCGTCTGCTTAGATTTACACAGGTATATTATTGTAAAATACAAAATATAACTAATAATAAACAAAGTAAAATAAAATTAAATAAAAAGTAAAGAATTGCCAAAGAAATAAACCACATCTCCCTTTCCTCATAATTACTTTACTATCTTACAGTATATCGTGTTAAATAAATATCTAAAATTATTTCTTGAGTAAATGTTTAAGAGTATGGAGATGGTTGTTTACACATGGATAATGCGAGATATAATCAGATGCATGCATACTACCTGGGTAGTAGAAATGACGGAAGTGCATTACCCATGCATAAACAACCTTTTTCGTACTCTTGGATTTCTAGTCAAGAAATAGTATAAGATTAAACCACGCACACCATCAAGCATCTCTCATATTGTAGAGTTATACTTCATAACCAGTTGTCGCTACTGCAACAACAGGGTACCTGTCCACCTACCGATGAGTAAGCCAACAAGCTTTGAAATGGTGCCATCTGGGCGGTGGTCTCCGCTGAGAATCAGTAACATTAGTCTGGTGAAGTTAGTTATTCAAAACAGTGCAATACCTCGGCCACTCGTTCCATAGGTTCATTCACAATATGAGATATGAATAAATGATGCATTCATACTACCTGGGTAGTAGAAATGATGGAAGGGAATTACCCATGCTTAAACAACATTTTTTAAATAAATATATGTTTTCCATATTATTTATTATTATTTTTTTTTCATTCTCAAGGATTATTGTTACGTATAGGTACTTTTTTTTTTTTTTTTAAGAACCTATAGTACTTAGTACTGTGCATAGATTGAAAAGATGAAAGAAGATATTTGTTGACATTAGACTTAAACTTTTGTAGATTGTAATTTTCAGGAAAGACGTATGAAGGAAGGGTGTTCCAGAAAACAGAAGTTGAATGAATAAATGAGGAAGAAGAAAAGTTGGTTCTGCAAGTTTGAGGTTGGACAGTAAAAGGATGTTCACTGGTTGCATCACGTGTTCAGACTGCTTTAAAAGAGAGAGAGTGGGAATTATAGAAGCCAATTCAGAAGAACACTACCCATCGAAAGAAAACACGTGACAGAAAATCTAAGACACAGAGTGGAGAAAGACTGTTAAAGATGGGTCATTAATTAACCTAACTGCCCTCTTTTGAATGGAATCTAGAAGCTTGTGCCTAGCTTCTACATTCCATTCAAAAGATGGGACACCGCCTCAGATGTGGGAACAATATTCCATGGTATGGTGGATTTGAAATTGGTACAGAGTGAACAGCTGTTTGGAAGAAAAGTAAAAAAAGAGAAAACCAAGTTTTTTAGACTCATTGGAAGCAATATTTGTAATGGGCTTGTGCCAAGAGAAATTAGAAGTCAGGGTAATCCCCAAGATCTTGCCTAGAAATCGGAGTGTCATCGAAGATAAGTATAGGAGCAGAAGAATCTGTTTTGAGAGATATAAGACAGGACTGAGTTTTAGAAGGATTGAAATTAAGTTTTCTTTGCCCCACTGGAGAATTCCTGGAGATCAGCATTTAAGGATTTGGCAGTGGATACTCGAGAAGTTGAAGCTGTTTCAGCAGGGCAGGGTTTCTCAAACTGGAAAGTGGAAAGTAATGTGCTATCACCAGCAAAACTATGGATAGGATTTCCAGTCAATGGAAGAAGGCCATTAATATGCAAGAGGAAAAGAATGGGAGAAAGAACTAAACATTGGGGGACACCAGCATTAGTGGAGAATTAAGAAGACAGAGAGCCATCTACCATCATCCACAGTGAGCAGTCAGAGAGAAAACTGGATACCCAATTACAAAGCTCACAAACCATAGGATGGAAACTTATTTAGAAGACCTTTACGCCAAACATGATCAAAAGCCTTTGAAATACCAAGAACAATGGCTTGAGTTTCACCAAAACCATTTCCATTGAATTTGTCCATACATGTACAACTTCTTCCTCAAGAGGATTGCTTCAATTTACAATGGGTTTCCTCAGCCTACAAGTTATTTTTGGTAGGAATTTTTTCCCGCCATAAAGTGCGGTTCAAGGTGTCTTGTTCAGTTAAACCTTGGGCTGTCGTGCACACCCGTTCTCCATCTGTTCATGTCTTCTTCTTGCAGGAGGTATACATTCCTTTGGATATCTGGTTTCTTGCATTTGTTTTACATGTCCATACCTGAAACACTTTTCTTTGATAGTGTTAATATTCTTTTTCACTTCCATTTTCTCTCTTATGTCTTCATTCCGTTTTCTGTCTCTTCTAGAAGTTCTTGCATACATGTACTTAAGCCAGAATATCACCAGTGGAACGATACTGACAGAATCCATGCTGGCGATCGTTGACCAGATGAAAGATTTCCAGATAGTTTAAGAGTTGGCAGTTAATTTATTTCTCCATTACTTTGGAAAGAGTAATCGCAATAGAACAATAATTGGATGTAAGGGATTTTTTGCCCTTTTAGGAACTGGTTGGATATGAGCAAATTTCCAAGCAGAAGCAAAAACACCTTTGAAATAGACACAGGTTTTGAGAACAAGTAGAGAAATACCATCAGGACCTCGAGCTTTAGTAGCATCAGATTCATCAAAATCCTTCTGACGGAAAACCACAGGATTCATTCAATGGAGTGTACTGGAAACGGTTTGAAGAGATTTACCAAGATCATCAATACATGAGTTGGAAGAAAAATAGGTTGCTAGCAGGTTAGCTTTATCTTTGGCTGATTTGGCAATAGAACCATCTGGTTTTGACAGAGGCGGGAACAGACATGGGCAAAAATTGCGGCCAATAGCTTTGGAAAGACCAGAATGCTCGGCTACCATTTGAACAAGAAGCAATTTTTCTATTCTTAGCCTGTTCAAAATCTAGTTTGGACTAATTAATAACTGCTTTACAAAGTATAAATAATACTTAATAATTTTTATTATGCAATGTCTCTTATAAAAACATAATGCAGGAAATATTTTTATAATGAAAATTCAGTAATTTTATACGATTTCAGAAAATATACGCTTTGCACAAGTACATGGTGGGTGACCACCCAGGTGTGAACCAAAGTAAGCAGGGGTCGAGGTGTGGCACCCACACCACATGGAGGAACGCCGCCCCTATATGTTACCAGGCAGTACTAGGTGGTAGATGACTTTCATCAACCGGTGAAATACCACCACTTTGCTTATTGGAGGCTTGAAGTGGTGGAACCCATGTTTAGTCTCTAGAGCTAAGTTCCGGTCAACCCTTCCCTATCTCTTCCATCATGCAGTATGATTGATGATTTTTGAGGTTATGATGAACGTCATGGCGAGATCCAATATTCCTTACATTTCGAAGGTACAGCTCTAAAACGGTGTTCGCAGGCCGGCCGCTAGTTAGTACACTGGACCGAACCTATTGGTAACTCTCTAGGAGGCTTCCGGATCAGCTAGTGTATAATCTTGCTACCTCTACTCTACCAGATAGTGACTAGAGGGAGCCCGAGTAGTGTGTATGCGGGGAGCATTGTTGAGGCCACGTTATGTCAAGGATCTGGGTATATTCTTACCACATGTACGCCATATCCAAAAATTTCATTACTTCATACAGCATGTCCCACCCACTTTTTCTTACTATTGAATACACCATGAATTGTCAAATTAATAGAGAAAGCTTATCTGCAAAAAGATCTAAACGTCCCAAGCACTTCCTAATTCATTTCACAAATATACGTGGTCTCAATTCTAATCTCAACGACGTCCATTTCTACTTGCAGCCTGCCAAATCCCATGTACTTTTTCTGACAGAATCTCAGTTATCGGTTGATTCAACTACTGCTCATCTCAGATGCCCAAATTATTCGCTGTATGATTCCTTTCACCTCAAAGGTGGTACTTGTGCATATGTCCGTTCTGATATTCCCTGTCAGAGACTTGGCAATTTGGAATCTCCTCTCTTTGATCTTCTCTGGCTTAAAATTTCTCTACCTCATTGTGTCAAATTCATCTGTTGTCTCTACCGTTCTCCCAACTCCACTAATCACTTGGAGCTCTTTGACTTCCTCTCTTTGTAATGTCTTGCAAATGTAGACATTGCAATGTAGTACAATGTCTACAGAAAGGATAGACAGGGTAGGAAGGGAGGAGGGGTTATGCTATTAGTTAAGAAATGCATAAAATCCAAGGAAGAGAAGCCAGTCGACACTGCTGGACAGTGCAGTGTCGAGTCAGTTTGGTGTGACATAAGCATTGGGAGATCAAAATTGAGAGTAGGAGTGTGCTATAGGCCTAATGACTCTGATGAGTATAATAAGAAACTGTACGGGGAAATAGAGTGGGCCAGTAAATCAGAGAGTCTTATAATGGGGGATTTTAATTTCCCAGATATTGACTGGAATTTGGGGGGTGGTCACTCACACACTAGCAAGGCTTTTGTGGATTTATTGGATGATTGTTTTCTACATCAGCATGTTCGGGAGGCAACTAGAGAGAGTAATACTCTTGATTTGATTATCAGTAGTGATTCTTCATGCATTAAGAATCTGCAGGTAAATGAACCACTAGGTGGCAGTGATCACAGTGTGCTGAAGTGGGATTTACTCAAAGAGGTAACTACCATTAGGGGTAAAGGGAAGGGTTATTGCTTTCGTAAAAGCGACTACGATGGACTGAGACAGTATTTAAATTCTATACAGTGGGACCAACTGATGATGTTACTAACAGCAAATTCAAAATGGGAAACATTCAAAGAACTTATCTTGGAAGCTACTAGGCTTTACATACCAACTAAGAAATATTGTTCAAGGTTTAGGCCTAAGTGAATGTCAGATGAACTAATGAGACATGGCACAGAAGAAAAATGCATGGGATACATACAAATTAACACGACACAGAAGCCTATGATAGATACAAGTTGATCTGTAACCAAGTTACAAAGGAGGTTAGGCAGATTAAGAGAAATCTTTGGCAAGGGATGCAAAGAAAAACAGCAACGAGTTCTTTACTTATGTAAACTCTAGAAGGAAGGGGATGAATCAGATTGGTCCACTTGATATCGATGGGTCAACTGTTGATGATCCTGCTCAGGTAGCTAACAAACTGAATGAATATTTTGCATTGACATTCACACATGAGGAGTTATTCAGCGAGGGGAATGCCAGAGGTGTATTCAACTCTGGCAGTAAGCTAGAGAATCTTGTAATAACTGAGAGTAAAGTGGAGGAGAAATTGTTGAAGATAAATACAAGAAAGGCACCTGGGGTGGATGGGATCTATCCAGTTATATTAAAGGAAGCACCAAAGGAAGTAAGCAAACCCTTAGCCATAATTATGAGAACTTCCTTGGACTCAGGGGAAGTACCCATGGACTGGACATGTGCAAATGTAACCCCAATTCACAAAGGAGTATCAAAGGGCGACACAAATAATTATAGACCTGTTAGTTTAACTTCTGTTCGTGGAAAATTAATGGAGGCACTGGTTAAAGAAGCACTGCAGAATCATCTAGACAAGACTTCAGTCATAGCTCAGACACAGCATGGTTTTGTTAAGGGGAAGTCTTGCCTAACCAATTTGATTGGATACTATGATGCAGTCACAAAAGAACTGGATGCAGGGAATAACTTTGATATTATATACTTGGATCTTAGAAAGGCTTTTGATACTGTTGCACATGGAAGACTGCTGCACAAATTGGAGCAGTGTGGCATTGGAGGCAAATTGCTGCTGTGGATAAAGGGGTGGTTGAGGGGGAGAAGACAGAGAGTGGTAATCAATGGACACTGCTCATCGTGGACTAATGTTATTAGTGGAGTCCCTCAGGGTTCAGTATTGGGTCCATTATTGTTTTCTGTATTTATAAATGATATCGATGATGGTATATCAAGCTTAATGCCTAAGTTTGCCAATGATACGAAGGTTGGCAGGCTTGTCAAGGGCACTACTGACACTATGCTACTGCAACAGGATCTGGAAAGGTTGAGCAGATGGGCTTCGAGGTGGCAAATGAAGTTTAACATTGACAAATGTAAAGTACTACATATGGGAAACAGCAACCCCAGAGCAACGTATCAACTCTGTGGTACTACACTGACAGTGGTAGAGAATGAAAGGGACCTGGGGGTGGTTGTGTAGGCAGATATGAAGTTTTCTGAGCAGTGTAGACTGGCTGCAAGAGTAGCTCATGGTGTATTGTCGATGATATATAGGAATTTTTCTAGCAGCGATAAGGAGGTGATTATTCCATTGTATAAGGCAATGGTCAAACTACACCTAGAGTACTGTATACAGGTCTGGAGGCCTCATTTCAAGAAGGATGTAGAGATGCTGGAACGAGTACAGAGAAGGGCAACAAGTTTAGTGAATGGAACAAAGGGGTGCTCTTATGAAGAAAGGCTTAAGTTTTGCAAATTACAGTGTCTGGAGACTAGGCACCAGCGAGGTGATCTGATAGAGGTGTATAAAGCCTTGAATGGTTTGATCATGCTCAATGCTGATGGGATTCTTCCTCTTGCTCAGAATAATCACCTGAGAGGGCATAAATTCAAATTGAGAAAAGACAGATGTAGGACAGACGTGAGGAAATTTGCCTTTAGCCAGCGGGTGGTTGGTTGGTGGAATAAACTTCCATCCCTTGTCGTGGAAGTTGATAGCCTAAATAAGTTTGAGGCTCAGCTGGACAGGTATTTCAAACGAACAGAGGGGTGAAGTGGAAGTGTTTTTATTTATTTATTTACAGGCATACCTCGAATAACGAATAGGATGCATTCCACGAAATTACTTCGTTAAGCAAAACTTCGTTTTCAGAGGTATACTATGGCCAGAATAGGAATACGTTCCTACGTAAAGAAAATGAAAAGCTTTTTTTTGAACAAAGAAAAGTTTTATTAAATAAACAGTCAACTTACATACAAAGTGAAATCACATTTTAAAATATGAGTCTCAAGTTGATTGTTTATGCTTTTTTTTCTCTTTCATTTAACAATTGCCTATACGGAGTTATTGCATTTAACACTGATCGCTTAACAATAACAATTTTTCCTAAATCAGGATCATTTTCACTAAAAAAATTTAAAACGTTTTCAATGTCATTTAAGCACCTTTTTAAATCTTTGGTTGTTAACACTTTTTCGGCAGAAACTTCTTTAACTTCGTCTTCATTATCTTTGTCTTCGTTCCTAACAAGGTTTTCTAAATCTTCCACTGAAAAACCATCATCTTCTGCATTCAATAAATTTCTAACATCCTCTTCATCGACATTTTCGAAACCTATTGATTGAGCCATCTGGATAACTTCATTTCTAATTTCTTGGATGTTATTTTCTTCTTCTATTACAACTTCCGGCCATATTTTGCGCCAAACTCCATTTAAGCATTTCTTAGTGACTTCTTTCCAAGAACTATCAATGTTTTCAATTGCGTTTTTAATGGTGTAGTTTTTCCAAAAAGTTTTAACTGTCATTTCCTCTTTATCCTCTAGTTCAGTTATATTGCTTAATGTTCGACGCAGATAATAAGCTTTAAATGATGCTATTACTCCCTGATCCAATGGTTGAATCAGGGAAGTTGTGTTTGCTGGAAGAAACACAACTTTGACAGGAATGCATGTGTCCAACGTGTTAAGATCAGTAGGATGTCCCGGAGCATTGTCTAACAACAAAAGAGCTTTTTCTTCAAAGTTGTTTTTTTGACAATACTGTTTTACTTCAGGACAAAAGTGGTTAACAAACCAATCAGTAAATAACTTCTTGGTAACCCACGCTTTTCTATTTGCTTTTCATATTACAGGTAAATTCATTTTTATGTTACCTTTTAAAATCCTCGGATTTTCTGAATGGTAAACTAATAACAATTTTAATTTATAATCGCCAGAGGCATTTGATCCAAAGAGTAATGATAAACGGTCTTTGGCTGCTTTGAACCAAGCAGCTGATTTTTCTTCAATAGAAATGAAGTTTTTTGTTGGTAGCCGTTTCCAGAACGAACCGTTTTCGTCAACATTGAACACCAAATTTGGTGGAAAATTTTCACGTTCAATTATTTCCTTTAGTTTTTCTGGACACTTATTTGCAGCTTCAACATCTGCACTTGCAGCTTCTCCTGTTAATTTTACACTATGAATCCTGGCCCGTTTTTTAAATTTCTCGAACCAACCACGAGAAGCCCCAAAGGTTTACGTAATTTATTCAGTTTGTTTAGATTTCAGGTGATTAAACAAAAATAATGCTTTTTCTTGAATCACCTTTTGACTTAAAGGCATATGACGTGAAATATCATCTATCCAGAAACTTAACATTTTCTCCATTTTTTATAAAATTGGATTCCTTAAGCGAGTTAATTTTGCCGCTGTAACATCTGTACAATTCTGAGCAGACTGTTTCATTTTTTCTGATTGACTTAGTATGTTAAAGGTTGTTAAAGTTGATTGCGCTAATCCTAAAGAATGTGCCACATCGGATTTTCTTCCGCCGCTTTCAACACGTCGTACGATATTTGGTTTAGTTTCCAAAGAAATTGCTTTTCTTTTCTTTGATTCTGACATTTTAATTAACTAAAACAAAAATATTTCTATTAAAATTTACAAAATCTACGTTATGTAATGCTATCAAAGAACCTACGTCGATTATTGCAATGCGCCAAACTTAAACAACGTCAAACATGTAAAGGAAATGGAGGACAGTTAAAAATCACGATCTGGCATACCAAGAAAACTGACAGATACGGATCACTGCAATGCACCACAATGAAACACACCCTATGAAGTGTAAACAACAACTAAATTAGGCGAATGAAGTGCAAAACTGTTATAACAGACACACCCGCTGCTCGGGAGCACTCGGGAGTATGTAACGAGTCGCCGTCAGTCACCAATCGGATGATTGTCGGGCGTTGGCCTTAAATTGGAATATATTTTTTAAGATAAATGGGGCTTGAAATTGCGGACATCGTTATATTGAAGCTTCGTTATCAGAGGTAACGTTAACCGAGGTATGCCTGTATTTATTTATTAATTTTTTTTTTTGGCTGATGCTGCATAAGCTTGCTTTCTTGCATCAAATGCCTCTACTAATGCTAATGCAACTTGACTTTCTCCAGTCCAACTTTCCTAACAGTGAGGTAATTTTCCTTGGTGATTTTAATGTTCACAACTCCAGCTGGCTTCCATTTTCTAGTCACGCCGACCCAGCAGGTCCAGATGCTGAGGCTTTTGCAATTACTAATGACCTAGCACAGACTGTTCATTTACCTACAAGAATACCGGACAATCCTAATCATACAGCCAACACGCTTCATCTTTTTCTCACAATCAACCCTTATAAGTACAAGGTCGAAGTGAGAGGTTCTTTAGGCACTTAGATCACAACTTGGTGATTGTCTCTTCTCCAATGGAACCTTTATCTCATGGCTATTCCCAACTTCGTGTTGTTTGGCATTACAAGAATGCAAAATGGGATGACTTGCGAGACTTCTTTTCTTCTTTTCCTTGGTCGGATTACTGTTATAAAACTTCTGATGTCAACGTTTGCTCAGATCGTGTCAGTGAAATTATTCTTGCAGGAATGGAATCCTTTATCCCACACTCCACTTTAAAATGTCGTCCTTTAAATAAACCTTGGTTTTCAAATAAATGTGCTAAGGCTGTTCAAGAGAAGAATGTTGAATATCTTAATTGGCTTGTTTCTAATTCTCCAGTTTCATTTTCTGCCTACACCAAAGCTCGCAACAATTGTAAAGCAGTTATTAATCAGTCCAAACTAGAGTTTGAACAGGCTAAGAGTAGAAAACTTGCTTCTTGCCCTAATGTTAGCCGAGCATTCTGGTCTCTTGCCAAAGCTATTGGCTGCAACTTTTGCCCATCTCTGCTCCCACCTCTGTCCAAACCAGATGGTTCTGTTGTCACTTCAGCCAAGGATAAAGCTGACCTGCTAGCATCCCATTTTTCTTCCAGCTCATATATTAATGATCTTAGTAAAACATCTCCCACCATTCCCAACACTCTCCATTCAATGCCTCCTGTGGGCTTCCGTCAAAAGGATATCAGAAGGATTTTGGTGAATCTTGATGCTAAGAAAGCTCCAGGTCCCGATGGTATTTCTCCACTTGTTCTCAAAACCTGTGCTCCTATTCTTTGCCGCCTTTTATTCACTTTCTTATTCCAAAGGTGTTTTTCCTTCTGCTTGGAAATTTGCTCATATCCATCCAGTTCCTAAAAAGGGTGACAAATCCCTCCCATCCAATTATCGTCCCATTGCAATTACTTCTACTTGTTCTAAAGTAATGGAGAAATCAATTAACCGCCAACTCTTAAACTACCTAGAAACCTTCCGTCTGATCAACGATCGCCAGTGTCGATCCACTGGTGACATTCTGGCTTATGTTACCCATTTATGGACTAATTCAATGGAAAGGTTGGGTGAAACACAAGTAGTTGCTCTTGACATCTCAAAGGCTTTTGATCGTGTTAGGCATAAAGGTCTTCTAAACAAGCTTCCATCTTATGGTTTGCCAACTGTTTTTAGTAATTGGTTATCCAGTTTTCTCTTTGATCGCTCACTGTGGGTGATGGTAGATGGCTCTCTGTCTTCTAACTTCTCCAATAATGCCGGTGTCCCCCCAAGGTTCAGTTCTTTCCCCCACACTTTTCCTCTTGTATATTAATCACCTTCTTCCATTGACTGGAAATCCTATCCATAGTTTTGCCGATGATAGCACATTGCATTCCACTTTCCATTTTGAGAAACCTTGTCCTGCTCAATCAGTTTCACCTTCTTGAAAATCTGCTACCAATTCCTTAAATGCCGATCTTCAGGTAATTCTCCAGTGGGGCAAAGACAACTTAGTTGATTTCATCCCTTCTAAAACTCAGTCTTGTCTTATACTCGCAAAAAGGATTCTTCTGCTCCTATGCTTATCTTTAGTGACACTCCGATTTCTAGGCAAAATGATATATATCTTTTGGGGATTACCCTGACTTCTAATCTCTCTTGGCACAAGCACATTACAAATATTGCTTCCTCTGCATCTAAAAAACTTGGTTTTCTCTTTCGCTCTCAGCATTACTTTTCTTCCAAACAGCTGCTCACTCTGTATAAATCGCAAATCTGCCCTGCTATGGAATATTGTTCCCACATCTGGGGTGTTGCCCCCAAAACCTCTCTCAGGTTTCTTGATTCCATTCAGAAGATGGCAGTTAGGTTAATTAATGATTCATCTCTAACAGAGTCTCTCCACTCGCTTTCTCATAGACGTACTATTTCTGCTGCATGCCTCTTCTACAGATACTTCCATGGGCACTGTTCTTCTGAATTGGCTTCGATAATTCCCGCTCTCTCTTTCAAAACAGTCCGAACACGTGCCACCACCACCAGCCAACATCCATTTACTGTCCAAATTCAAACCCACAGAACCAACTTTTCATCTTTCTCATTTATTCATTCAACTGACGTTTTCTGGAACAACCTTCCTTCATACGCATTTCCTGAAAATTACAATCTACAGAAGTTCAAGTCCAATGTCAACAAATATCTTCTTTCGTCTTCCTAACCTCCAACCCAAGCACGGTACTAAGTACTATAGGTTCTAATACCTCTCGTGTTTGGGGCTGACATAAAAAAAGGGGGGGGGGGGTTCGTAAAAGAGGTTCGTGTTGAAAGAGGTTCGTGAGTCAAAAAATGTTGGGAACTGCTGGCCTAGGAGGATTTGCGTGTGTGTTTAATGAAAAGAATGCGAGGCTATTAGGCGCTAACTCAGCATTATTATGGGCCTTTACAAGAGCTTAAGAGCAGGGTTGATGTGCTCAAAGGATTTAAATTGGGGAACCATTAAGTTCTCAGCTGCCCACATCAATGTCAGCACTTGCATTTGATCAGGCAAAACAGCAGGAACTCCAAGACAGAATGCAATGGTCCCACACAAGCTAGTTTTCATCAGCAACTTCACTATCAGGGAAACAGAAAATATATCACTGGTCAACACGTAAAATGTTACAAAAATGAAAATACTCAGTCAAGACTAATTTCATGCTGATGAACACAAAATTCACATTAAAATTTGCCAATTGGCTCTTGTATTCGAATTACAATAACACCCCTATATCCGCAGGGGATACATTCCAAGACCAACCATGGATGGCTGAAACTGCGGATATAAGCGAACACCTGTTGATCCCATATATTACCATTAGTAGAGGCATATAATGCAAGAGAGCAAGCTTATGCAGCATCAGCCAAAAAAAAAAACCCACTTCCATTTCACCCCTCCGTTCTTTCGAAATACCTGTCCAGCTGAGCCTTCAATTTATTTAGGCTATCAACTTCCACAACAAGGGATGGAAGTCTGTTCCACCAACCAACTACCCGCTGGCTAAAGGCAAATTTCCTCACAACTATCCTACATCTGTCTTTCCTCAATCTGAATTTATTCCCTCTCAGGTGATTATTCTGAGGAGGAGGAAGAATCCCATCGGCACTGAGCATGCTCAAACCATTCAAGGCTTTATACACCTCTATCAGATCACCTCGCCGGCACCTAGTTTCCAGACGCTGTAATTTGCAAAACTTAAGCCTTTCTTCATAAGAGCACCCCTTTGTTCCATTCACTAATCTTGTTGCCCTTCTCTGTACTCGTTCCAGCAGCTCTACATCCTTCTTGAAATGAGGCCTCCAGACCTGTATACAGTACTCTAGGTGTGGCCTGACCATTGCCTTATACAATGGAATAATCACCTCCTTATCCCTGCTGGAAAAATTCCTGTATATCATTGACAATACTCCATGAGCTACTCTTGCAGCCCATCTGCACTGTTCAGAGAACTTCATATTTGCCTGCACAATTGCCCCCAGGTCCTTTTCATTTTCAACCACTGTCAGTGCAGTACCACAGAGTTGATACGTTGCTCTTGAGTTGCTGTTTCCCATATGTAGTACTTTACACTTGTCAATGTTAAACTTCATTTGCCACCTCTCAGCGCATCTGCTCAACCTTTCCAGATCCTGTTGCAGCAGCAGCAGCAGCAGCATAGCATTAGTAGTGTCCTTAACAACCCTGCCAACCTTTGTATCGTCTGCAAACTTAGACATTAAGCTTGATATACATCATCAGTATCATTTATAAATACAGAAAACAACAATGGTCCCAACACTGAACCCTGAGGGACTCCACCAATAACATTAGTCCACGAAGTGCAGTGTCCATTGATTACCACTCTCTGTCTTCTCCCACTCAACCATCCCTTTATCCATAGCAGCAATTTGCCTCCAATGCCACACTGCTCCAATTTGTGCAGCAGTCTTCAATGTGCAACAGTATCAAAAGCCTTTCTAAGATCCAAATATATGATATCAAAGTTATTCCCTGCATCCAGTTCTTTTGTGACTGCATCATAGTGTCCAATCAAATTGGTCAGGCAAGGCTTTCCCTTAACAAAACCATGCTGTGTCCGAGCTATAACCAAAGTCTTGTCTAGATGATCCTGCAGTGCTTCTTTAACCAGTGCCTCCATTAATTTTCCTGGAACAGAAGTTAAACTCGCAGGTCCATAATTATTTGTGTCAGCCTTTGATCCTTTGATCCAAAAGCTGATCTGCGAAATGTAACCTCAATTCACAGATCAGCCTTTGATTTGTGAATTGGGGTCACATTTGCACATCTCCAGTCTATGGGTACCTCCCCTGAGCCCAAAGAAGCTCTCATAATTATGGCTAAGGGTTTGCTTACTTCCCTTGCTGCCTCCCTTAATATAACTGGATAGATCTGAACCACCCCAGGTGCCTTTTTTATGTTTATCCTCAAAACGTTCCTCTCAGTTATTACAAAATCATCTAGCTCACTGCCAGAGTTTACTTCACCTCTGGCATTCCCCTTCCTGAATAACTCCTCATGTGTGAATGTAGATGCAAAATACTCATTTAGTTTGTTAGCCACCTGAGCAGGATCCTCAACTGTTGAACCATCAATATCCAGTAGACCAATCTGATTCATCCCTTTCCTTCTAGAGTTTACATAGGTAAAGAACTCTTTTCTGTTTTTCTTTGCATGCTTTGCCAAGGATTTCTCATAATCTGCCTTTTGCCTGCTTAATCTCCTTTGCGACTTAGTTACAGACCAGCTTATATCTATCATAGGCTTCCATGTCACCCATTAATTTATATGTATCCCATGCATTTTTCTTCTCTGCCATATGTTTCATTAATTCATCTGACATCCATTTAGGCCTAAACCTTGAACAATATAATGTGATTTTCTTGTACACACAAGGGTGGTTCAACAACTCATACATAATAATGTTATTCGGTTGTCTATCTCGTACTTATAATAAAGTTTAATTGATAAATTAAACACACGTTAAGACAATACAACATTAAATTCGGTAATAATAAAGTACAGTAGACTCTCGTTTTACCGGGACAGTTCAAGACTTCAAATTAAAAAAAAAAAAAAAAAAAAAAACATCAAACGGAAATCATAAAATTCAAGTAATAACTAGAATAGGTATAAACAGATAAGTGGTAAATAAGCAACAAGAACTGAACATTAAAATTCGGTAATAATAAAGTACAGTAGACTCTCGTTTTACCGGGACAGTTCAAGACTTCAAATTAAAAAAAAAAAAAAAAAAAAAAAAAAAATCAAACGGAAATCATAAAATTCAGGTAATAACTAGAATAGGTATAAACAGATAAGTGGTAAATAAGCAACAAGAACTGGCGTTATAAGTCGTCGTTATGAGATTAGTGTACCTATTATCTTGCAACCCCCGCTGGATTCACACCTACCGCTCAAAAAAAAAAGAGAGACCAAATGTTTAGTTTGATTTAGTGCATCGCATCGATTGTTGTGTTCCGTCGCACCGCAAAAGGACAATTTTTGTCTCGTTATTTATGTCAGGAATGTCGGAAATTTTTTTTTTTTTTTTTTTTTTTTTTTATAGTAACCATTATTTATTTTTGTTTAGAAATCGCAAAAATGATGGGCAAATGCAGGAGTTGTGCTTTCAAATTAAACAAAAACTTGAAATTATTCAAAAGTTTGAAAACGGTGCATCCGTTAAATCTCTAATGAACCATTATAATGTTGGTGACCAAACCATACGTGACATTGTAAAAAAAGTAAAGGGAAACATCGTATTGGACACGCAAGTAGCACATGTTAAGTTTTTCGGGTTTTTTTTCCCGTGGTTAACTGCGGGTAACTGAATCAGTGGATACCAAATCAGGAGATATGGGGGCACAACTGTACAGTTGGGGTCTCATTATTAGCGAGTTACTCTACATTATCAACTATAGCTCTCAGCAAAATGCATGCCAACACCACGGTTTCAATACCACCATGCTCTTATCACATGATCAGCAACTGTCGCCTTGCTCATCATGTGAAAAAGTTGTCACCTCAAATGAGTCTTCAATTCTGTTGCAGTAATCCTTGAATACGGATAGATACTAGGTGATTTGTTCTCAGTTAACGGTTGTTCTCTGTGAGATTCCAAATTTTTGCATAGTACTTGTGTCATGTAAGAATAATATGCCCCGTAATTGAGTCAATAGTCGGGATGATTTCTGTTATGTATGTGGAGAAGTCAAGTTAGCTTCAAGAAAGCATCCCTTAACTTGAGACATAAAAAAGACCTACTTCTTGTAATTTGGGTATAAAGTAGGTGACCAGGAAAGAACTGGGCTCCACACATATGCTGCACTACCTGTTCATCAAACAACACATGGGTGAATCGAAAGGGATGTTTTATGCCTTTTGCAGTGCCCATGATGTGGAAGAGCCAAAAATCACGTCACAGATTGTCACATAGACTGTATGGTGTTTCCTATTAGAAAAGGAATAACAACAAAGAAAAAGTGGATAGCGACGTACCCAAATATACATTCTGCAATTCGTCCTGTGCCTCACGGTGAAGTACTACTTATTCCTGAACCACCTGACCATTTTTCTGTACACTCTGATGAAGACACTGATGAACATCAACTTGATATACATAAAGAAGTACAGCAGCAGTCTACATGAAGGGATTCACCAATTTGTCCAAACCTTTATCCTTCTGAACCACATCAGATCACAGAAAGTGAGCTTAATGACCTCATCAGGGATCTCAAGCTGCCAAAGAATAAGGCAGATCTTTTGGCCTTGAGCCTACAACAACAGTGGAATCTTCTAGATCATTCTGTGAAATTGATAACATTTCGTACTTGAAATAAAGACTATGATAAATTCTATCAAACAGAAGGTGAACTCGCTGTTTGTAAGGTCTAATGGCAGCAACGAACATGAGGCACGTTCCCAAAGAATGGTGACTATTTATAGATGCTTCTAAGATTAGCCTTAAGGCTGTGTTATTACACAACAAAAATATGCTGCCTTCAATACCTCTTGCATATGCCGTCCACAAAAAAAGAAACATATGCAAACAATGAGAACAATTTTGATAGTGTACAACCTCTTAGGTGTACACTACCAAAAGTATGAGTAGCAGATATGTGGCAATTTAAAGGTAATTGCCAATTTATTAGGACTACAAAAGTGTTACACTAAGTATTGTTACTTTCTCTGCGAGTGGGATAGTCATGCCAAGGATATGCTACGAGAAGAGCTGGCTTCAACGAAAATCATTAACATCTGGAATGAAGAACGTAGCATTTGAACCTCTGCTGGATCCAAATAAAGTTTTACTTCCACCACTCCACATCAAACTGGGGCTTGTGAAAATTTTCGTGAAGGCTTTGGAAGTGAACAGTCCTGCATTCACATACACTTGCAAGAGAATTTCTCAAGATTTAGAACAGAGAAGATTAAGGCAGATGTTTTCAGTGGTCCATAAATAAGGCAACTTTTCAAAGATGAACAGTTCGAATGTGTCCTTAGTGACAGTGAGAAAATTAGTGTGGAAAGCCTTTCGAAATGTTTCAACTGGTTTTCTAGGAAATGTTAAAGCCAGCAACTACAGGCAGCTTGTGGAAGATCTCATTACTTCTTATGAAACATTCTCTATAAATGTATAATTTAAGACATACCAAGAACCCAATTAATAGCAAAAATAGGCCCCCCTCCCCAGGAGACAAGAACATTTTTTTTCTAAAAGAATGTAATTGCAAGGCTTTCACAATTTTCACACAAAAAGTAGGGTATTATCTGACAGGGTAGCTGTACCAGCTCCCTATCAGATACTTGACTCGACAAAAACGAATTGACTGAGATTCCCCTCCAGGAGCACCTTGCAGGGCCCTGGGGGTCCCACACCTACTAAATAATAATGCAGGGGAGGAAGATGTGCAGGCAGCCAGGGAAGCTGCTTAGCTAAAAATTACTAGCAAGATAGCAGAAAGGGGTGCAATGTAGATAGAAAAAAGAATGAATGAAAGGAAAGAATGAAAGAGTGTGAAAGAGTGAGTTGGGCACTGAATGACAGAGTGAAATAGGAATTGTGGTAAAAAGGAATGAATGTTAGTTCTGGTGAGAGAGAGTGAATGAGCATTAGGGTAAATGGGAGTGAGTGAAGGAATGAATGAAATTGGCTGCAAGAACACAGTTAACAATATATTATTACAAATAGTAACACAATCTAACCAGATACCAACAACAATAACACACATACTGAACACCGTTGCATGTTGCCGCTGACTGCCTGATGGGAGCTAATGGCACATGTGCATGTGAGACAACAGAGTTGGCACCGCAGCATATATGTATGCATACCTAGGCTACAACAACGCAGCATATATGTAGAGTATGTGTCTAGGCTATTGAATGAATTTTAATATGTACAGTAAATTTTCAACTTAAACTTAATTGAAAACCGTGCTGTATGAAGCCATGCTAAGTGAGGTATTGCTGTACTTTGCATTTGTCAATGTTAAACTTCAGTTGCTACTTCTTAGCCTATCTGCCCAACTTTTCTAGATCCTGTTGCAGTAGCATACTGTCATTACTGGCATTAACAACCCTGCCAACCTCTCCATCATTTGCAAACTTGGACATTAAGTCTAATATACCTTCATCACTATCGTTGATAAATACACAAAACAACAATGGGCCCAACACCGAACCCTGGGGAACTCCACTAATAACATTAGTCCACGAAGAGCAGTGTCCATTGTTTACCACTCTGTCTTCTCCCACTCAACCATCCTTTTATCCATTGTAGTAGCTTGTCCTTAATGCCACAGTGCTCCAATTTGTATAGTCGTCTTCCCTGTACAACAGCATAAAAAGCTTTCCTGAAATCCAAGTACAGTCATCCCTCAATTTGCGCAGTTTCGCAATTGCATGGTCAGGTATTTACTATCAAAATTTTAGATTGTGAGGTGAGTTTCGCTACCTGCACGAATTTTGTTTACAAAACTTCAAAAATAGGAATGAAGAGCAGATTTTGAAAATTTATTTATGTTTTTTACATGATTGAAGATTTCAGTGAAGGAGAAACACATTTCATCATAATAACATAAAATTCCATAGAATTTTAGCTGTCGGTATTATTGCAAATGCAATAAGATTGACTTTACTACCCATTTATAATTAGAGTGCACTAACAGATAAGCCCAATAAACCAGAAAGTGCAAATGGATTTTGTTTTATGGTCATAACCTCTAGAAACATGCTTTAGAAAAATATCACAAAGGCATTCAAAACTGATTCTTATAACCAAACATAGCAATCAATGGTAGCGTGTTTTTCCAGTTATTTTTGAAACAACTTCCTCATTCCAGACCCCCTTCATCAGTTATCCTACATTAGCTGTTCAGACAGAACCTTTTTCTGGTTTGTGCAACGTCAAGTGTTTTAATTGGTAAGCACTGCTTTTGCTGATTTAGTATTTCTTGTCTATATAAAGTGTGTGTTTAATTAGTGCCTAAAATGAAGAAAACTACAATAAAAAAAATTTTAAATTTAGAGGAAAAATTAAAAATTGTTAAGGAGTTAGAAAATAGCGAAAAGGCTGTGACATTGGCTAAGAAATATAGCATAAATGAATCTAGCATTCAACAAATTAGAGAAAATGCTGAGAAAATTAAAAGATCAGTTATCTGTTTCACATCATTGGCTATAAAAAGCACTACAAAAGTGAGAAATCCGTTAACAGAGAAACTGAAAAATTACTTTCTTTCTGGATAGAAGATCTTAATCAAAAGAGAATGCCTCTTAGTTCGGATATTATTTGTGCCAAAACTCTGTAAACTTTTAATCGCTTACAAGAAGCCGGTTCATCCAATGCGGAACAGTACGGGTTTGTTTGAAAATTTTAAAATCGTCAAAGTTCTTCACAATCTAAAATTAACAGGCAAAGCAGTCAGTGCAGATACGCAAGCTGCTTCTTTGTATCCATAAACTTTAAAGGATGTTACTGCAACTGAGGGCTACCTAGCAAGTCAAGTGTTTAATGCAGATGAGATTGGCTTATTTTGGAAGCATATACCAAGCCAAACATTCATTTCAAAAGAAAAGAAAACTGCCCCAGGTTTCAAAGCTGCAAACGATAGGCTAACACTTTTGTTATGCAGAGGGTGACTTTAAGTGTAAACCGCTTCTAATTTATACATGAGAAAATCCTTGTGCTTTTAAAGGAATATCATAAAGCTCCTTACCAGTTCATTGGAAATTGAGCAAAGAAGCCTGGATGACAGCTAAAATCTTTGAGGATTGGTTTTTAAATTGCTTTTGCATCAAAACAAAAAGATATTGCCTGAAAAAGAAGATAGTATTCAAAATCTTGCTCATTCTTGACAATTCACCCAGTCATCCTGCACATTTGTCTGATCTGCACCCAATAAAGGTAACTTTATTGGGTGCAGATCAGAAAGTTACCTTTATTCCAGTGAATACAAGTTTGTTAATTCAGCTGATGGACCAAGGTGTTATAACTTCCTTTAAACTTTATTACCTAAGAAGATCTTTTTTACAATTGGTAGAAGTTACTGATGGAATAGGCAGTTTTTCAATTCAAGATTATTGGCGGAATTATAACATTCTTGGTTGTGTAAAAAATATTGAATTCGCATGGGGTGAAGTTAAGAACTCAACAATGAATGCAGTGTGGAAAAAGCTGTGGCCACAAAGCTGCACTAAAGAAGCCATGGTCAAAATGCAGGAGGTAGTTGAGATTGTGAGAATTGGCAAAATGATTAGCGGAGAGAGATTTGAGGAACTGGAACCAGCAGATATCACAGAAGTCCTTAAATCTCATAGACAATATCATTGGACGATATTTTGTCGCAATGTGAAGAAGAAAAAGATAACAAAAATGATAAAAACGAAGAAGATGAACACAAAAATTTGACTGCAAAGAGACTAGCCAAGTTTTTAAGAATTGCAAATCAGCTTAGCCAAAAAGCTCTGGATATGGATCCTAATTTGGAGAGGAGTTTAAATTTTTGCAGAACTTATCATTAGCTTTAGTTCCTTAGGAAGAAATTTACAGAGAAAAACAGCATGCTTCTAAGCAAACAATTTTAACAATTTTTTTTCAAAAAGTGCCAGATACTGTTGCAAGTTTATCACAGAAAATCTGTGACGAAGAAGCAATGAATTTAGATTAAAAATCTAGAGGTAAGAATTAGTAAGATTCATTTTATGGACATGTTTCTAATTTTTTTTCTTTTTTTCTTACTGAATGAAGACAATTTTTTTCAATAATTTTTTTGCACATTTTTTTTGTGTAAAGGTACGGAACTCTCATTATATCATATAAACTACATTTTTGCATTGCGCGGATTGGGACTGTGCGGAGTTTTCCCGAAACATAACCCCTGCGCAAATCGGGGGATGACTATATATGATATCAAAATCATTTTTTGTATCCAGTTCCTTTGTGATAACATCATAGTATCAAACCAAATTGGTCAGACAAGACTTCCCCCTAACAAACCCATGCTGTGTCTGAATTATTACTGCAATGCTTCTTTAACCAGTGACTCCATTATTTTCCCCGGAACATAAATTAAACTAACAGGTCTGTAATTACTCATGTCACCATTCAATCCCCTTTGTGAACTGGGGATACATTTGCACATCTTTAGTCAGGACCTTCCCTGAGTACATGGATGCGCTCATAATTATGGCTAAGGGTTTGCTTACTTCCTTTTCTGCCTATTTTAATATAACTGGATAGATCCCATCCACCACAGGTGACTTTCTTATGTTTAACTTTAACAATTTCTCCTCCACTTTACTCTCAGTTATTACAAAATCATTTATCTCCCTGTCAGAGTTTAATAAGCTTCTGCCCTCCACTTCCCTCACGTGTGAATGTAGATGCTGTTGTTGTTTGTTATTTGGTTTTTAGGAGCATTAGCAACTAAGGCCATATTGCTCTGGGATATGCGGTGGTCATTCCCTGACCTTTCTGCATCCTCCGTATTTGGTGGTCACGGCCTTGAACCCCGGTCTAATCAAGAAGCGTGTGCTACGCACTGCTGCTCCTGCCCACCTGGCTACGGAGGCGGCAAATGTAGATGCAAAATACTCATTCAGTTTGTCAGCTATCTAAGCAGGAACATCAATAGTTGAATCATTGATATCATGTGGACCAACCTGATTCATTCCCTTCCTTCTAGAGTTTATATAAGTAAAGAAGTCTTTGCATCCTTTGCCAAAAATTTCTTGTAATCTGCCTTCGTTTGCCTAACCTTGTCAGTGACTTGATTACAGACTAGTTTATATATATCATAGGCTTATGTGTTGCCTGATAATTTATATGCATCCTATGCATTTTTCTTTTCTGCTACAAGTCTCATTAGTTCATCTGACATCCAATTAGACCTAAACTTTGAACAGTATTTCTTAGTTGGTATGAAGAGCTTAGTAGCTTCCAAGAATGAATGCTTCCCATTTAGAATTTGCTGTTGGTAACATCAAAAGTTTAGTGTGGCTTGTGCTTATTGATAAACATGGCAAGAAATAAGAAACTGGGTGTTGAAAAAAGACATATTATAACGCTGTACAATCAAAAGAAATGATTGGCTTGGGTTAGGCACCATCAACATTAGCTAGACAAAAGTGGAAAAATACACTGTGGACGGATGAATCCAAACCTGTGGATCCGAGCATAGTTTATTTGAGACAAGCAAGAAAAAATGATGCCATACTGTTTAGTTCTTACAGTCATGCATAGTGGTAGTTCCATCATGATCTGAGGTTGCTTCTGTATTTCTGAAATGGGTGACATCATCAGATTTGAAGAAATTTAAAGAAAAGAAGGCTATAAAAATATTCTTGAACATAATGCAATATCTTCTGGATTCGTTCTTCTTTAAAATAGCATACAGAAACTCCAATGGACTGTAGACAGGTGTTTGACTGGTACCAGTAAGGAGTCTGTCAAAAGTGATCCATAATCTGCATGGCCTTCAACAAATTACAAAATTGTGTCTTAAACACAAACGTTGGTGTGAAACAACCAAAGATTAATTGTTTGTGAAATCACCAAAGAAATTTGAATCACTGCCAGATTGTGTCATTCCATTTTTACAAAAACCTGAGGTATGTTTCTACAACATTTATGCTGTGGCTGTTAACAGCAAAACAATGTGAACAATACCAATCAGTCACTTCCAATTTGTTTGAATGTGTGAACAATGATGAGAAATTTTAAAGTGTATTATGGGTGTGATCCCAAAATCAAGCAGCAACTATCCCAATGGAAGACTCCATCTCCAAACCATAAAAAAAAAAGTGGATATTGGTAAAATAATGAGCCCTTAAACCTGCATGGAGTGTAATCTGCTTTTAATTTCTTAAAGAATTATAGATTATTCTCAGACTTCCTGTACAGACTTCCTCACATGCCAATTTCCAGTTCTTGATATACCTATGCACCATGCTGCTAAAAGAATATGTTAAAAAAAAAAAAAACAAGTATGCAGAAAAATAGAGACCATAGCATTTTTGACCACAAGGTTGCCCATCATGAATATGCTTGAGAAACAAACAATTAATAAAGAGCTGTACTATTCATTTGCTACTTTACAGTTTTTTTTGGTCAAACATGGAATCACTCATGACAAGCAACTCCCATATTCACAAAATACAGATCCATATTACTTTTTGTTTCCTAGGCTGGGAAAAAAAAAAAAAACAACCTTGAAAAGACATTGATTTGATGACATATAAACAAAAGGTAATACAATGGCTCAGCTTCTGGCAATTTCAAAATTGGCTTTCCAGAAGTGCATTCAAGAGCAGAAAAATTATTGTGCAAAGTGCATTACCTCAGAAAGATACTTTCAAATAGGACATGTCACCTCCACTGTTAGGCATGCTTACTGTGATTGTACCATAGTAATCTAGATACATTTTGAACAAACCTTGTATTAACATTTCTGTAAACATACCATGAAAGTTCTCTACTAATTTCCACTGATTTTATTATTTATGTATTTTTTTATTTTTTATTATTATTATATATTTTTTTTTTATTAAGTCAGTTCTGAACATACCCTGAAGAGATGAATCTTTAATGGCAGGCTTACACAACTCAATTCGAGCTGAATGTAGGGGCACATAACGGTCTTGGGAAGAGCCAAAAAGAAGAACATTATGAAAATATTCCAGCCCTGAAAGGAAGAATATAAATTAGGTAATAATTCCTTGTTTAAAATAAATGTGAACTATCAAATTTCTTAGCACTTTTTATACTTACATAATATAATTGCAAATAAGTATATTCACTATTAATTAAGCATAAAAATACTTTATGAAAGACTGTGGATAAACAGTAAGTACCAAAATCACGTTTAATTTCTGTAAAATTTGTTAAATAGTCACCTGAAAATAGCAAAAAAAACAAAAAACAAAATCAAATCAGATGCTTCTGCTAACAGCCTTTGATCATTACTGTGGGGTCTTTTAAGCTCAAATCAAAACAATATTACATCATTTGACAAAAAAAAAAAAAAAAAAAAATCACATGATACTAAATAGATGCCTTAAAATATTTGTGATTCAAATACTCAAAAAATGAATACTGCAAATGTTTTCAAATTCTGCAGGCTGCATTTGGTATTTCAGTATTCACACTGATTTTATAGTGCTGTTCCAGTCACATTATTATTCACATGCCTCAATTTTTAATTTTTTAAAATATTCTGTTATAAGTTTTAATATTTTATGGGTTACTTTATGTTTAGATTAAATAGTATTTTACCATTCCATTTAAAAATCCAAATAGGACTTTGCCAAAATTAATTAATTTAATCGAAGTAGAGTGTGTGGGTGTGTAGTTAAGATTGTCCAGTACACTGGTACGTAAATGAATGAATGCGTGAGGTCATTAATAATTGCAAAAGCTTCAGCATATCAACTGGCCAGATTAATATGACCACAAAACTGAAGCCAGCCGTAGCTGTGAACATTAAAATCATTGGGAAAAATTACTTCCTTTCTTTGAAAGAGCAAGTTTCAAAGAAAGGAAATCAAAGTTCTAAGTGATTAGAAGGGTTGGGAGAATGATAAAGGCAACAGATGAATTTGAAAAAATGGAGTAGAGAGATTTTAAGCCAGAAAACATCAAAACAAGGAAATTCTAAGTTAGTAAGTCTTGTAATCTAAAATTAATTAATTTAAGTCTTGTAATAAGTCAAAGGTGAGTAGATTTCTTTCCAAACTCAAGAACTGGTTCTGCTGATAGGAAAAAAGGAACCGGATGCAAAGGAGTCTCTATGCCAAAAAATGACAGCGTTTTGAACCTCTTATGCCTTAAAAATCGTACAGCTTCTTTGTCTGAGTTGAAAAGAGAATGGGAAGAACATACAGGAGTGGTAGCAAGTGCAGTAACAGTCAGAAGACGGCTCTTCAAAAATGGAGTTGTAGCCCGTCATCCTAAAGAGAAGCCCCTCCTCACACAAAAAATAGAAAAGGCCCGATTAATTTGGTGTAAGAAGGATGTCAAATGGATCAGTGAGCAGTGGAAGTCAGTTATTTTCTCAGATGAGAAGAAATTCAACCTGCATGGCTCTGATGGGAGACAAACGATTCGCCGTAGACATGGCGAAGAATACCATCCAGACTGTATGGTGTCTACAGTGAAATTCCCTACCAGCCAGATGATATGGGGGTGCATTTTGTATTGCAGAGTAGGTCACCTGCACTTTATAAAAGGTTCCGTAATTGGGGCAATGGATACCAGGCTATATTGGAAGGCAAACTGATGCCAACCATTAGAGACTATTTAAACCTGCCAAGAAACTGCATCTTTCAGGACAACTCTGCTCCTTGTCATTGGGCGAAAAGTGTAAGTAGTCACTTCTGTAGTTACCTTAGCTTCATTTCTGCATTAGAGGTTTGACAGTAATGTGTTTACATTTGTTACAGTTGAAAAAATGGTTGGAAGAACGGTTGATTACAACTCTTAGCTGGCCAGGAAACAGCCCAGACCTGAATCCTATAGAAAACTGTTGGCATCGCATAGAATCTGTAGTTGCCAGAAAGAAACCAAAGACCCTTCGTGAACTTTAGGAAGCCATAATTCGTGTTTGGAACCAGGAACTATCAGTTGATTATCTTCAGAAATTGATCTTGTCGATGTCAGCACCAGTGTGCTGCCATCAGGGCCAGAGGCGGTCAACTAAATATTAGTTTGCACCTGGTGAACTTTTAATTTTGTTTTCCATTTAAAATGATAAACTGAAGCAAATTGAGGGCTTCTGATAACATTTCAGCCATAATTGTTGTGTTCACCAAAACTGTTGTATAAAGGTTGCAAATGCTCATTTTGGAATATTTTGATAGCACCTGTCAAATATTACTTAGCTTTGCCTTAACTATTAATAAATATCTTTTGTTTATATATCTATTTGTGATGCTAGTGATTAATGTAACATACCATCGCAAAAAGGGTTAAAAATGTAAAATTCCTAGGTGATGCACTTTCTTTGAACACCAGCGTATGTCTTCTGGAATTTTACATCATATTTCTTTAGCATCTTTACTGAAGGACTGTTGCTGTTTTCGACACTAACTTCACACCAAACATGTTCAATAAATCACACATTACAAAAACCAATTATTATTCTGCATTTCTAATTTGCAACGTAGACTACCATAGCACACCTGGTAGCCAATTCGTTTACAAATATAAGCAGAATTTTGCAAAATTTTAAAGAATTACATTTTAAAAATTTTTAAATTAATTTTTTTTTTAAAAGAAAATGATGGAGAAATTCTTTGTCACCAACTATATCACAAAAAGGTGAGGCAGAGAAGGGAAAAATAGAGTAAAAGAAGACAGACTCTCATTGTAAATCCAGAGAGCAGCTACAGCATTCCATGCAATCACTACTGGTTGGTTGCTAAGTGACCAGTCATTCGATACAACACACGACACCAACATAACTAGCATATCATTGGCTTTGTGAAGTAAAACTTCAACATGATGTTATTTGGTTTTTTAGGAGCATTAGCAACTAAGGCCATATTGCTCCAGAGATATATGGTGGTCATTCCCTGACCTTTCCGCATCCTCTGTATTTGGTGGTCATGGGCATGAACCCTGGTCTAATCAAGAAGTGTGTGCTACGCACTGCTGCTCCTGCCCACCTGGCTATGGAGGCATCCACTTCAACATGACAGTAATCCTGCAGAATTGAAGGAAATCTCAAGAACTACACAGATAAAGATACAATACACATCTGTTAACAACATGGAATATTTTTTCCACCCAAAATAACACTTTTAAAAATTACATAATATATACATATTAAAATTGCTGTTACTGCTGTTTCATTTTACTGAAAGATGAGTATTAGGAACTTTAGCAAATACTGACCATGTATATTTATGCAATTATTAGCTTAAAATAGTACAATTTGCACATTAACTGAAAACAAACACAATGAAAGACATAAAAAGATTTCTTACCAGGTTTTTGACTAAGTCTATATAAAAATGTTTGGCGGATATCAGTAGCATCTTTCATGGCGAGCTGCAGAAGTGACCCTGATTTTTTCCATTTCTGCATGAACCACATTCCTAACACGGAGAGGGAAAAAAAAAAAAAAAAAAAAAAGATATACCTATATATAGTATAATAGTAGTATATACAGTTAAGAATAGTATAGAATAGCTATTCATGAAGGATTATAGACCTGGGGGTACTACTATATATAGCAGAAATAACCCAACGACTATAAAGAAATGCAGTGGCGTAGCTACCATGTAGGCAGGCAAGACAATTACCTCCAGGCCTGGCATTTTTGGCTGTCTCCTCTTTTTGCAATTTTCATTAATTAAGTAGGGGCCCGAACATGTTCTTTGCCTCCAGGGCCAAAAAAGGGTAGCTACGCTTCTGAAGAAATGTGGCAAAGGGAGAGTAGGTAATTTAACAAAACCGGAAGTCGAAATCATGGAATAAAACAAAGGACAGTGTAAAATAAAAATAATAACATATTAAATGTATGCAAATTCAATGATTATAATGTCTTCTTTCAAGGGTCAGCCGTTAAAACAAAGGGAAATGCAGCAAGAAGTAAGGCCTCTGTTTCTAACATGAAATATACGTAGCATATGGTAGACACGAAGAAACAAAGTTATAGATTGAGCGTATATGGAAGCCAGGATAAGGGCAGCGGTAAGTATGGAATGCTGACGTATATTTCATGGCTGACCCTAATATATATTTATATATATAGGTATTCAATGTAACTCCTTAAAGGTAATGTTTAAAGAGTCGCATATGAAAAGTGGTATATAGTTGATGAATGGTTTCAACGAATGCAGGATTAATAAATCAGGTATGAGAAAATGCACCTAAAAGTGCAAAGCAGCATTAAAGGATGCAAGAGGTTTTTTTTTTTTTTTTTTTATGAAAACCCCAAACACGAAAGGTATCAAAACCTATAGTACTTAGTACCATGCATGGGTTGAAGGACAAGTATGGGGGGGAGGGGGATGCCAGAAACTTTGCTCTAGAGACTAAACATGGGTTTCACCACTTCAAGCCTCCAATAAGCAAAGTGGTGGTATTTCACTGGTTGATGAAAGTCAATCTACCACCTATATGTATAAGTTATATTAATATATTGAATTAAGTATGCATAAATGGATGTGAAAGTTACACAAAGTGCCAGTAACTAGAAGGGTGAGGAAAGTAGAAAAAGAAGTGTAGTAGATTTATGAAAGAATGTTAATATTCTAGAGGTTATGATGAATTAAGAAAATTATAGGCTGAATTGCCAAGCCAATATAAAGTGGGGGAACTATAAAATAATACATCAAAATACTAATAAAATAGGTTTTTTTTTTTTTTTTTTTTTATGAAAACCCCAAACACAAGAGGTATTAGAACCTATAGTACTTAGTACCATGCTTGGGTTGAAGGTTGAGAAGATGAAAGGAGATATTTGTTGACATTAGACTTTAACTTCTGTAGACTGTAATTTTCAGGAAATAGTGTAGCTGTCATTAGATATGGGGTAAAACATTTTTAGTAAATGGTCTAATATAGGTAATACAAAACTGCTTGATCTGATGTCAGCTGAAATAAATATTGATACATGATCAGGTATTTCATCAGGGGCTACACCTGACCATGTATCAGGAACTGTGTTTCTATACTTGTCCATAGTAGTAGAAGAAAAGTGAAATGCCAAAAATGCAATTAAAATGAAATTAGCACTTTCTAATACAGTATGGACAAGGTAGTCCAATGCAGTGTAATTTATATAAGTAAATATAATTTAGGTAAAAATAAGTATCAAGATGGGATAAAAATGGTTAATATCAATATGTTTAATATAAATATGTAGAATTTAGTGTAGGATTTAATTTTGTATAGATATGAAATCAATGTATTTAAAAAAAATAGATTTAGAACAAGCAAATGGTATAAGAGTGAGGTATTAAATTGAGGATGGGGAAGGGAAAGGAGTATTTTGAATAAATAAAGACGAAAAATTGCAATAGTAGTAGTAGGAATGTTCGGTCACCCTTGTATTACACTAATAGTTTAACAAATGGGAAAGAACTTTAGAATTAGAAGCAGAAAGATAAAAAGGATAGAAAATGTTATTAAATAACACTAAGCTATTAGTGTTATTTAATAACACTAATAACACTTCACAACCCTTACTGGGGTTGTGAAGCCCAACCTCATAGTAATGGCTCTGGCCTTACTATAAGGTTCTTCCCATTCGTTAAACTATTAGTGTAATGCGAGGGTGACACGAACATTCCTACTATCCTAATTATATTGCTCATTTTCGTCTTTATTTATTTAAAATACGTCTTTTTCCCTTCCTCATCCTCAATTTAATACCTCACATTTATACCATTTGCTTGTTCTAAATCTATTTTTTAAAATACATTGATTTCCTATCTATACAAAATTCTACATATTTATATTAAACATTTTTATCCCGACTCAATATTTATTTTTTACCTAAATTATTTTTACTTATATAAATTACACTGCATTGGGGCTACCTTTTCCATATTAGAAAGTGCTAATTTCTTTATCATGACTTGTTTTGGCTATTCACTTTTCTTCTACTACCATGGCCAAGTATAGAAACGCAGTTCCTGATACATGGTCAGGTGTAGTCCCCTGATGAAATACCTGATGTTGCATCAATATTTATTTCAGTTGACATCAGATCAAGCATTTTTGCATTACCTATATTAGACCATTTACTAAAAATGTTTCACCCCCATATCTAATAACAGCTACACCATTTTGTTAGTACAGTGGATTCCGGTTATTTGGGCTACCGGTTAATCGGGTAGCCGTTTATTTGGGACAAATCTTAAAGAACAGAACCCAGTCAAGAAAATAGTCAGAGTTTACTTCGCTTAATCGGGACAACATGCTGTTTAATCGGGGCAGGAGACCGCAGCACTGGAGATTACCCCATGATTGTCTCTGACCGTACCTCATGGTTCTGTCGGATTTCTGGAGGTCACAACCAGAAAACAATAAAAACAACTAGCAGTCCCTTTTAATTGGGCTTTTCTGTTAGTGCAATCTATCATAAACGGATAGTAAACTTGGTCTTATTGAATTTGCAATAATACCAACAGCTGGAATTCTATGGGTTATTATGGTGAAATGTGTTTACGCTTCTATGAAATCTTCAATCATAAAAAAATTAATTTTAAGAATCTTCTCTTCATTTCTATTTTTAAAACTTCATAACTTGTTACTCCGTTCTCACTTGCGTGTATGGTGTTACTTGCAATTTGTGTGCAGTGTTCTTTGTTACTGATTGCTTATCTTTTTACTGTTTTAAATTTTAACTCCCACCCACAAAGTGAACAGATATGTCAACTAGTTAGTACATACATATTACAGTACAGTCAGTCCTCATATAGCACGATAGTTGTGTTCCTAGAAACTCTTGTGCAATATAAATAACAGGCCCTATGGGAAAAATAAGGTTAGGTGCCGACCACCCAAGATTGAACACACATTTGTAACCAAAACATTACGAAACACAATAAATAATCATAATAAAATACTTACGTATTTTATTACAACTATTTCGTAATAAAATATTGCTAATGCTTTTGTTTCTATCGCAAGCAAACTTGTTCTTTGTTTGTTCCTCTATCCAAACAGACGTTCCATCTTTTCCAATTCTTTGTGTCTTGTTCTAATGGATTTTGTTACACTTTGAGTTGTTCCTGCTATGAAAGTTTTTATTTTCTCTGCATTCTTTCTAATTCTCAGCATTGCCTCATTTAGGCCTGTAGCACATGCAACATCACACAGTCTTTCATTTCGCTCAAAAGTGTTTCACAATTTTATATTTTTTCTCTATCGACAGAGACAGACTGGCCATAAGCCTTACTAGGGAAACCCCGGTGGGCCGGAGGCCAGAACACGATGGAGGCCGGTGTGATTTTGGCCATAAATGCTAGTACGAGGCCACTACAAATTTTCCTGGGAAAAGGATTTTTGACCTAGTACACCTCTGTCTATCAATATTGCTTTTCTTTTTCTCTCCGAATCTGTAGTGTCTTCACCAGGACACTTCCTTTTCACACCTTTTAAGTATTTACTCATTTTCAGGGAATAAAGCACAATTACAAAATGAGGAAGCACGCTTGATACACATAAACAAAGCTGTGCATGTGTAGCAACTGAATAAACAACACCATAAAGGCAGAGACACACTATTAACACCTCACTAGCTCACATTTTACTAAAGCACATTTCTGGGGTTACTACCATAAAACAATTTCCAGTTGCGTTTCTGCTAGTGGAATATGTTATAAACTGGTAATAGCATTTGCGATAATACCAATAGCTGAATTTGTGTGGGTTTTTACATTATTATGGTGAAATGTGTTTCCCCTTCACTGATATAAAAAACAAATACATTTTCAGAATCTTCTCTACATTCCTATCATGTTGCGTTCAGTTCAGGTGATTCCGCATTCGACTGCTATTTCTTGTAAACACAAAGGCGAACCGTGCATAAGTGAATTCGGTTCGTGTTATATACGATATCGTTCCCCTATTTATAATTCATGTAATGTAAACACGTGTTATACAAGGACTGACTGTACGTATTAATTGTTCTGATTAACATATATTCTTCCAATTTTCACGTATCATTTAATTAGTACAATAATAAAGGGTAAATCTGTGCTTAATATATCTTTACTTTTATAGCCTGTGGATAATATTCCTCCTATTCTCGCTAATTAGAATCGCTGTTTAATAGAATTAAAATTCAATTCACAAACGTGATCACAATGACCTGTGCTTACTACACATCGTATAGTGAATGATACTTTAATATGGTGAGTTCATCTTAACACGATTTGATTGTACAGTGAACCAATTGTAAAGCAGGGGTCCACTGTATTTTATAACTATTTACGTGAAACTTCGCATAATTGGGGCAGCCGCTTAATCAGGCCAAAATGCACTAGTTCCGATGTATCCCAAATAACCGGAACAGGCTGTATTTTGATGTATTAATTTTACAGTTCCCCCACTTTATATTGGCTTGGCAATTCAACCCATAATTTTCTTAATTCATTATAACCTCTAGGATATTAACATTCTTTCACCTTTCATAAATCTACTACACTTCTTTTTCTACTTTCCTCACATTTCTAGTTACTGGCACTTTGTTGTGTAACTTTCACATCCATTTATGCATACTTAATTCAATATAATAATATAACTTATGTATATATAAGCATCCAACTTAAGAATTATTGTAAAAAGGTGCAGTGTTGAGTACATAGGTTGCCAAGCCTGAAAGGTAATAGGAGTAGCAAATTACGCAAGAGAGCAAACTTATATAGCATCGGCCAAAAAAAAAACAAAACCTACACACTTCACTCATCCACACCCTCCAAGAATTTGTCTAGTTCTTCCTTGTATTCATGCCTGTAACAACAATCAACCACCTGCTGGCTGAAGGTAAACTTTCACACATCTATCCTGCAACCATCCATCCTCAACTTGAATTTGTTATCCCTCATGTGTTAAGAGGAAGAATGCCTCTTAAGGAAGGATACCCTTTGTCATAGTGTTTAGCATTGCCTGTGAAAAAAAAAAAAGATCGCGTTAACTGGAAATTTGCATTGCGTAAAGTGAAAAGTGGTATAATTTTTCAAATAGCGTTAACTGAAAATCGCGTTAATTGAACTTGCGTTATGCAAGGCCTGCCTGTATATATATATATATAAAAAAAACAGATCAACATAGCCCCTATTTTACCACTTTGACATCTGAGGTTTTAAGGTCTGGGCAAGCGTGATGTTTTTCATTCCATCGATTGCTGTTTTGTTTCAGGATTGTACTGATAACCCTAGCTTTCATCCCCCATGATAACACGAGTCAAAAAATTATTTTCTTTGATCTGTTCACAAAATTATTTGCACATGTTCAATCACTGTTGTTTTTGTTCCAATGTCAACAATGGAACCAAATGCATAGAACTAATTTTGCCACCGACTTTCACATGTTCAGTTTTTTTGTGTAAAATTTGATGAACTGTTTCCCTGTTCATATCAAGTTCAGCAGTCAACATGGAACATGTTAACCAATGATCAAACCTCACCAGTGTTGCAAATTTGTCAATGTTTTTGTCCATCAACTTGCCAACCAGCATGTCACACCATTCATTGTCTTCAACTGCTTCTCTCCCTTCACACAACCTTTGGTGTCAATTCATAACATTACTTTTAGATGTGGAAGACTCACCGCATGCTTGTCTTATCATTTCCAACATGTCTATGGATGTCTTACCCAATTTAACACAAACTTTCACATTTGTTCTTTGCTCAATCACTCTTTCCATTTTTAACAGTTAAAAAATTTAGACAAAGTGCAACTTAAGAAGACTGTTATTGACCCACTAATAAATATAGGGGGTTAAATCTTGGCCGAATAGTCTCGTACTATGTCACGAATACACAGATACACAGCTGGCACAAAAGCATTACCAACCTGACTGGCAAGAAATAAAAAAATAGTCTTGAAAATTAATTGTCTAACCTTGTATAACTTTGGATGAGTCTCTTTCAACAGTTTTCTATCAGAAAAACCCTGCAACCTAATACAGGGTATCTGAAAGTTATCTTCACCGTGTATTGAAGAAAAATAGCCAATTTATAGTTACTAAATGAAAACCAATCTTACTTAAAATGAAAGATTAAAATTAAGCTTACCC
Source organism: Mastigoproctus giganteus (assembly GCF_048544385.1). Taxonomy (NCBI): domain Eukaryota; kingdom Metazoa; phylum Arthropoda; class Arachnida; order Uropygi; family Thelyphonidae; genus Mastigoproctus; species Mastigoproctus giganteus. The sequence continues at coordinate 229,108,580 of NC_143578.1, read as the reverse complement.
ATATTAACAAGACCACTATTATTGTACAAAGTACCAAGATGAGGTCCTGACAAAGATAAAAATGTATGCAAGCGGTTCAAGTAAGGCTTCATTTCTGCTCTGGTAAGTGCTGATCGAATTATAATATTTCCTAGTGAGTGACCAATAAAACTGAAAGAAAATTCTCTGTTTAATATGTTGATAGTTTTATAATTACACAGTTCATTAATTTTAATCATTACATTCAATTTCTTTTTTAATAAATGCTTTAGAAAAATAATGAGCAAGCAGAATACCACCTTTCCACCTGAAGGTTTACTGTTTATTTATTATTATTTTTTTAACTGCAATATATAGAAATTGTTTTTCACAGAAATAGTGAAACTGGGCTCTGCACCCCATGATGAAAACTAAGAATTGTGAAACAATCCAATAAGAACAGTTCAACTATATTTCAAAGTAGGCTAAATAAGAATATTTGTACGTTAAAAAACACTCAAGATAATAACAATGAAAATAATTTCAGATTTCTAGGAATTCCATCTTTCCTCTTTTTTGCTTACCTTAAAAAAACGGGGGAAATATTTTTTAGAACATTAATTTAAAAAAGTATATTTTAAATAAATTGCATTTCAAATAAGATACACATTAAATATTAATAAATATGATCAATGATATTTAGGAAAAATTTGGTAAACAAAGTAGTTTCACCCAGATATTTTGGACTTGAGCCTAAAAAGGCATAACATATTTCTGTACAATGCCTTATTACTTTGCACAAAATTTGATTCAAGAACAGTTTAAACATCTTGTTTGTCCTTGAGACTGTCACAGACATTCTCTTATGTATGCCAAGCCATGCTTGCTACCTGGGAGTCTAAAATGCCGATGGAACTGATATTCGGGTGACACTCAAGTCAGGTGGACCTAATTTAGCAAAGTACTGTCAGTCTATGACAGCCAAATCCTTTGCTTGCACCTTCACGATGGTGGGACCGTTAGCAACCCTGGGTATAACCCCCCCCCACGTACAAGTTCTGAAATATGGCACTTAGCATACTGGAGGTGACCAGCCAGGCGTGAACCAATGTAAGGGGCCGAGGTGTGACGCCCACACCACCACATGAAGAAATGCTTTTCCTCTGTGTTGCCAGGCAATACTAGGTGGTAGATGACTTTCATGAACCGGTGCAATACCACCACTGCTCATTAGAGGCTTGAAGTTGTTGCTGTTGTCTTGGTTTTTAGGAGCATTAGCAACTAAGGCCATATTGCTCCAGGGATATGCGGTGGTCATTCCCTGACCTTTCCGCATCCTCCGTATTTGGTGGACACAGGCTCGAACCCCAGTCTAATCTAGAAGTGTGTGCTATGCACTGCTGCTTCTGCCCACCTGGCTACGGAGGCGCCAGAGGCTTGAAGTGGTGGAACCCAGTCTCCAGAACAAAGCTCTGGAAAATCCCCCCCCCATCTCTTTCATCATGCAGTATGATTGATGTCTTTTGAAGTTATGATGGACATCATGGCAAGATCCAATCTTCCTTACATTTTAGGGTACAGCTCAAAATGGTGTTCGTACACCAGCTGCTAGATAGTCCACTGGAACGAACCTATTGGTAACTCTCTAGGAGGCTTCCTTATCATCATCATCTAGTGCATAATCTCACTGCCTCTAATCTGCCAGATAGTGACTGGAGGGAGTCCAATTAGTGTGTATGTGGGGGCATTGTCGAGACGACATTATGTCAAGGAGCTGGGTATATTCTTACCAAGTGTATGCCATATCCAAAATTTTCATTACTTCATACATCATGTCCTCGGCACCTTTTCTTATTTCTGAATACACTACGCATTGTCAAAAATAATAGAACAAACTTCTCTGTGAAAAGATCTAAAACTCCCAAACACTTCCTCGTTCATTTCACAAATATACATGGTCTCAGTTCCAATCTCAATGATGTCCATTTCCACTTAGTCTGTAAAAACCCATGTACTTTTCTGACAGAATCCCTGTTATTGGTTGATTCAAATTATTCACTGTATGATTCCATTCACTTCATATGTCCACTCTGATATTCCCTCTCAGAGACTTGGTAATTTGGAAATCTCTGCTTTTCACTGTTCTCTGGCTTAAAATTTCTCTACCACATTCTGTCAAATTCATCTGTTGCCTCTATCATTCTTCAAGAGTAATAATTTTCAAGTAATAATTTACAAATTTTCATTATAGGTTCATTCAGTTTCATTTAAAAAAAAATGTTTGTCTGTAGTTGATTTCAGCATGCTTTTAGAAATAGCAAAGTTTTCCCAAGTAACAGGACTTAATCTAGACTTAAAATTTCATTTGTATGTAAGCATATTTTGAATAATCTATACTAAGATAGATACAAACTGTATGTTACTGGACAGGAAATGGGTAGGGACTTTGAAATACATTATAGTTCAAATTAGATAGTATGAACACTATCTGTAATACTCAATACATTCTACGTTGATATTAATATTTGTAAAATAATAAGAGGAGTTTACCTCAATATAGTACGTAGAACACTTCCGTAAATTAGATAGTATGAATCAGAGCTGTAATACTCAATATGTTCTATGTTGATATTAATATTTGTAAAATAATAAGAGGAGTTTACCGCAATATCGTATGTAGAACACTTCCATAAGTGTTCTACGTACTATATTGAGGTAAACTCCTCTTATTATTTTACAAATTATAGTTCAAAATAATTCAATAATGAATTTAACAAGTATATACAGCAATGTCCTTCTGAAATCAAGTTAACAAATTTGGCCAGTAATTAAAATTCTAATTTAATAATGTTTATTTTCTATCTAGTAAAATAAAATATATATCTTCATAATCAGCCATTTTTAATCCACTGCAGGATAAAGGCCTCTACAGCAACTTTCCAGTTCCTTCTGTTTTGTGCAATGGCCATCCATTTACAACCCACAAACTCGTGAATTTCACCGATCCATCTCCATTGCTGTCTTCAGGGGTTTTCTTTTAGCTCCTCTTAGGCATCATTCTGTTATTTTCTTAGTCCATCTGTCATCATGTCTTCGAGCTGTGTGTCCTGCCCAAGACCATTTCAGTTCTTTAGTTTTGATAAGAATATCCTTTATTTATGTTTTCTGCCTAATCCATGTGTTTCTCTTCTTATCTAACAGTCTGATTCCTAATATAATTTGTTCCATTCTTTGCTTTTTGGTTTTCAGCCTCCCTTCCATTCTTTTGTTGAATTCCCAAGTTTAACTTCCATAAGTCATGGTGGGGAGTATACATTAGTTCATTATTTTACATTTCAGACAAACTGGAATATTGCTCCTCAGTATGTGACTATTTCCTGAATGCTATCCATTCAAAATTTATTCTTCTCTTGACTTCCAGCCATTTATCATTATTACAGCTATTGTATACATATATATATTAAATGTAATATAAAATCAAAGTTTCAGTTGACGGAAAATAAAAATAAATAAGCAAGGTATGACAGATGCACCAAAACACGCAAAGCAACATAAAGTATGCAAAAGTATATATAAGTATGCAAGAATAGATATGTCTGATAAAGTTTGCACAGATGGAGGTGAAAAGTACACAAATTGCCAAGGACTAGAAAGGTAAGGATTGTAGAAAAAAAGATGTATTGTAGGTTTGTAAAAGACAAAAGAATATTAATATCCTAACGGTTAGGATGAATTAAGAAAATTATGGGCTGAATTGCAAAGCCAATTATAGCTGCCCATGTATCAATATTTACTCCTTCTGACATCAGATTTTGCATTTTTACTATCCCTGTTTTCGACCTATAACTAAATTTGCCCACTCATATCTGACGACAGCCTCACCACCTTTTTTTAAATTTTATTTCATTTGTTTAATCATTTGGTATTAATCATTTTAATTTAAAGTTCCCTCACCTCTAATTGGCTTTGCAATTCAACACATAATTGTCTTAATTCACCATAACTTTTAGGATATTAACATTCTTGCACCTTTTACAAACCTACAATACTTCTTTTTGTCTACTATCCTCACCCTTCTAGTCCTTGACCCTTTGTACTCTTCAACTCCATCTGTGCAAACTTTATCAGATTTATCTATTCTTACATACTTATATATGGACGATTTTAACTTCCCAGATATAGACAAGAACTTGTGGGTTAGTCACTCACACACCAGCAAGGCTTTTGTGAATTTACTGGATGACTGCTTTCTGCAGCAGCATGTTAGAGAGGCAACAAGAGGGAGTAACACTCTAGATCTGATTATCAGCAGTGATTATTCATGCATTACGAATTTACAGATAAAGGAACCACTAAGTGGCAGTGATAAAAGTGTACTGATGTGGGATTTACTCAAAGATGTAAATACTATCATCAGGAAGGGTTTTTTCTTTTGTAAAGGTGACTACAGTGGTCTCAGACAGTTTTTAAATTGTATACAGTGGAATCAACTGATGATGTTACCAAAAGAAAATTATAAATGAGAAGCATTCAAGGAATTAATCTTGCAAGCAACTAGGCTTTTCATACCAACTAAGAAATAAAGTTCAAGGTTTCAAAGTTAAATTCAAAGTTAAATGGATGTAAGAAGTAATAAGATTCGTGGCAGAGAAGACAATTCGCATGGGATGCATATAAATATCAGGAGACACAGATGCTTATGGTAGATATAAGATAGTCTGAAATCAAGTCACAAAGGAGGTTAGGCAAGTAAAGGCAGATTACGAGAAATCTTTGGCAAAGGATGCAAAGATTGGTCCACTTGATATCGATTGTTTGGTTGTTGTTGTTGATGATTCTGCTCCAGTAGCTGACAAACTGAATGAGTATTTTGCATCACATTCATACATGAGGAATTCTGTAGGGAAGTGGAGGCCAGAAGTTTATCAAACTCTAACAGGCAGTTAAATGATTTTTTAATAACTGAGAGCAAAGTGGAGGAGAAATTGGTGAAGTTAAACATAAGGAAGGCACCAAAGGTGGATGGACTCTATCCAGTTATATTTATGAGGGCTTCACAGACTAGAGATGTGCAAATGTATCCGTAATTCACAAAGTCAGATCAAAAGGTGAGAAAAGTAATTGAAGACCAATTAGTTTAACTTCTGTTCAGGGGAAGATAATGGAGTCACTGGTTATAGAAGTGTTGCAGGATCATCTAGACAAGGAATTTATAGTTCACACACAGCATGGTTTTGTTAAGGTGAGGTCTTTTCTGACCAATCTGATTGGATACTATGATGTGGTCACAAAGGAATTGGATGAAAAAATAATTTTGATACCACATACTTGGATTTTAGGAAGGCTTTTGATTCTGTTTCACATGGAAGACTACTGTACAAATTGGAGCAGTATAGCGATAAGGGCAGGTTGCTACAATGGATAAAAGGATGGTTGAGTGGGAGAAGACAAAGTGGTAATCAATGGACATTCCCTCTGCATGGACTAATGTTATTAGTGGAGTTCCCCAGGGGTCCATGTTGTGCCCATTGTTGTTTTCTGTATTTACCAATAATATTGATGAAGGTATATTAGGCTTAATGTCCAAGTTTGCGGATGATACCAAGATTAGCATTAGTAGAGGCATATGATGCAAGAAAGCAAGCTTATGCAGCATCAGCCAAAAAACACTTCCACTTCACCCCTCCGTTCGTTTGAAATACCTGTCCAGCTGAGCCTTAAATTTATTTAGGCTATCAACTTCCACAACAAGGGATGGAAGTTTGTTCCACCAACCAACTACCCGCTGGCTAAAGGCAAATTTCCGCACATCTATCCTACATCTGTCTTTCCTCAATATGAATTTATGCCCTCTCAGGTGATTATTCTGAGCTAAAGGCAGATTACCATCAGCATTAAGCATGCTCAAACCATTCAAGGCTTTATACACCTCTATCAGATCACCTCGCCGGTGCCTAGTCTCCAGACACTGTAATTTGCAAAACTTAAGCCTTTCTTCGTAAGAGCAATGCTGTGTTCCATTCACCAATCTTGTTGCCCTTCTCTGTACTCGTTTCAGCAGCTCTACATCCTTCTTGAAATGAGGCCTCCAGACCTGTATACAGTGCTCAAGGTGTGGCCTGACCATTGCCTTATACAAGGGAATAATCACCACCTTATCCCTGCTAGAAAAATTTCTGTATATCATTGATAAGACACCATGAGTTACTCTTGCAGCCCGTCTGCACTGCTCAGAGAACTTCATATCTGCTTGCACAATTATCCCCAGGTCCTTTTCATTGTCTACCACTGTCAGTGTAGTACCACAGAGTTGATACGTTGCTCTGGGGTTGCTGTTTCCCATATGTAGTACTTTACATTTGTCAAAATGTTAAACTTCATTTGCCACCTCTCAGCCCATCTGCTCAACCTTTCAAGATCCTGTTGCAGCAGCATAGCATCAGTAGTGTCCTTAACAACCCTGCCAACCTTTGTATCGTCTGCAAACTTGATATTCCATCATCAATATTATTTATAAATACAGAAAACAATAATGGACCAAAACAGTGAACCTTGAAGGACTCCACTAATAACATTAGTCCACGATGAGCAGTGTCCATTGATAACCACTCTCTGTCTTCTCCCCCTCAACCACCCCTTTATCCATAGCAGCAATTTGCCTCCAATGCCACACTGCTCCAATTTGTGCAGCAGTCTTCCATGTGCAACAGTATCAAAAGCCTTTCTATGATCCAAGTATATAATATCAAAGTTATTCCCTGCATCCAGCTCTTTTGTGACTGCATCATAGTATCCAATCAAATTGGTCAGGCAAGACTTCCCCTTAACAAAACCATGCTGTGCCTCCATTAGTTTTTCTGGAACAGAAGTTAAACTCACAGGTCTACAATTACTTGTGTCAGCCTTTGATCCTCCTTTGTGAATTGGGGTCACATTTGCACGTCTCCAGTCTATGGGTACCTCCCCTGAGTCCAAGGAAGCTCTCATAATTGGCTAAGGGTTTGCTTACTTCCTTTAATATAACTGGATAGATCCCATCCACCCCAGTTGCCTCTCTTGTATTTATCTTCAACAATTTCTCCTCCACTTTACTCTCAGTTATTACAAGATTATCTAGCTTACTGCCAGAGTTCAATACACCTCTGGCATTCCCCTCGCTGAATAACTCCTCATGTGTCGATGCAAAATATTCATTTAGTTTGATAGCTACCTGAGCAGGATCATCAACAGTTGAACCATCGATATCAAGTGGACCAATCAATTTCATCCCCTTCCTTCTAGAGTTTACATAAGTAAAGAACTCTTTGCTGTTTTTCTTTGCATCCCTTGCCAAAGATTTCTCACAATCTGCCTTTGCCTGCCTAACCGCCTTTGTAACTTGGTTACAGACCAGCTTATATCTATCATAGACTTCTGTGTCACGTGTTAATTTATATGTATCCCATGCATTTTTCTTCTCTGCCATATGTTTCATTAGTTCATCTGACATCCATTTAGGCCTAAACCTTGAAAAATATTTCTTAGTTGGTATGTAAAGCCTAGTAGCTTCCAAGATAAGTTCTTTGAATGCTTCCCATTTTGAATTTGCTGTTGGTAACATTATCATCAGTTGGTCCCACTGTATAGAATTTGAATACTGTCTCAGACCATCGTAGTCACCTTTACGAAAGCAATAACCCTTCCCTTTACCCCTGATGATAATTACCTCTTTGAGTAAATCCCACTTCAGCACACTGTGATCACTGCCACCTAGTGGTTCCTCTATCTACAGATTCTTAATGCATGAAGAATCCCTACTGATAATCAAATCAACAATACTACTCCCTCTAGCTGCCTCCCGAACATGCTGATGTAGAAAACAATCATCCAATAAACCCACAAAAGCCTTGCTAGTGTGTGAGTGACCAACCCACAAATTCCAGTCAATATCTGGGAAATTAAAATCCCCCATTATAAGACTCTGATTTACTGGCCCACCCTATTTCCCTGTACAATTCCTTATTACACTCATTAGAGTCATTAGGCCTATAGCACACTTCTACTCTCAATTTTGATTTCCCAATGTCACACCAAACTGACTCGACACTGCACTGCCCAGCGATGTCGACTGGCTTCACTTCCTTGGATTTTATGTGTTTCTTAACTAATAGCATAACCCCTCCTCCCTTCATATCCTGTCTATTCTTTCTGTAGATGTATTCCCCAAATTCCAGTTCTGCATTCCTTATATCTGTGTGACACGTCTCTGATATCTCAACAATATCCGCCTTTGATGCTTTGAGCAATACCTCAAATTCATCAAATTTATTTACCAAACTCCTAGCATTGGTGTACATTCAAGTATACATGCACCTGTTCTTTTTCTTAGCTACCCTTACACAACCCATGTGTTTACTTGTACCGCAATGACTCTCAGCAGTCTCTGAATATCCTGCATCTTGTTTTCCAGGCTTGTGCTCATTCCAATAGAAGCAGTGCAAGAATCACTTTCACCTCTGCCAGTGGCTACTGTTAATCTATTTTTTTTTTTATGAAAACCCCAAACACGAAAGGTATCAAAACCTATAGTACTTAGTACCATGCTTGGGTTGAAGGAGAGGTATTGGGCAAGGGGATGCCGGAAACTGCTCTATAGACTAAACATGGGTTTCACCACTTCAAGCCTCCAATAAGCAAAGTGGTGGTATTTCACCGGTTGATGAAAGTCGTCATCTACCACCTTTGATTAGTCCTATCCCCCCAATCTAGCAGTTTTCCGACCCACCTAACACTGCCTTGATAGCATCAGCAAATATTCTTGCACCCTTTCTATTTAAGTGTATCCCATCCCTGTAGAAGCAGTCTCTTCTGTTAACAAGTACAGACCAGGCTGAAAAAAATTCTACTCCCTGAGCCTTGCACAATCTTTCTAGGGCCGAATTGATCGACAAGGCTCTCATCACATACTCCCTCCTATCGAATCTGGGCAGAATTGTAGACACTTTCAAATTCAACCGTAATGCACGGCTTTTTGGTAGGTTGGTAGGGTTGTTAATGACCTACTGATCATTAACTAGGATCTTGAAAAGTTGAGCAGATGGGCCGAGAGGTGGCAACTGAATAACATTTACAAATGCAACATACTACATATGGGTAACAGTAACCCCAGAGTAACATACCAACTGTACAGTATTACACACAGGATAGTAGAGAATGAAAAAGACTTGGCAGTAATTGTGCAGTCAGATATGCAGCTTTCTGATCAACACAGAAAGGCTGCAAGAGTTGCTCATGGGGGTTTTGCCAATGATATACAGGAATTTTGCTAGCAGGGATAAGGAGGTGATTATCAGGCTACACATTGAGTACTGCATATAATATGCAGGCCTCATTTTAGGGAAGTGTTAAGCTACTAGAACGAGTACAGAGAAAGGGAAGGAGATTAGTGGAACAAAGGGTTTTTGTTACCAAGATAGGCTTAATTTCAGCAAAGTGCAGCATTTGGAGACTAGGCACCTGCAAGGTGATCTAATTGAGGTATATAAGAACTTGAATGGTTTGAGCAAGCACAATCCTGATGGGATTCTTCCTCTTGCTCAGATTCTGCATCTGAGGGGGATAAATTCAAATTGAGGAAAGACAGTAGAATAGATGTGTAAAAACTTGCCTTTAGACAGCGGGTGGCTGATTGCTGGAACAAACTTCCAACTGTCGTGGAAGTTGACAGCTGAAATAATCAAGGCTGAACTTGCATCTGGTGAGTATGGGCTTGGCACACCCAGGGTCCTGAAATGGATATCATGATTCCTCTCTTTCTGGTGATTTCTCTCTCTCTCTCTCTCTCTCTCTCTCTCTCTCTCTCTCAGGGTAACTCAGGATTTTTTTGGCTGATGCAGCATAAGCCTCAGGCTTCCTTGCACCATGTGGTTAATAATAATATACATACATTATATATATATATATATATATATATATGACACCAATTATAATAAAATAATCAAATGAAAATATTTTGTTGTTGCCTTACCTAATTTTACTAGGTCTTAAACCATAAACTTCAATATGGTATGTTATTTCTGATACCAGCCGATCAGTCATAGTATCAAAATCATCAAATGTCTCTCCCTATATAATAAAATAATTATAAATTACTTAGAAATTAGAGCCTTTAATATTTTAGAATTTATGTAATTTACAAAACAACATTCTTCCTACATAGCTACCAACTTTTAACTTCTAAAAAGCTGAAAATTAGGCATTTGTAAGCACAGGAGGAAACCAAGAGTTTTTGGGACAAATCAGTTGAAAAACAGAAGATTCTTTGCAAAAAGCTAACATGCTGACCAAAAAAAATCAGATTTTTTTTTTTTTAAAGCAGGTTTCTTAAAGTCCACTCTGCACTAGAAATTAATTTCACTGAAAACACATTTTATATTAAAACATACATAGGATTGTTTAGAAGTATATTATGCTTTGAAACATTAACTTACCTAGGATTTTTATATTTATTATTCCTGATTGGATTATCTATTAGACATCAACTGATTACAACTGCTTCAAAAAAGATACCCCTCCAGACTTTGCATCTCCTCAGAAATGCTGAGCCCAAGTTTGTTCATAACAATGGTCTTTCTGTATAGACTTGACTATTAGGAGCATTTCCAAAGATTCACCAGAAAGAGATCTAAACTGTTTTTGTTTTTCCTCCTGGCTGAATATTCTCCCACACTCATCACTGCTATGAGAAATTGTTAAAATGCCAACCATGATAGAACTGATGATGCAAAACATCCATTGCTTCATCTATTTATTTATCTTTAATGACAACCAGAAGTGCTGGAAACTTGTCCACAAAAAATATGAAATTTGAAAAATGATATACTGCCAATAAATAAAATTTGTGCTACCTCAGTATTTATAAGAACATTTTTAAATAGGAAATAGTGCACCATGTAGTAACTTACAGCCAAAAACAACTTTCATTGATTGGCAATGAATCATTTTTAAATTTGGAATTTTCTGTGAACAAGTTCCTAGCACTTCTTGGTGTCATTAAAGATAAAGAAATAGAAGAAATAGATGCTACTCATTAGCGATCACATACTTTTCAATTTGGTAACTTTGAAACGTGCTCATATTGCTTTTCCCACCACTTCTAATCTTTTCTTTAAACAGACTTGTCAAAAACTACCACTGTTCTACCAATCTAGTTACATATTTAATTAAAGAGAGCAACATGTACACAGATGCCTCAAAATCTGTTTTACAAGGGCTGTTCAATAAAGAATGATCATACTTTTTTGATGTGAAAACATCTTTGGCAGCACCTACTAAATTTTTCAGACTGAAGTAAAACTGAATGGTAACAAAAATGCAAGACAAATGACGTCACTTCCTAAATGACTTAACTCAGTCACTAACATTGATTCAGTAGTGGGTATGAGCATAAAATGCTACATCATCCATAACTTCAGTTCTAGCTGTTCAATTTTAAAAATTGTAACAGTTTTGATTTTCTTTTGCTGTCTACTATCCGATTGTGAAAAGTGTTGAAAATACAATCCCAAGTGCAGGTTTCCTAATTATGTTTTTATATAAAATAAAACATCTTTCATGTGTACAGGGTACACACACCATTTTTAACAAAGTACCTTTATTAATCATCCACATTTTGACAGTCCTTTTCAAAGTAGTCCCCATTTGATGAAATGCACTTACTCCAAGGCCACTGCCATTTTCAAAAACATGGTGGAAGCCATTTTTTGTCAATAAAACTACAGCCTTGACCTTGCAGGGTGCAAAGTCAGGGCTGTAGGGCTGATAACAAATATGTTTGACATTAATGTTGGCTAAGTACTCAATGATAGTATGTATGATAAATGTGAGGTCTTGCACTGTCATGATGCAGCATCCACCACTTGCATACAGTACAGTTCTGCAGTAAGGTTCTCTAATGGTTGTACGATACACACAACACATTGGTAGAATTGGTAGAAAAAGAGATGACCATAACCTTTCCTGCAGAAGCCACAACGTTTGCTTTTGTTGCTTGCTCTCTGGGTCGAAATAACGAACCCATGAATCATCTGCCATTACCACCTTGCGCAGAACCTCATCTTCAGTAACCATCCATTGCAGCTCATAACAAACCTCCATGCAAACTAGATGTTGCTCAGGTATGTGTAGTCTTGGAACCTAGTGTGCACAAATATGTCATGTGCAAATGGTCATGGAGAATACCATGCATGCTTCCTACTGACATTCTCAACATCTCTGCCAGTTGCCTAACTGTTATACAACGATCTTCTCTTACAATTACAGAAGCAGTGTTTATGGTTACTGCAGCAACAGCAGCAGTTGAAGCTAGGATGCTGATTTTTTGTGATTGAATCATGTCCATCTTTAAACATTTAAACCACCTGTACTATATGGAAGTTAGATTCACCATAAGTATCTTTTAACATTTCTTATGCTTCAGCTGATGTTTTCTTGAGACAGAAGAAATTTTGAAAGCAGCACACTGTTCCTTGCGTGTCATGCCCATTGTTATGTAGGTAAAACTGAACAGGCATAAACTTGACTATACATATGAGTCAACTGCGCAATGTTATGTGATGCAGCTTGGTTTGTTCTTAAATTCTGCAGCTCAGTTAGAAACAGCAAGCAGTATTGTTCATGAAAAATCATTCTTTATTGAACAGCCCTCATAATTCAGTAACATGCATCAGTTTGAAATTGTTTAAATTTATCTTTCCTTTTTAACACTTCCTCCTAGATATTACTAAATTTTTACCAAATATTCATCCATTTTCTGGGAAGGCATGCAACTCCCTTTTCAGCACACAAATTAAAAAATGACTAGGACTATATCCATCAAGTGCTCAACCTCCTTTTTTCTCCAGAGCCACCTCCTAGTGCTGGCAAGAAGCAAGCTGCTTTCTAGTTTACTTTTTTTTTTTAATTACAATTATTTTTTTAAAATTTTTTTTTTTTGTTACAAAGATCATCACAATGGAATATAGCTCAAAATCACTCATCTCGAAATCAATCAGCCATCTGTAGCAATAAAAAAAATAGCCTAGTTTTCAGAGCCATCATTATCCCTATCCATGCAATTTCACTAACAATGCCTTTTGTCTTTCTTCTTCCACAACCATATTTTATTGCTATTTGCTAGCAAGAAACACATTTCTGACAGTAACACAGTTCAGAAAGTACACAAGGCAAAAATGTACCTATTACAGATTTTAAAATATGTGGAAAATCTTTCATATTTGTCTTGTGAAATTTTACATTGTATTTATTTGGCATTTTACTGGAACACACTGTTAATTAGTTTTACACTATGCAAGTAATACAAAATTATTGCTCACTGACAGAAGACAATTCTATTATCATATGTTTTCTATTTTGCAACATAAATTAGCACAGCACATCTGATGGCCAACTCATTAATGAAATTTTGAAAATAAACAATTTTCAAAAAAAAAAAAAAAAAGCAGCTCAATTTTAACATATTTTTATTATTTTTTAAGTAAAAAGTAAAAATGGAGAAAAACTAAGTTTATGCTGCTAAGCATATTATAAGGGTGAGAGGGAGAAGGATCAAATCAAGTAAAAAGGTGAATTCACCATCATAAATCCAAATGGTTTGCAGATATGTTCCTAGCATAAGATAATAAACTCACCTTGCCTAGAAAGAGATATATAATTCCAAAAATTAATGGAATGTTTTAAGAGAGTTAATCAGTATATAGTTATTTAAAATCTCTTGAATATATACAGGAAAATGAGCTTTTATTGCTTGAGTTGGTGAATATGAAAAATAGCATCAAAGATATAGATATTCACAAATAATAGTCATTATCCTTCAGCAATTTCCTATGGAGAGAAAAAAATTTTGAAAAATTTTAAACATGTACTTTAGGTAACTGCAATCTCCTAGGGATAAAACTTTTGGTTTTTATTCCTAGGAGAGGCATGCAAAACTTCTGGTTTTATTCCTAGGAAATTGGCTTTATCAATATCGTTAATAAATACTATAAACAGTAAGGGGCCCAGCATTGAACTCTGAAGGACTCCACTAATAACATTAGCCAAGAGGAGCAGTGTCCATTAATAACCACCCTCTGTTTTCTGCTACATCAATTACCACTTTATCAACAGCAGTAGCTTTTCTCTAATGCCACATCACTCCAATTTGCACAGCAGTCTTTCATATGGAACAATGTCAAAAGTTTTACTGAAATCTAAATAAATGAGGTCAAACTTGTTCTTATCCAGTTCCTTTGTTACTGCATCATAGTAGCTACGTTAGCTAATTTTAAAACTTCTCTGTAAGATCTCTAGCACACATACATCAGATTGACCAGATAGGATTCCCAGACTCCTTAACAAATCAATGTTGTGATTTTCATATAATTTCTATAATTGTTCACATCACCCTTTGTGAATAAGAAAGATTTGCACACTTCCAATCACAGGTACTTTCCCAAAATCCAAGGGTACTCTCATAATTATGGCCAAGAGTTTGCTTACCTCTTTTGCTGCTTCTTTTATATAACTGGATTTGATTCCAATCAGTCCCAGGTGCCTTATTTAATTCTAGCTTCAGCAATTTCTCTTCCACTTTCTTCACAATTATAACAAAATCATTTAACTCCCAGTTATAACTTGGTGTATTTATGGTGTTCCCATCCCTAAAAACTTCTTAACAAGTGAATGTGGATGCAAAATATTTATTTAGTTTGTCAATAATATGAATAGGATCATCAACAGTTATGCCATTCATATCTAGTGGGCCAATGTTGTTAATCCCTTTCTTTCTAGTATTAACAGAAACAAACAATCCTTTTTCTACTTTTGCTTGCATTTTTTAGCCAAAAACTTCTCACAATGTGGTTAATTTATAATCATCCCATTCATTTTACTTCTCTGCCGTTAGTCACATGAGTTCATCTGACATCCATTTGGGTCTAAACTTGGAATAATGTCTTTGTTGGTACAAAAGCTTAGCAGCCTCTATGATTGCTTCTCTGAATGTTTCTCATTTAGATTTGCAGTTTGTAATACCAGTTGGTTCCACTAAAAGGAATTAAAAAGAGTGCAAGACCACTGTAGTTGCCTTTATGAAAGCAAAATATCTTCTCTTCACCACCAACAGTAGTTATATTTTTAAATAGATTCCACATCAATATATTATGATCTCTGCCAATTACTGTTTTCTTTATATAGTATTCTCAATGCATGAAGAGTTACTGCTGATAATCAGATAAAGAGTATTGCTTTCTCTTGTTGTTTCTCTAATATGGTGCTGTAGAAATCCATCATCCAATAAATCCAGAAAATTTCTTTTACTGCACAAGTGGCCAATCTAAAAGTTCCATACATTATCTATAAAGTAAGTCCTGCCCCCAACCTGTTAAAAAGCGATTTGTTAGAATGCTTTCAAGCATGGCTCCCATTTTTAGTCACTGAAGATCAACATTTTGGATTCCTTGTGAACACATGGCGATATTTTCAGTTTAACACGAATCTGCGATATGCATTATCCTTTGATTTCCATAAGAACAGTAAACGACTTGTAACTTTACTTGTTGACTTGTATTGGGGAAGCACTCACTGGTTTGCAAACTGAACTTAAATTTCTTGAAACAAAAAAGGTAGATTCCCTTTCAATTTTACAGTTAAAAAGGCTTACTGAAATTGTTAAAAAGAAACAAAAGAGATGCAATGAAACAGTCAAACTTTGATACAGTTTATTTGCTAATGTCCACTTAGTTTTTTTATTTGTTAGTTGTTGGCACATTGGCTTCTGTGGCCATAATGCACCTCCCCAAGTTTTTGCACTACTCTGATCCAAGCCCGAGGCGGGATTTGAACCCGCGACCTTTGGGTTGCCAGGCAGGTACTTTACCCACCCGGCTAGCCCTGTCGGCTGTCTACTTAGTAGTGTAAAGAACTGTGAGTGCATTATGATTTTCCTTTTTATCCTGAATTTTTGACTGTTTGTTAATTTCAAAACACAAATGTAACAGTCAATACAACTACAAGGAAAAGCAGTTTTATGAGTACTGTGTTTTTTGACAAAATGTGTGTGTTTATCGTGTTTGTGTATATTTAACAACACGAATATTAGTTTTTAAAATACTTTATTGTAGAGGTCGTCAATAAAAGATTGAAACAATGCAATTTCATATTAACATTAGCATTAGTAGAGGCATTTGATGCAAGAAAGCAAGCTTATGCAGCATCAGCCAAAAAAAAAAAATAAAGTAAAATAAATAAATAAAAAATAACCACTTCCACTTCACCCCTCTGTTCGTTCGAAATACCTGTCCAGCTGAGCCTTAAACTTATTTAGGCTATCAACGTCCACGACAAGGGATGGAAGTCTGTTCCACCTACCAACCACCCGCTGGCTAAAGGCAAATTTCGCACATCTATCCTACATCTGTCTTTCCTCAATTTGAACTTATGCCCTCTCAGGTGATTATTCTGAGCAAGAGGAAGAATCCCATCAGCACTGAGCATGCTCAAACCATTCAAGGCTTTGTACACCTCTATCAGATCACCTCGCTGGTGCCTAGTCTCCAGACACTGTAATTCACAAAACTTAAGCCTTTCTTCGTAAGAGCACCCCTTTGTTCCATTCACTAATCTTGTTGCTCTTCTCTGTACTCGTTCCAGCAGCTCTACATCCTTCTTGAAATGAGGCCTCCAGGCCTGTATACAGTACTCTAGGTGTGGCCTGACCATTGCCTTATACAAGGGAATAATCACCACCTTATCCCTGCTAGAAAAAATCCTATATATCATTGACAATACACCATGAGCTACTCTTGCAGCCCATCTGCACTGCTCAGACAACTTCATATCTGCCTGCACAACCACCCCCAGGTCCCTTTCATTCTCTACCACTGTCAGTGTAGTACCACAGAGTTGATACGTTGCTCTGGGGTTGCTGTTTCCCATATGTAGTACTTTACATTTGTCAATGTTAAACTTCATTTGCCACCTCTCAGCCCATCTGCTCAACCTTTCCAGATCCTGTTGCAGCAGCATAGTGTCAGTAGTGTCCTTCACAAACCTGCCAACCTTCGTATCGTCTGCAAACTTGGACATTAAGCTTGATATACCATCATCAATATCATTTATAAATACAGAGAACAATAAAGGACCCAATACTGAACCCTGAGGGACTCCACTAATAACATTAGTCCACGATGAGCAGTGTCCATTGATTACCACTCTCTGTCTTCTCCCCTCAACCACCCCTTTATCCATAGCAGAAATTTGCCTCCAATGCCACACTGCTCCAATTTGTGCAGCAGTCTTCAATGTGCAACAGTATCAAAAGCCTTTCTAAGATCCAAGTATATAATATCAAAGTTATTCCCTGCATCCAGTTCTTTTGTGACTGCATCATAGTATCCAATCAAATTGGTCAGGCAAGATTTCCCCTTAACAAAACCATGCTGTGTCCGAGCTATAACTGAAGTCTTGTCTAGATGATCCTGCAGTGCTTCTTTAACCAGTGCCTCCATTAATTTTCCTGGAACAGAAGTTAAACTCACAGGTCTATAATTACTTGTGTCAGCCTTTGATCCTCCCTTGTGAATTGGGGTCACATTTGCACTTCTCCAGTCCATGGGTACCTCCCCTGAGTCCAAGGAAGCTCTCATAATTATGGCTAAGGGTTTGCTTACTTCCTTTGCTGCCTCCTTTAATATAACTGGATAGATCCCATCCACCCCAGGTGCCTTTCTTGTGTTTATCTTCAACAATTTCTCCTCCACTTTACTCTCAGTTATTACAAGGTTCTCTAGCTTACTGCTAGAGTTGAATACACCTCTGGCATTCCCCTCGCTGAATAACTCTTCCATTATTTCCATTATTATTCTTTGCATGATTTTTAATAGCCATATTATTGCAATTATCACACACACAAAAAAAAAAAAAAAAAAAAAAAAGACGAGCAAAATTGATAGTACATATGAAGATTGAATGCTAAAAAATAACTAGAATTTTCTAATGCGATCCCGCTTATAACAATGTGATTCTTTGGACCCTGAGCATTATGTTATGATGGGTTTCACTTGTACTTATGGACATTTGACCTATAGAAGACTTCTACTCTGCTTAGTTTTCCGAGTGCTTATATCACACCAAACTGAGTGAACATTGCACTGGCCATCCATCATTTAGCATTAGCATTAGTAGAGGCATTTGATGCAAGAAAGCAAGCTTATGCAGCATCAGCCAAAAAAAAAAAAAAAAAAAAAAGTAACATAAATAAATAAAAATAACCACTTCCACTTCACCCCTCTGTTCGTTCGAAATACCTGTCCAGCTGAGCCTTAAACTTATTTAGGCTATCAACTTCCACGACAAGGGATGGAAGTCTGTTCCACCCACCAACCACCCGCTGGCTAAAGGCAAATTTCCGCACATCTATCCTACATCTGTCTTTCCTCAATTTGAATTTATGCCCTCTCAGGTGATTTTTCTGAGCTAGAGGAAGAATCCCATCAGCATTGAGCATGCTCAAACCATTCAAGGCTTTGTACACCTCTATCAGATCACCCCGCTGGTGCCTAGTTTCCAGACACTGTAATTTGCAAAACTTAAGCCTTTCTTCGTAAGAGAACCCCTTTGTCCCATTCACCAATCTAGTTGCCCTTCTCTGTACTCGTTCCAGCAGCTCTACATCCTTCCTGAAATGAGGCCTCCAGGCCTGTATACAGTACTCTAGGTGTGGCCTGACCATTGCCTTATACAAGGGAATAATCACCTCCTTATCCCTGCTAGAAAAATTCCTATATATCATTGACAATACACCATGAGCTACTCTTGCAGCTCGTCTGCACTGCTCAGAGAACTTCATATCTGCCTGCACCACCACCCCCAGGTCCCTTTCATTCTCTACCACTGTCAGTGTAGTACCACAGAGTTGATACGTTGCTCTGGGGTTGCTGTTTCCCATATGTAGTACTTTACATTTGTCAATGTTAAACTTCATTTGCCACCTCGAAGCCCATCTGCTCAACCTTTCCAAATCCTGTTGCAGCAGCATAGTGTCAGTAGTGTCCTTGACAACCCTGCCAACCTTCGTATCGTCTGCAAACTTGGACATTAAGCCTGATATACCATCATCAATATCATTTATCAATACAGAAAACAATAAAGGCCCCAATACTGAACCCTGAGGGACTCCACTAATAACATTAGTCCACGATGAGCAGTGTCCATTGATTACCACTCTCTGTCTTCTCCCCCTCAACCACCCCTTTATCCATAGCAGCAACTTGCCTCCAATGCCACACTGCTCCAATTTGTGCAGCAGTCTTCCATGTGCAACAGTATCAAAAGCCTTTCTAAGATCCAAGTATATAATATCAAAGTTATTCCCTGCATCCAGTTCTTTTGTGACTGCATCATAGTATCCAATCAAATTGGTCAGGCAAGACTTCCCCTTAACAAAACCATGCTGTGTCCTAGCTATAACTGAAGTCTTGTCTAGATGATCCTGCAGTGCTTCTTTCACCAGTGCCTCCATTAATTTTCCGGGAACAGAAGTTAAACTCACAGGTCTATAATTACTTGTGTCAGCCTTTGATCCCCCTTTGTGAATTGGGGTCACATTTGCACATCTCCAGTCAATGGGTACCTCCCCTGAGTCCAAGGAAGCTCTCATAATTATGGCTAAGGGTTTGCTTACCTCCTTTGCTGCCTCCTTTAATATAACTGGATAGATCCCATCCACCCCAGGTGCCTTTCTTGTGTTTATCTTCAACAATTTCTCCTCCACTTTGCTCTCAGTTATTACAAGATTCTCTAGCTTACTGCTAGAGTTGAATACACCTCTGGCATTCCCCTCGCTGAATAACTCCTCATGTGTGAATGTCGATGCGATTTGGTTGCAGTTCCTTAGGTTCTATGAACTTCTTAAGCAAGAGCATTACTCCTTTCCCTCTCCTGTCCTACTGTATATATTGTACTCACTATATTCGAATTTCCCATCATAATGTCTGACTGGCACCATGTTTCTGATATCCCTATTATGTCCACATTTGTTGACTTAACCAATACCTCAAATTCATCAAATTTTTGTTTACTATACTCATAGAAAGTAAGCAAGTATAAAAGAAAGTAAGAAAACAAGTAATAAAGTAAAAGCAAGTATATATGCACCTGGTTTTGCTTTTTTGTAACCCTAACACAGCCAACATATGTTTGTCTCATGAAGACCCCCCCCCCCCCCAGCAGGCCATTTAATCTCCAACACCCCACTTTTCAGATTGCTGCACATTCCAAGAATCATTTTCACCCCTGCTTTGGTTGGTGTTAATCTATTAGTTAGTATATCTCCCCCCCCCCTCAGGCTAGCAGTTTCTCAACCTAGCCAACATTGTCTTGATAGCAACAGCAAATATTTCAGACCACATTAAGAAAAATTGTACGTTGTTGTTGTTGTTGATTTAGATTTTATTGGCGCATTAGCATCTAAGGCTATAATGCGCCAAGACCAGGTAATATATAAAAATTTATTCTCTCAGTGACCTAAGTAGTTAGGCCACCATGTCCAGATATATAATAAAAGAATAACAATAACGTGAAAATTTTAAATACGAGTAAAAACCTTTATTGATTTAAAAAAGCTAAAATCAGCAGACACATTGTCATTGTCAGATAAAATCTGACTGAGTGTATACGGCTCAGTCAGATGGTTAAATAGGGTAAAACGGATATTGCTAAAATCTGGACAGTCAATTAAAAGGTGTCTAATCGTTAAAATTGTGCCACAGGACACAAACATAGGAGGGTCATCAGCCCTCAGCAAAAATGAATGAGTTAAATGACTGTGTCCTATGCGGGTCCGGGCAAGAATAACTTCCTCCTTACGATTCCTGCGCAGACTACACTGCCATGGTTCAATTACAGGCTTTATACGATATAATTTATTCGCAGTCTGTCTATTCCACGAATCCTGCCATTGGGAGTATATCTTTTGGTGTATTATTTGCCTGTAGTCTGTATAGGGGACTGACAGGCAGCAGTTATTATTGGGAATTGCTGATTTGGCTGCGGCATCAGCCAAATCATTTCCCCTAATCCCAATGTGGCTGGGAATCCAGCAGAAGCAGATATCATATTCACGTTCACGGAGGAAGTGAATCTTCTGCTGAATACTAGACAGAACTGGACGAGGATTATATCTCACAGATATTAACGCCTGTAACACGCTGAGAGAATCGGAATATAAAATGAACCGTTGGTATTGGCATTCACTAATGTGATCCAAGGCTAACTCTATAGCATGCAGCTCTGCAGTAAATATACTGCATTCAGAGGGAATCTGCTCCGATGTAGTTCTGTCTGTAAAGACAGCAGCAGATCCCACATATAATTCCAACTTCGAACCGTCTGTGTAAACTGGCGTGAAGTCAGAATGTTCAGCTCGGTGTGCTGAATAAAGCTGCAGGTAGACAGACGATGGAGTCCGACTTTCCCCAATTTCTAAGGGACAAGTCACATGTTGGAACATGAGCATGCCAGGGTGGAAGGGGTTGCTTTGGTGTTTGGGCAACCTTGTCTACCTTAATATTAAGTTCTTTGAGTAGCTCTTGGAGACGAATACCAAAAGGACGATTGGCAGTCTTACGGGTGTTGTACAAATTTTCCCATCGTGGCTCAAAAACGAATGGCCACGTAGGATGGTCTGGCAGGGATTTCAGTTTTAAGGCATACTTTAGAGACAACTGCTTACGTTGAAGTGATAACGGTGGTTCGTTTGCTTCGACGTATAAGCTCTGGACAGGAGATGTTCAAAATGCTCCAATAGCGATACGGAGAGCCTGATGATGGACAGGATCCAGCCATCGAAGTACACTGTCTCTGGCCAAATTGTATACCAGGGACCCGTAATCTAGTTTGGATCGTACAAGTGCACGATAGATGCGTAGTAGGGTGCATCAATCCGCACCCCAAGATGTTGAGGAAAGAGAGCGCAGAATATTCAGCCCTCTTGTACACTTTGTGTGGAGTTGACGGATGTGATCCGGAAAGGTCAGCTTTTTATCGAATACGAGTCCCAAGAATTTTGTGTCCGCTGCTACTGAAATTGCATTTTGTCCGAGCTTTAATTCAGGTTCAGGATGAAGATTATGCTTACGACAAAAGTGTACGCAAACGGTCTTCTCCGGCGAGAACCTGAAGCCATTAGTAAGAGCCCAGGAGTTGAGGCGATCAATAGCTTTCTGCAGTTGTCTTTCAATAACCCTCATGTTGCATGACTGACAAAATATGCTAAAGTCATCGACATAGAGGGCACTGTTTACAGTTGGAGGAAGTTGTTCTGTGATGGAATTTACTTTGATGGCAAAAAGCGTGCCACTTAATACTGATCCTTGTGGTACTCCCTCCTCTTGACTGAAGAAACGAGAGAGTGAGGATCCCACACGAACTTTTTAACCATTCTCTCCAGGATTTTGCACAGACAGCTAGTCAGAGCAATAGGACGATAATTGGTGGGGACTTTTGGATCCTTTCCTGGCTTAGGAAACGCAAGAACGATTGCTTTTCGCCAGGAGTCCGGAAACTGCCCTTCAATAAAGATTCTGTTATACAGAAGGAGTAGACAATCCATAGATTTTGGTGAAAGATGTTTAATCATTTCATAATGGACGCCATCTGGTCCAACAGCACTTGCTTTGGAAAGAGCGAGGGCTTTTTTCAGTTCCTGAATAGTGAAATCCCCGTTGTAGGGATAAATGCAATTAGATTTAAAGTTAAGTGCCCGTTTTTCAATTTTATATTTCAGGACCAGGAACTCTGGGGAATACGAAGATGTTGCAGAGATGTTATAGAACGTTTCCCAAAGAGAATTAGCTATTGCAGTTGGATCTGCAATAGCGCATCCATTATAATCTAGGACTGAAGAAGGGTGGGATGTATATTTTCCCTTCATTTTCCGGATTTTATCCCAGACTACCTTAGAGTTGGTAGACTGATTAATAGATGATGTAAAACGGATCCAATTAGATTTAAAGTTAAGTGCCCGTTTTTCGATTTTATATTTCAGGACCAGGAACTCTGGGGAATACGAAGATGTTGCAGAGATGTTATAGAATGTTTCCCCAAGAGAATTAGCTATTGCAGTTGGATCTGCAATAGTGCATCCATTATAATCTAGGACTGAAGAAGGGTGGGATGTATATTTTCCCTTCATTTTCCGGATTTTATCCCAGACTACCTTAGAGTTGGTAGACTGATTAATAGATGATGTAAAACGGATCCACGATTCCTTTTGACTCTGACGACGGATGTAGCGTGCTTTGGCTCGTGCACGTTTGAAGGCTATAAGGTTGTTCGTGGTAGGATATCGGCGAAATATCCCCCACGCTTTGTTTTGAGCCTTTTTTGCTGCTGTGCATTGTGAATTCCACCAAGGTTTGGGAAATGGTGGAAACCGGGCAGATGTTTTTGGAACAGCGTTCGCAGCTGCTTGGACGATGATTTCTGTGATGTACTTTACTGCATCATTGATCGGCTCCCGACTGACTGTACTGAGGTCAAAATTTGCCTGATGTTGGAAGGCATTCCAGTCACCCTGATCAAACTTCCACCGTGGTAACCTAAAAGGAAGACATCGTCTCCCACTGTGTAACAAGGTTATCACGGGGAAGTGATCACTTCCGTATGGATTCTCCTCCACTTCCCAAGTGAGTGAAGGGAGTAGAGAAGGGGAGCAGATAGAGAGATCAATGGCAGAAAAAGTACGGGTAAGCATGTGGAAGAAGGTGTTTGTTCCAGTATTTAGAAGGGAAAGGTCATTGTCATTGTGCATACGCTCTATGACTCGTCCCCTTCCGTTGATGTTAGCACTACCCCACAGGGTGTTATGTCCATTCATATCCCCGAGAAGTAAGTAAGGGGGAGGCAACTGCGTTACAAGATCATCAAGGTCTTCCTGGGGGATATCAGTCCCAGGTGGCAAATAAAGAGAGCAAACTGTTAATATAAATCCCACCGAAAGGCGAATTGCAACAGCTTCCATGCTAGTTGTAATTAGCAAGGGCTGAACTGGGGTCTGATTGCCGACGAAGATAGCCACTCCTCCATGAGCAGAGCCATCCGCAATTCTATCCTTTTGAAAAATTGTGATGTTGTGCATGGTGGGATCGTCATTTGCCTTTAGATATGTCTCCTGCAAGCAAAAGCAAACTGGCTCGTGCTTTTGCAGGAGGGCCTTGATGTCATCATATTTCGCCGGAATCCACGACAATTCCATTGTAGGAATTTAGCCATTATTTTGACTTGGTGGGTCCATCAGGCGACTTCCGAGGTGCTGAGGGCTTACTTTTATCAGTCTTGGATTTATCTTTTTTGGGGAAGAATGGACGCTGTCCCATGTCCATTTCTTCCTCCGCAAAGAGTTCCAAGACTGAATCTTCGGGTACCTCCTTCTGCTCGACATCCATCTTTTCTTGGGTACTAGGGGGGACTTCCCCTTTCTTATTCTTTTCTTTCATAATTACCTTTGTTACTTGTGGAGCATTAGGAAGGTACCGATATAGGAGTGGCAGCTGTTTGGTCCTTCTGTGCAGGTTTTTGAGAACTTAAGAGATAACACGCGATGGGAGTGAAAGACTCCTTTGGAGGAATGGTCATGTCCGTCTGAGTTCCGACGGAACATCTCCCTGCTACCTTCTGGGCGTAGGTAGGTCTGTTGATATTCAGGGGTTTCACCAATTTCCTTGCCTCCTGGTATGATATGTTTAGCTCTGCCTTCAGCCGTTGAATCTCTTTTTCTTCTTTCCACCTCTGGCATGCTCGTGAGTAGGCCGGGTGTTCTCCCTCACAGTTGATACAGGTGGGTTTTGCGGCTGAACATGCTGTTGTTTCGTTGTCCTTTGCACCGCATCGAGTGCATGCAAGGACTCCATGGCAGGCCATTTGAGAATGTCCATACTTCTGGCATTTAAAACACCGTAAAGGGTTCGGAATGTATGGACTCACTGAACAGTTGATGTATCCAGCTTTAATCTCATCAGGAGGTTTAGGACAGTTCAAAGTCAGGATAATGTTCCTGGTTTTAACAATTTTTCCATCCCTTCGCACAGTAATTCTCTTGACGGCAGTAACTCCCTGTGACTTCAATTCCAAGCAGATTTCCTCCTCAGTAACGTCGAGAAGGTCCCACTCTGAAATTACACCTCTCGATGAATTGAGTGTTCTGTGTGGTGTCACTGTTATGGGTACTCCTCCGATTGATGTTACTCGGAGTAGATGTTCAGACTGCCTGTCATTTTTTGTTTCAATGAAGAGGTCCCCAGAACGGAGCCTCTTAACTGACTTGGGTGAACCTGCTAACCCATCCAACCCTTTTTGTATAAAAAAGGGCGACATTTTACCAATCGGTGTTTCATTGGTAGAATGCATAATTAAGAACCTTGGGACAGGCCCTGATGGTAATTCAGTTCGCTGCCTCTTTTCAGCAATAATGCTATCTGTTTCCTTTTCATTGATTTCAGATAGGGACCGGGTTGGGGCCCCTGAAGAAGTGAGTTTATCAGGATTCATGGAGTTTTTTAAATTGTTCAGTGCCCGGGCTCCCCACCCACCACGGAGCCCAAAGGGACGCCCACTACCTGGTATGCAATAAATGCGCTCGGGAGTGGAACGCCAGGGCTACCCAGACACTATACCCGCACCGCCGCCAGCCTGAATCCTGTCCCTTGGACCATGAGGGTAGGGGCGTGGCATTGACACGGTTGACCCTCGCAGGTGAGCCTACTAGCCGATTGATCCTAGCCGGGCCTTCCAGGACCACCCGTCTTGTCGAAGCAGGGGCCAAAGTGGTGTATTGAAGCTGGGCCCCCTCAACCACCAGGATCCCCCTTTCCGAATTTCCATGGGTCGCATCGCATGGCAAACACGCCAGATTCCATTGATGTAAGCCTGGAACCTGGGCTGTGGTGTTGGATCCCAGTGATGCTAGTCTGGAAGTCCAGCAGCGTCACTGGGAGGTCCCCTCACCACATACAGGTGCCCACGTCGAGGGGAAGAAAAATTGTACCTCATGAGCCTTTCACAGTCTCTCCAGGGACAAAATGATTGACAAAGTTCTCATCATGCACTTTCCTATTGTGTCTGGGTAAAATTGATGCTTTCAAATTTAATCCTAAATTCAAATTTAACACCCACAGTTACATCCAAGTTACCAGTTTAATTTTAGACTACGTGATGACACTAGAAAATGTGGATTCAATATACCTTTAAATATCTAACACACCTGTTTTGAAGCTTACTGGTTTACTGTAAGCCAGTGGAGAGTGTAAGTGATTGCACACTGAACTGACAAAAAATACATTATTCATAGTTCAGGACACATAATAAATTATTCATGGTTTGGCATATGTTAGCTAACAGAGATCACACATTAGCTGACAAGAAGCCAGCAAACCTCGAAACAGCTGTCCTGGTAGTCTCAGATTTTTAAATGTACAGCAAGATTCCATTTATCTTTCCTGGTGATGCTATATAATTTAAAAAGATATCAGCAACTATGGCAGAGCTATGGATAATAGTGTATGTCTGTAAGTTCAACATAAGTCCAAGCTTCAACAGATAAAAAACTTGACCCTCAGCCTTCAGCAAAAGCAAAGATCTCCTTGTGGTCAAAACTGAACACAGTATAGTGTACACTATACTGTGTACACTTTTTGATTGCTTGTGGATGCCAACAAGTTTCTGTATATAACTCTTGGATGGCTCCAGGGAAAAAAAAAAAAAAAAAAAAAAAAAATATATATATATATATATATAGTATAGTATGGATAATTCGAAAAGTACAATATGTCTATGCATTTGTTGAGGTGTGTGGGAACGAGGCCTTGCTTTTGCCACATATGTTTCTCTCCATCCCCAAATTTGCCCGTTCCCATTTTGCTGATCTACCCATTATGGCAAGTAACTATTCAATTCCTCTTGGAAGAAGTTTAATTTTTACTAGCTGTTAGTGACGCAAGACAGCTAAGATTTTTTTTTTATTTATTTATCTTTTCCAATCTTAAATGGTTATGTTAATGAGTAAGTTAATGCGCCCAATGCATTACACTTCAGACACATTAACAAATTACTAGAAGGTAGATGACTCCCATCAAGCACTTTGCTTATTAGAGGCCTGAAGTGGTGAAACCCATGTTTAGTCTCCAGAGCAAAGGTTCAGCAACCCCCCACCCACCCATCTCTTCCATCATGCAGTATGATTGATGTCTTTTGAGGTTATGATGGACATCCTCCTGGTGCGATCCAATCATTTCAAGGGCACAGTTCTAAAATGGTGTTTGCAGGCCAGCAACTATACAGGGTGTCTCAAAAATATTGGTACAAATGTTTAGGGGAGGTAGGTAACATCTAAAGGAATGTGAATCGCATAGGAACCCATAACCAGAAACGTCACCATAAGTCGGTAGATGGCACTGTTCATCAGTTCGCGAGAGGGAAAATTTCTGGTTTACTCATTCAAGCAGTAGTCGCCGCACAAAGAGCATGCATCAATATACGAACTGTGAGCTGGCAGACATGCACCTAGTGTATGGATTAGCAGAGGGCAATGGAAGAGCCGCTCAACAAATTTATGGAGAACGCTTCCCAGACAGACATGTACTAGACCACCGTTTGTTTGCGCGTGTGCATCAAAATTTGTGCAATTATGGGTCATTCAGAGGTAACAGGAGTAGTGCGGGCAGACCACGTTCGACGCGAACTTCCACCATGGAAGAAAGTGTGTTGAATGCCATCCAGAATAATCCTACTACCAGCACACGTGCTGTTGCTGTTTGTTATTTGGATTTTAGGAGCATTAGCAACTAAGGCCATATTGCTCCAGGGATATGCGGTGGTCATTCCCTGACCTTTCCGCATCCTCCGTATTTGGTACGTGCTGTTGCCTCTGCCTTAGGAGTGATTCATTGCAGTGTACAGTGTTTCTGGCACGACAATTCCTTATGCCCCTTTCATCTCCAAAGGGTTCAGTTACTGCTCCCCCAAGATCATCCTGCACGTGTGGCTTTTGCGCAGTGGTTTCTCCAAGAAACTGTTCAAGACTTGAATTTTCCAGCCTATGTTTTCTTCACGGATGAGGCTTATTCAATCAGCACAATGCTCATGTGTGGGCTCACAACAACCCACACAGTGCGCACCCCATGCGGCACAACATCGTTTCGCAATAAATGTGTGGGCAGGTATGGTCGGTGACTGCTTAGTCGGCCCATACCTGTTACCATCCCACATGAACTCTGCTAAATATCGGATCTTTCTTGAACAAGTTCTACCAGGGTTACTTGACGATGTTCCAGCAAATGTGAGACACAACATTTGGTTTCAACATGACGGGCGCCTGCCCATTATGGAAGGCGTGTTCATGACCATTTGAACAGGTGTTTTGGGCATCGATGGATTGGCCATGGTGGACCCGTTGCCTGGCCCCCACGCTCACCTGATTTATCGAGCCTTGATTTCTTTCTGTGAGGGCCCTCAAATCTATTGTGTATGGAGATGAAAATGGATCTCGTGGCGAGACTCGACTGCACTGCTGCTACTGTCAAAGAAACTCCAATTGTGTTCGACCGAGTCCGCCAATCCATGCTGCGTCGGTGTCACGCATGCATCACGTCTCATGGTGGAACCTTCGAGCATCTATTGTAACATCATGAAATGCTTCCATCTCGTACTCCATTGTTAATATTATGTCAAATAAATGTTTGCCACTAATTACTGTCTTGTGTCATTTCTGCTTCTTGTGCCTCTGCTACTACTTTCCTGTGACGTTTCCAGTTATGGGTTCCTATGCGATTCACATTTTCTGGATCAGCTAATGTGTAATCTCACTGCTTCAAGGAAGTCGAGAGAGAGAGAGAGAGAGAGAGAGAGAGAGAGATGTTGTTGTTGTTGTTGTTTGGCTTAACGACACAAGGGCTACTGAGGCCAAATTGTGTCTGCTGATAGTTTATTTAGTCGAAATATAACACTGTTGATGTTAAATTAAATACTCCTATATAGGCCAATACGTTTTTAAAATATTACAAGTTCATTTATGTTTGCTTCATTTCCCAGGATATGAGTAAAATCATGCGAGAGGTTCAACCTAGAGTCCGACTGAAAAGTGCTTGACCGTATGGTTGAATATAGGGGACAATCAAAGAGGAAATGCCTAACAGTAAGTTGACTGTCACAGGTTGAACACTGGGGTGGATCTTCTCCCAGTAGCAGGAACAGATGAGTATGATGAGTGTGTCCAATTCTGAGTCTTGCCAGTACTACTTCCTCTCGTCTGTTTTGTCGAAAGCCTGAGAGCCACAGCTTTGGTTCTTGTTTTATCTGGTAAAGTTTATTGTTGGTGTTACTTTTCCAGATCTGTGACCAGTTATCGTAACTTGCTTTGCGAATAACAGGCTTATAATCAGTGTAAGGAACCTGAGGATGTTCTGGGACAGCTGGTTGAGGATGTTTAGCTGCAAGATCCGCACTTTCATTTCCCGGAATACCAGAATGGCCAGGGATCCAGCAAAAACTGATTGATTGATTAGACACACTGCAAGAAAATAGCTGAGAATGAATGTGTTTCAAGGTAGGATGAGAAGATGAAAAATTCTTCCTTATGGCAGAAACAGCACTGAGCGAGTCAGTGTAAATTATGACAGGTGAGATGGAAAGTTCAATAATTTTACTGAGTGCTAATTTGATGGCATATAATTCGGCTGTGAAGACGCTGCAGACTAATGGTAGTGAGGCAGTAACCGTTAGAGAAGGAAAAACTGCAGCTGCACCAACCGCAGTAGCTGTTTTGGATCCGTCAGTATAGACTTTACAGGCATGGGAGTTCTGAGTAGTGTGAGCTAAGTGCAACTGCCTGATATTAAAGGAAGGTACATTATTCTTTCCCCACTCCAAAAAATGTGTATCGTGGGAGGAAGAAACGTATGTCCAAGGTGGAACAGGTGCAGTTGTGTTCTGAAAAATATCGCTTAAATTGATATTCCAACTCTGAGAAAGCTCTTTAATCCTGAGTGAAGCAGGCCTGTTTTCATTTGGCTTGCTGTCATATAACAAATCCCACCGAGTATTATAAAGATACTCCCAACTGGGGTGAGATGGAAGACTCTGGATCTTAGCAGCATAGTGGAGCAGTAATGATTTCCTACGAAGATGTAATGGAGGATCGTGTGCTTCGATATAGAGACTCTGGATTGGAGAAGTCCTAAAAGCGCCCAACGCAGTCCTGAGAGCACTGTGCTGGACAATATTTAGACGTTGTAAAGTAGTGCTCCTGGCAGAGTCATACACCGGACAACAATAATCTAGCCGTGACCGGATTAAAGTTCTATAAAGATGCAATAGTGTATACCGATCAGCGCCCCATGACATAGCCGAGACTGATCGCAGTATATTCAGATGCTTTAGACATGTATTTCTTAAATGAGAGATGTGAGCTTGAAAATTCAGCTTGCTATCTAATATCACTCCAAGGAATTTAACGGTACTTACAAGCGGGATTGGAATATTGTTTATTTGTAATTCCGGATCGGGATGGAGAGCTCGTTTCTTGCAAAAGTGGGTGAGAGTGCATTTCTTTTCTGATAGTCTGTAGCCATTCCGTGAAGTCCACGATTGTATTTTGGTAATGGCAAGTTGGAGCTGCCGTTCGATGGTGTTCATACTTTGAGACTGACAAGAAATTGTAAGGTCATCTGCGTACATGTAAGTTTCAACAGTTTTTGGGATGTCTCGTGTTATGCTGCTAACTCGGATTGAAAATAGTGTTGGACTAAGTATCGATCCCTGCGGGACTCCTTCTTGCTGAATGTGGGATGCAGAGAGTACATTTTTATATCGGACCTGAAAAGAACGCAATTGCAGAAAATTTTGAATTATTTTCAGCAAATGGCCCCTAAACCCCAAGTGGTAAAGGTCCATAATAATCCCATGACGCCATGTAGTGTCAAATGCCTTTTCAAGATCTAGGTTGACCATGACTAGATGTTGTTTCATGATAAAGGCATTGCGTATATGAGATTCGGCTTTGATAAGCACGTCCAGCGTTGATCTATTCTTCCGAAAGCCATACTGATGATCTGGAAGGAGATTTTGTGACTCCAGGATGTAAATAAGCCTAGTGTGAACCATCCTTTCGAAACTTTTACCCAGGCAGCTCGTAAGAGATATTGGCCTATAGTTTTCAACACAGGAATGATCTTTTCCTGGTTTTGGTAAAGCAATAATGAAAGAATGACGCCAGGAAGAAGGATAGGCATTTTCGGAGAATATCCGATTATAAAAGATTAACACGGTACTCAAATCTTCTTGAATTAAATGCTTCAGCATAACATAATGAACTCCATCTGGGCCTGCAGCACTGTTTGAAGATCTGTTTAACGATTCTTGAAGTTCTATGAATGTAAAGGGTTGGTTGTACGGGAAAGAGCGGTGCGTGAAAAAGTTGATTTTATATCGTTCTGCACTAGCTTTGATGTTCTGAAATGTGGACCCATAGGAGGCAGAAGCAGAGATTGTAGCAAATGATTCAGCAAGTGCATTAGCAACTTCTTCAGCTGTAGATAGGTCTTTCCCTTTCCAATGAAGTATTGGAGAGGGCATACGAGCGAATTTCCCATTTAGTGCCTGTATTTTTTTCCAGATGAGGCGTGTGTCGGTGTCTTTTGTGATTGTTGAGGCAAAAGCGATCCACGAGTCTCGTTTCGCTTTCCGTCTAATTTGCCTTGCTTTTGCTTTAAACCTTTTATAAGCAATGAGGTTATTAGTGGTGGGATTCTTACGGAAATTATTCCAAGCTCGGTTTTTTTCCTGTTTGGCAGTGAAGCAATCTGCATTCCACCAGTGATTTTGGTGATTGTGATATGTCTTGGATTTTGGAATGTAGGTATTTGCTGCAGTCAGAATCTGATTGGTGATGTAAGTATTTACATCATCAATAGGTTCTTTTTTAACGTAAAGTCTGTCTAAAAGTATTTGAGCAGAATAGCCATCCCAGTTCGCCTTTTTAAAGTTCCAAGAGGATCGTTTATCAGGATTTGGTGTTACTCCTGTTTGTAGGGAGCAAATGATCGGAAAGTGATCACTGCTAAAAGGATCAGTTAATACAGACCATGTCATGATTGGAAAGATGGAAGGTGAGCAAACTGACAAGTCAATTTGAGAAGTAGATCCTGTAGGTAGGTGGATGTAGGTAGGAGATCCAGAGTTTAATAAATTTAGATCATTATTATTTATAAATTCCTCGATCAACTTGCCTCTTCTGTCCATTGTAGCTGATCCCCATAATGGATGGTGTCCATTAAAGTCACCGAAAAGACAAATTGGAGTTGGAAGTTGTGCAATGAGGTTGTCAAGTTCTGATTGGGCAAGTGATAGAGATGGTGGAATATAAATCCAAACAATGGTAACTGAAATACCAACTGCAATCCGAGCTGCCACAGCTTCTAGGCTGGTTCTTAATTGGATCGGTCTGGACGGTATGTTAGCATTTACAAGAATGGCTACTCCTCCACGGGCAGGAGACTCTGGGCTTCTATCTCGTCTGTATATCATAAAATTTGAGAATTTCGGCGAAACTTGGGGTGACAAGAATGTTTCCTGTAGGCATATACCTATGGGATTAAACTGAGAGATTAAATCCCTTATGTCATCAGAATGGCTGCTTAGTCCTCTACAATTCCACTGTATGATGTTAGGCATTATTTTGGTTTGGCTGAAGATGATTCATCTGACTGTTTTTTATGTGCAGGGCATTTTTTTCGGTCTTTTTTTGGGAATAATGGACGTCCAGTATCCATAGTGTCATTGGCATGGAGTTCTAGGATAGGGTCTTCATCATTTTGGTGTATATCCACTTCCATAGTGTTGGTTGGTGGATCAGTTTCCTTAGAGTCTTTATTGGGTTTCAATCTTTCTGCGTCATTTGAGACTGTCAGAGTATCAGTTGGGATACTAATTGGGGTGTTGGTGGCATGGCTGGTTTTAGTTTTAGAATTTTCTTTTCCAGTGGTTGATAAGGTTGTTGTAACCCAATTAGCTAGCGAGACGTTGGGCGGTATTGACACATCTGTTTGAATTGCAGTTGTATGAAAACTGCGGGTTCGAGAGGCGTATGATGGACTTGGCATGGTCAACATTATTTGTCTGCGTGCCTCAGGATATGTGACTTTATGTTCTACTTTGTATTTTTGTATTGTCCTACCTGTTTTCCACATCTCACATGATTTAGAAAAGGCGGGGTGATTGCCTTTGCAGTTGGGGCAAATGGGAATTGCGGCTGGACAATCTGCCTGTGTATGATCTTTTGCTCCACAAATAGGACAGATGGCATCACCTCTGCATGCCTGCTGTGAATGGCCATATTTCTGGCATTTAAAACAGCGAAGTGGATTTGGGATGTATGGACGAATTCGACAGTTTAAATATCCAGCTTTTACTGAGGATGGCAAATCAGGAGTACTAAAAGTTAAAATGATGGAACGAGTTGGAATGAGATTTCCATCTTTTTTTTGTCATAATTCTTTTAGCAGCGATTACCTTTTGATGGCTAAGTTCTTGGACTAATTCCTCCTCAGACACTGTAATTAAGTCCCATTCTGTGATGACTCCTTTAGATGAATTTAAGGTATTGTGAGGAGTAACAGACACTGGTAATCCACCAAACGTAGTTGTTTTTAATAGCCACTCAGAATGTTTGGATGTGGCTGTTTCAACCAGGAGATCTCCCGATTGTAGTCGCTTCACCATTTTTGGTGATCCTGCAATAGATTCTAGATGTCTTTGAATCATAAATGATGATAACTTGCCCACGGGCTGCGTGGACAGAGAGTGTATCACAAGAAAATTAGGGATGTCTGGACGCTGTGCTTCAGTTCGAAGCCTTTTTGGTTGATTAATATCATGAGAGGATTCATGTCTTGAGCTTGAAGGCTCTAAGGGTGGAAAATTGTTTGAATCCATGATAGCTCCTTTTGGCCCTGGGGGTTTATCTTTACCGCCCAGGTTTCCGGCCCCGCCACGGGGAGGCAGGAGCAGTGCCACGAGGTGACCAAGCGGCTGAGTTAGTAAGTTAGTACTAATAGAAAAAAACAGAAAGGTAGTTTCCCTTTCTGGGCCTCTGCCTACTTCTTGTAGTGCGAGAGAGCTACTATGCTATAGAAATCAAGAAAACGGTTTTTCAAACTAAAATAGAAACTGTTCGCTAAAATGTTCTCTGTAGAAAAACGCTTTGGAAAACGCACTAGAATCGCTTGGCCACGGAACGCTTGGCACCCGGGGCCGAGAGAGAGAGAGAGTGTGTGTGTGTGTGTGTGTGTGTGTGTGTGTGTGTGTGTGTGTGTGTGTGTGTGTGTGTGTGTGTGTGTGTGTGTGTGTGTGTGTGTGTGCGTGTGTGCGTGCGTGCGTGCGTGCGCGCGTTACATTCTAGCCAAGTGAACATCATATCTAAGAATTTCGTTACTTAATACAGCATTCCCCATCCTCCTCCCACCTATTCTTACTACTAAATACATCATGAATTGTCAAAATAATAGAACAAACTTATCCGTGAAAAAATCTAAAACTCCCAAACATTTCTTCATTCATTTCACAAATATATTTAGACTCAGTTCCAATCTAAATGATGACCATTTCCACTTAGTCTGCCAAACCCTGTGTACTTTTCTGACAAAATCCCTATTATCAGTTGATACAATCATTGCTCCTCTCAGTTGTTCAATTATTCACTGTATGATTCCTTTTGCTTCAAAGGTGGTACTTGTGCAAAGGTCTGCTCTAATAGTCCCTGTCAGAGACTTATTAATTTGGAATCTTCTCTGGCTAACACATTCTGTCAATTCATCTGTTGCATCTACAGTTCTTCCAAACCCACTAATCATTTAGAACTCTTTCATGTCCTCTCTTTGAAACTTATCTTTCTTCAGTCCAACTTCCCTAACAGTGAGGTAATTTTCCTTGGTGATTTTAATGTTCACAACTCCCGTTGGCTTCCGTTTTTTTGGCACATGGACCCAGCTGGTCAAGATTAGCATTTTTACCTTAACATTACGCATATGATGCAAGAAAGCAAGCTTATACAGCATCAGCCAGAAAAAAAAAAAAATTAAAAAAAAAAAAAAAAAAATACTTCCCATTTCACCCATCCATTCGCTCCAAAAGTTTGTCCAGGTCTTTCTTGAATTTATTTAAGTTATCAACTTCCACAATGACAGATGGAAGTTTGTTCTAGCAATCAACTACCTGCTGGCTAAAGGTAACATTCGGCAAATCTGTTCTACAATTGTCTTTCCTCAATTTGAGTTTATGCCCCCTCAGTTCATAATCTCAGCAAGATATAGAATTCCATCAGCAATGAGCCTGCTCAACCCATTCAAGGCCTTATACACCTCAATCAGATCCTTGCAGGTGACTAGTCTCCAGACTCTGCAATATGCAGAACTTAAGCCTCTCTTGGTAAGAGCACCCTTTTGTTCCCATCGTTCTAGCAACTCTACATTCCTGCTTAAACGAGGCCTCCAGAGCTGTAAGGAGGCTTTTGCAATTACTAATGAACTCCCACAGATTGTTCAATCACATACCAGAATACCAGACAATCCTAATCATGCAGCCAACACACACACACACACACACACACACACACACACACACACACACACACACACACACACACACACACACACACACACACACACACTTGATCTTTTTCTCACAAAGAGGCATTCTGATTACATGGTAGAGGTG
This sequence comes from Mastigoproctus giganteus, assembly GCF_048544385.1. NCBI lineage: Eukaryota > Metazoa > Arthropoda > Arachnida > Uropygi > Thelyphonidae > Mastigoproctus > Mastigoproctus giganteus. The sequence goes on along the minus strand of NC_143578.1, from coordinate 229,072,844 downwards.
AGTGGTCCTCTACGTACTTCAAATCACAACTTGGTGACTGTCTCTTCTCCAATGGAGCCTTTATCTCATGGCTATTCCCAATCTAGTGTTGTTTGGCATTGCAAGAATGCAAAATAGGATGACTTGTGAGATTTCTTTTCTTCTTTTCCTTAGTCAGATTACGGTATCAAATCTACCATGTCAATGTTTGCTCAGATCATGTCAGTGAAATTATTCTTATAAGTATGAAATCCTTTTTCCACACTCCACCGTAAAATCAACCTTTGTCTAAACCTTGGTTTTCCAATAAATGTACTAAGGTTCTTCAAGATAAGAATATTGTATATTGCAATTGACTTGTATCCAAAATCTACAGCTTCATTTTCTGCCTACACCAAAGCTCACAACAACTGTATAGCAATCATTAATCAGTCCTAACTATATTTCAAAGGCTAAGGGTAGAAAACTTGCTTCTTGTCCAAATGGCAGTGGAGCATTCTGGTCTCTTTTCAAAGCCACTGGCTGTAACTTTTGCCCATCTATATTCCCATCTCTCCGTCAAACCCAGCTGATTCTATTGCAACTTCAGCAGAGGATAAAGCTGACCTGCTGGCATCCTACTTTACTTCTAACTCATGTATAGATGATCTCTGTAAACCATCTCCTACCATTACTGGCACACGCCATTCACTACCTACTGCGGACTTCCATCAAAAGGATGTCAGAAGGATTTTGAACAATCTTGATGCTAAGTAAGCTCTAGGTCCTGATTGTATTAGTAGTAGTAGTAGTGGCAAGTGATGCAAGAAAGCAAGTGTATGAGCTTATGCAGCATCAGCGAGAACAAAAAAAAAAAAAAAAAAAAAAATCCACACCATTCCCTCCAAATGCCTGTCCTTAAATTTATTCAACCTATCAACTTCCACAACGACAGATGGAAGTTTGTTCCAGCAATTAACCACCCGCTGGCTAAAGGCAAATTTCCGCATATCTATTCTACATCCGTCTTTTCTTAATTTGAATTTATGTCCCCTCAGGTTCGTAATCTGAACAAGTGGAAGGATCCCATCAGAATTCAGCGTGCTCAACCCATTCAAGGCCTTATACACCTCAATCAGAGCACCGCGCAGGTGCCTAGTCTCCAGCCACTGCAATTTGCAGAACTTAAGCATCTCTTGGTAAGAGGATCCCTTCATTCCCCTCACCAATCTTGTTGCCCTTCTCTATACACGCTCAAGTAAATCTACATCCTTCCTAAAATGAGGCCTCCAGACCTGTACGCAGTACTCAAGGCGTGGCCTGACCATTGCCTTATACAGAGGGACAATCACCTCCTTCTCCCTGCTAGCAAAATTCCTATATATCATTGACAAAACCCAATGACCTGCCTGGCAGCCTGTCTGCATTGCTCAGAAAACTTCATATCTGACTGCACAATTACTCCCAGGTCTTTTTCATTTTCTACCACCTTAAGCGTAGTACAACACAGTTGGTACGTTTCTCTGGGGTTACTTCTACCCATATGCAGTACTTTGCATTTGTCAAGGTTAAACTACAGTTGCCACTTCTTAGCCCATCTGCCCAAATTATCTAGATCCTGTTGCAGTAGCACACTGCCATTACTGTCATTAACAACCCTGCCAACCTTCGTATCATCTGCAAACTTCGATATTAAACCTGATATACCTTCATCAATATCATTGATAAATATACAAAACAACAATGGACCTAACACCGAGCCCTGTGGGACTCCACTAATAACATTAGTCCACAAAGAGCAGCACCCACTGATTACCACTCTGTCTTCTCCCACTTAACCATCCTTTTATCTATTGTAGCAACTTACCCTTAATACCATTCTGCTCCAATTTATACAATAGTCTTCCATGCGCAACAGTGTCAAAAGCTTTCCTGAAATCCAAATATATGATATCAAAATTATTTTTTGCATCCAGTTCCTTTGTAACCACATCACAATATCCTATCAAATTTGTCAGACAAGACTTTCCCTTAACAAACCAATGCTGTGTCTGAATTATTGCTGCAGTCTTATCTAGATGATCCTGCAATGCATCTTTAACCAGTGACTCCATTATTTTACCCGGAACAGAAGTTAAACTAACTGGTCTGTAATTACTTGTGTCACTCTTCAATCCCCCTTTGTGAATTGGGGATACATTTGCACATCTCCAGTCCGAGTTTGCACATCTCCACTTGTTCTCAAAACCTGTGCTTCTGAGTTTACTCCTGTACTGTGTTGCTTTTTTTCACTTTTTTATTTCCCAGGTGCTTTCCCTGCTGGGAAATTTGTTCATATCCAGGCAGCGCCTTAAAAGGATGACAAATCCCTCCCATCCAATTATCATCCAATGCACTTACTTCTACTCTTTCTTAAGTAATGGAGAAGTCAATTAACTGACAACTCTTAAACTACCTAGAAATCTTCCATCTGATCAAGTTCACCAGTATGAATTCCATGAATGTTGATCCATTTGTGATATACTGACTTACGAACAAAATTATTCATCTACGAACAAATTCAATGGAAACGTTTGGTGAAACTTAGCATTAGCATTAGTAGAGGCATTTGATGCAAGAAAGCAAGCTTATGGAGCATCAGCCAAAAAAAAAAAAAAAAAAAAAAAATAATAATAATAATAAATAAATAAATAAAAATAGCCACTTCCACTTCACCCCTCTGTTCGTTCGAAATACCTGTCCAGCTGAGCCTTAAACTTATTTAGGCTATCAACTTCCACGACAAGGGATGGAAGTCTATTCCACCAACCAACCACCCGCTGGCTAAAGGCAAATTTCCTCACGTCTATCCTACATCTGTCTTTTCTCAATTTGAATTTATGCCCTCTCAGGTGATTATTCTGAGCAAGAGGAAGCATCCCATCAGCATTGAGCATGCACAAACCATTCAAGGCTTTATACACCTCTATTAGATCACCTCGCTGGTGCCTAGTCCCCAGACACTGTAATTTGCAAAACTTAAACCTTTCTTCGTAAGAGCACCCCTTTGTTCCATTCACTAATCTTGTTGCCCTTCTCTGTACTCGTTCCAGCAGCTCTACATCCTTCTTGAAATGAGGCCTCCAGACCTGTATACAGTACTCTAGGTGTGGCCTGACCATTGCCTTATACAAGGGAATAATCACCTCCTTATTCCTGTTAGAAAAATTCCTATATATCATCGACAATACACCATGAGCTACTCTTGCAGCCCGTCTGCACTGCTCAGAAAACTTCATATCTGCCTGCACAACCACCCCCAGGTCCCTTTCATTTTCTACCACTGTCAGTGTAGTACCACAGAGTTGATATGTTGCTCTGGGGTTGCTGTTTTCCATATGTAGTACTTTACATTTATCAATGTTAAACTTCATTTGCCACCTCTCAGCACATCTGCTCAACCTTTCCAGATCCTGTTGCAGTAGCATAGTGTCAGTAGTGTCCTTGACAACCCTGCCAACCTTCGTATCGTCTGCAAACTTGGACATTAAGCTGGATATACCATCATCAATATCATTTATAAATACAGAAAACAATAATGGACCCAATACTGAACCCTGAGGGACTCCATTAATAACATTAGTCCACAATGAGCAGTGTCCATTGATTACCACTCTCTGTCTTCTCCCCGTCAACCACCACTTTATCCATAGCAGCAATTTGCCTCCAATGCCACACTGCTCCCATTTGTACAGCAGTCTTCCATGTGCAACATATAAAATGCCTTTCTAAGATCCAAGTATATAATATCAAAGTTATTCCCTGCATCCAGTTCTTTTGTGACTGCATCATAGTATCCAATCAAATTGGTCAGGCAAGACTTTCCCTTAACAAAACCATGCTGTGTCTGAGCTATAACTGAAGTCTTGTCTAGATGATCCTGAGTGCTTCTTTAACCAGTGCCTCCATTAATTTTCCACAAACAGAAGTTAAACTAACAGGTCTATAATTACTTGTGTCACCCTTTGATCCTCCTTTGTGAATTGGAGTCACATTTGCACATCTCCAGTCCATGGGTACTTCCCATGAGTCCAAGGAAGCTCTCATAATTATGGCTAAGGGTTTGCTTACTTCCTTTGCGGCCTCCTTTAATATAACTGGATAGATCCCATTCACCCCAGGTGCCTTTCTTGTATTTATCTTCAACAATTTCTCCTCCACTTTACTCTCAGTTATTACAAGATTCTCTAGCTTACTGCCAGATTTGAATACACCTCTGGCATTCCCCTCAGTGAATAACTCCTCATGTGTGAATGTTGATGCAAAATAGTCATTCAGTTTGTTAGCTACCTGAGCAGGATCATCAACAGTTGACCCATCGATATCAAGTGGACCAATCTGATTCATCCACTTCCTTCTAGAGTTTGCATAAGTAAACTCTTTGCTGTTTTTCTTTGCATCCCTTGCCAAAGATTTCTCGTAATCTGCCTTCGCCTGCCTAACCTCCTATGTAACTTGATTACAGATCAACTTGTATCTATCATAGGCTTCTGTGTCACATGTTAATTTGTATGTAGCCCATGCATTTTTCTTGTCTGCATCGATATCAAGTGGACCAATCTGATTCATCCACTTCCTTCTAGAGTTTGCATAAGTAAACTCTTTGCTGTTTTTCTTTGCATCCCTTGCCAAAGATTTCTCGTAATCTGCCTTCGCCTGCCTAACCTCCTATGTAACTTGATTACAGATCAACTTGTATCTATCATAGGCTTCTGTGTCACGTGTTAATTTGTATGTATCCCATGCATTTTTCTTCTCTGCCATATGTCTCATTAGTTCATCTGACATCCACTTAGGCCTAAACCTTGAACAATATTTCTTAGTTGGTATGTAAAGCCTAGTAGCTTCCAAGATAAGTTCTTTGAATGCTTCCCATTTTGAATTTGCTGTTGGTAACATCATCAGTTGGTCCCACTGTATAGAATTTAAATACTGTCTCAGTCCATCGTTTTTGTTTTAAATTTTTTTTGGTAGTTGTTGGCGCATAGGCTTCTGTGGCCATAATGCACCTCCCAAGGTTTTTGCAGTACTTTGATCCAAGCCCGAGGCGGGAACTGAACCCGCGACCTTTGGGTTGCCAGGCAGACAATTTACCCACCCGGCTAGCCTGGTCGGCCCAATCCATTGTAGTCACCTTTACGAAAGCTATAACCCTTCCCTTTACCCCTAATGGTAGTTACCTCTTTGAGTAAATCCCACTTCAGCACACTGTGATCACTGACACCTAGTGGTTCATTTACCTGCAGATTCTAAATGCATGAAGAATCACTACTGATAATCAAATCAAGAGTATTACTCCCTCTAGTTGCCTCCCGAACATGCTGATGTAGAAAACAATTATCCAATAAATCCACAAAAGTCTTCCTAGTGTGTGAGTGACCAGCCCCCAAATTCCAGTCAGTATCTGGGAAATTAAAATCCCCCATTATAAGACTCTCTGATTTACTGGCCCACTCTATTTCCCCCGTACAATTTCTTATTATACTCATCAGAGTCATTAGGCCTATAGCACACTCCTACTCTCAATTTTGATCTCCCAATGCTCATGTCACACCAAACTGACTCGACACTGCACTGTCCAGCAATGTCGACTGGCTTCACTTCCTTGGATTTAATGTATTTCTTAACTAATAGCATAACCCCTCCTCCCTTCCTATCCTGTCTATCCTTTCTGTAGACATTGTACTCGCCAAATTCCAGTTCTGCATTCCTTATATCTGTGTGACACCACATCTCTGAAATCCACACAATATCTGCCTTTGATGTTTTGAGCAATACCCAAAATTCATCAAGTTTATTTACTAAACTCCTAGCATTGGTGTACACGCAAGTATACATGCACCTGTTCTTTTTCTTAGCTACCCTAACACAACCTATGTGTTTATTTGTACCTCAATGATTCCCAGCAGTCTCTGAAATATCCTGCATCTTATTTTCCAGGCTGCGGCTCATTCCAATAGAAGCAGTGCAAGAATCACTTTCACCTCTGCCAGTGGCTACGGTTAATCTATTATTCCTTGTATCCCCCCAATCTAGCAGTTTTCCGATTCGATAGAATCAGCAGAAGTTTGCTGATTCGATAGAATCAGCAAACATTCTTGCACCCTTTCTATTTAAGTATATCCCATCCCTGTAGAAGCAGTCTCTCCTGTTAACAAGTACAGATCAGGCTGAAAAAAATTCTACCCTTTGAGCCTTGCACAATCTTTCCAGGGCCGAATTGATCGACAGGGCTCTCATCATATACTCCCTCCTATCGTGTCTGGGCAGAATTGCAGACACTTTCAAATTCAACCCTAATTCATGGCTTTTTTTTTCAACAGTGACCTGTACTTGTTAAGTAATTCCGCCAGTCTCCTACTCTTAATATCATTAGTGCCAACATGTACAACTATATCACCTTTTGTGTCTTTAAAAGATGATATCTGCTCTACAATGTCATCAACCTTTGCCCATGGCAGACATACCCTGGTCCTGTTCCACCTATCCTTTTTACAAAGCAAGTTTCCCGTTTCCCTGACAATAGAGTCACCAACAACTACTAGTTCCTTTGGGACCAGCGCATTCTGCCTTAAGCAGTTGCCCTTGAACATTTCAAAGGTTTTTGTTCATGTCTGGCATAAAGGTCTTCTAAATAAGCTTCCATCTTATGGTTTGTCAACTGTTTTTTGTAATTGAGTATCCACTTTTCTCTCTGACCATTCACTACAGGTAATGGTATATGGCTCGCTGTCTTCTAACTTCACTAATGCTGGAGTTCCCCAAGATTCAATTCTTTCTCTCATTCTTTCGCTCTTGTATTTTAACAACCTTCTTCCATTGACCAAAAATCCTATCCATAGTTTTGCTGATGACAGAATATTGCATTCCACCTTTCAATTTGAGAAACCTTGCCCTGCACAAACAGCTTCAACTTCTCAATTATCCACCACTGTTTCCTTAAATGGTGATTTCCAGATAATTCTCCAGTGGAGCAAAGATAACTTAGCTGATTTCAATCCTTTTAAAACTCAGTTCTGTCTTATATTTCACAAAAAGGAATCTTCTGCACCTATGCTTATCTTTGATGACACTCTGATTCATAGCAAGATCATATATCTCTAATGGGAATTACCCTGACTTCTAATCTCTCTTAGCATAAAGCAAATCACAAATACTGCTTCCTCTGCTTCTAAAAAAAAATGGGTTTTTTTTTCTTTTGCCCTTGGCATTACTTCTCTTCCAAACAGCTGTTCACTCTGTAGAAATTGCAAATCCATCCTGCCATGGAATATTGTTCCCATGTCTGGGGTGATGCCCCCAAAACCTTTCACAGGCTTCTATTGGGGTTCTCAAAAAAAAAAAAAAAAATTTTGCACTAACCAAAAGCATTTTATTTCTACACATCTGTCACACTGCTCAATCATTCCTCAAACCAGCATCACACATGATATCCAGTGCTTCAGCTACAATATACAGTATATAAACAGCTTATTTGATATGTATGAAAAAAATAATAATAATAAATAAATAAAAATTGCTGTCTATTATCCTGATTTTAATAAAATTTGGGATGACCAGACATTATCTCTAACAGCACTAAATATAAAATTTCATCAAAATCCATCTACTGGAAATCCAATTAACTCATGCAGACAGAAGAATGTACAAAGAAATAATAACTTTTTGATTTCTACTAGTGCAATGTTAATGAAATTGTGGATAGCTAATTTTTTTTTTTTTTTTTGAAAAAGAGCCAAATATGAAATTTTTATGAAAATCAATCCATTAGGAATCAAGTTACTACAGGCAAACTGACAGACACGGTGAAGGCAATAGGCATTTTATGCATATATTTTAACATGCTTAAAAATTGAAGGAGTTTTACAAATATACCTATTCTCAAGATACATCCATTGAAAAGGAAAATTTCATTTATCTACTTTTTTAAGAAGCTCTATTAAAACAAGTTGTTCAGAATTTGAGTTAAGAATGTTTAAATTAAGGATTTTTAGTCCAGGAAAAATTTAAAAATTAAAATTAATTTTTTTTTTTCTGTGAATACCTCTATTCAAAGGTATTCACAGAAAAATAAAACTATATTTTTCACTAATCTGTTATGACTGAAAACCTGTGTAAGTAAAGGGAAAGCAGAAACCACCTGGTCTCAATATTCCTGCAGGAGTGCAAGAAAACAATCACAATTTTTCTGCACCACTTTAACCTGAAGGGAGGACATCAGTTCTACAATAGATTTGTGCACTGGATTTAAAACAGACCATTTATATATCATGAGATGTATAAATGGAGATATAAATAACAGTATTTGTAATTCCAAACAAAGTGAGAAATAACTAGTTAAATATTAAACTGATGTTTTTAAGATATCCAACAGGGAAATGACATTTAACATAATAAACAAACTTCTACAAACAGTAAGAAGGAACAAGCTACAGGCCAATGACAGTGTTTTTTGTTTTTTTTTATTTTAACTATTCTTTTTTTCATTCCTTATATTTCTGTTCTTTGGTATATAACCTTCCTGTTTATACATTTCCTAAAAATTACAAATTGAATGTCAATACACCTCTCCTTGCTTCCTGATCTTCATTGCTCCATACTCCTGAAGATGAAAGTCTTAATTATTTATGAGAATCAATTTGCCCTGCCTGGAACAGTGGAGGATGTGTCACTGAAATGCAGTAAGCCCTGAGCTAAGTTTCTTACAGCATATAACTCTATGTAACAAAAATTTTATGTTTATATTTAACGGTTTTATACAAAGGGTACTAGGAAAGTTTTGCAATATGACGCAACAATGAATCACAGGAAGCTGCTTGTTGCTGCATGTTGAGACATGTTCATACGTGCATAGTAGCCGCTGCGCCAAGTCGATGGGCTCAGTTATTCATTAGTAGTGAGAGTGTAAAGTGCTTGCAATGGCATCGTGGTCACGAAATGAGATAAGGACAGTTTTGCGGTATAATTTCGTGCGTGGTTTAACCATAGACCAGTGCTTAGAAGAAATGACTCTTGCACTAGATGATGATTGTCCACATCGTACAACGATATTCAGGTGGTATAGAGAATTCCAAAGGGGAAATTTCACTCTGGAGGATTCTGAGAGGCCGGGAAGGCCACGAATGTCAGTTACGGAGGAAAACGTTACTGCTGTGAGGAAAATGCTTGACGAAAACAGGCGAGTGACCTACCAACAGATAGAGGATACTTTGGGCCTAAATGCACCAGCAATTCGTTCGATTCTGCAAGATCATTTGCACGTGAAGAAACTTTGTTCTCTCTGGGTGCCGCATCAACTGACTGAAGAGCAGATGACACGACGTGTGACTTGGTGCCGGGAGATGTTAAAAAAGTTTGATAAGGGACAATCTCGGTATGTGAACAACATCGTGACAGGTGACGAGACTTGGCTGTACTATTACGATCTGCCGACCAAGGCTCAAAACAAAGTTTGGGTCTTTGATGATGACGACACACCCGTAATTGTCAGAAAATCCCGATCTGTAAAGAAGGAAATGATAGCTGTATTTTTCAAATCGAGTGGAATTGTGGAACGTGTCGTTTTGGACACGCAGAAGACAGTCACAGCTAAGTGGTATACTGAACAATGCCTGCCTAAAGTCATTGGATCTATGAAGAACCTGCGGCCAAAGTCAAGAATGGACACCTGCGGCCAAAGTCAAGAATGGACACCAAATGCTGCAGCTCACCGCGCCAAAGCCTGCACCGAATATTTGACCACGACAGGACTGAAACTTCTCGAGCACCCTCCCTACAGTCCAGACCTTGCTCCCTGCGACTTTGCACTGTTCCCGCATGTGAAAATGAAGCTAAAAGGGAGGCGGTTTTCCAGTGATGAGGACCTTCTACGGTCTTGGGACAACGAGTGTGCTTTACTCCCTAGTGAAACTTGGCAGAACTGGTTTAAAGATTGGTTTCGGAGGATGGAGAGGTGTATTGAATGTAGAGGAAATTACTTTGAAAACATTAAATAAACAAAGCTGTATTGCAAAACTTTCCTAGTACCCTTTGTATATGCAATTTGTGTGCTGAATCCAATGGTGTCATTGGTTTTCTCTAGTGATAATATTTGGGCAACAATTAAAAGTTTTACCTTTTTGAGACATTTATACATATTCATTGTGTACCACTTTTTTTTTTTTTTTTTGCAGTTTGCTATGACTATCAAAAAGAGGTGTAAGTTATCTCCAGACTCATTCTGCTATATTTCTGTTTATTATATAGGTCCAAAACTGGTGATGTGTAACATTATTGATGGCACCTCATTTCTGCTGAAGCAGTTAAAGGTTTTAGAGGGATGATTTTGTTTTATGGATGATTTAGATTAGAGATTTAGGGATGCTTTTGTGGTAGCTGTAAATGTATTCCTTTTACTTTATCTTGAATATGGAGAGAGCTCACAAACCATCATGATAACTGCTACTTTTATGAGGTAGATTTATTACAGTTTGAAAAGTCTGAGGAAGAAAAAGTCACAATGTATCTTAACATATCATCATCTATTGCTCCAATGCCACACAATGAAACTAGCCAATTCCTAATGCTTTACTACCTTGTGTGCACCAGCCTGGTGCACACAATATAGTAAACAATCCCTTAATTCTACAAAACAAAGTCTTTCTTCCACTACTCCTTACCAAACTGGTACTGGTCAATTTCTTAATGCACTAAGTCCTGAAAGTCTGAAGATGACACCTTCAAGCATATACAATCTATGTTTCCGAAACTGTCTGATGCAAAAGTGAAAGGTAGCATATTTATAAGTCTATGTTGGCTCCACAGGACTGGAAGACAAAATTACAGGGGCTAATCAGTGCCCTCTCCTTTACTGTTCTGAATGGGACTAATCAATCTCAAAACATGATTGATTTTTTTTGAAAGTGCATGCATATATACATAATATTTATGATGAAAAATCCAAGACTTACCTGATTCCTTTCTGACATTAAGAACTCAAAATTGATTGTAGGCAAACCCAATTCTAGATATGTCCTTACTAACCTTAAATCTGCACTGTTACCTACATTTAAAAAATTATAATAAAAATAAAATATATAATTTGCCACCACAAGTTTGAATAAAGTATATTTAACCTGACATACCTGATGTATATTTAACCTCATATATGCAAATATCATGTTAACTTGTGGAAATGGATATGGAAAAGAATGAACAATAGCAACAGTCCCTAAATTAATTTGTGAATAATACATACATAATACACAACAATACTGGCACACTATGTACTGAACAGCTGATGCACCAAAAATATGCATGAGGATTAATCCTCATGCATACTTCCCTTGCCTGTATTAGCTAACTGCAGTCCTTATAGAAGAAGAAGACTAAGAATTCTCCCAGTCTCTGAAAGATTTCAACTGAAACCTTTTCAAATGAGTGATAAGTAATGAAAGCTCTATATAGCCACTCCCAGATTAACGTAAAGGTTGCGTTCCGTGGAACTCTATGCAAGTCGGAATTTCCTCCATGCTTATGCAGCATTCAACTGTTCTCGCTGAATTGATTGAATTTAAAAAAGTGTTCGATGAACATGAATAGGATTATTTATTGTATTTATTCAATTTTTTTTATCTCATGCGCAGGAAAAATCACAAAAGCATTCAATTTAAAAAATTTCAAAAAAAAGGAGACAGGCATAATATCAAAGTTTTATCTCTTGAGCATCATTGCTAGAATCAATGTCTTCAGCTGATAAGTATGCTGCTGCAGAGACTGAGGGCTGTGGAGATTTAGAAGGGATCGGCTGCTCAACCATACGTAATAACATATTAATGGATGACTGGACAGTGCCTCTTTTCTTTTCATAACAGATTTATTTGTAGTAAGCAAGCATATCATTTACTGCTCTGTTAACTTTTAAGAATCGTTCACTGTCAGGATCTATCATCTCAAACCTCGCCATTTCCGATGCAATTTCATGAAATGCCATTGCCATCTCTCTCTGGTGATGAAGCATCTTGGTGTCTCATTTGGTTCATCTTGAGCTTAGTCAGCATTTTCTTCTTTCACTATTGCTGCCTGCAAGTCAATAAGTTCTTTGTTAGATAATTCCTTCTCTTCATCCTCTATTAACTCCTCCACATCTTTGGCAACAACCTCCAACTGAAGTAGCTCTGCAACCTTTACAATCTATCTGTAACCTCTTCATATGACTCGTCTTTTTCAAACCCTTCGAAGCCTTTTACGTTCCGTGGGCATATTTTCTTCCATGCGCCAGTTAAGCAACTTTTAGTAATTTCTGCCCAGGCCTTATTAATGTTTAAGATGGAGTGGTAAATATTGTAAGATTTCCAAAAGTCTCTTAATGTAAAATTTTTCTCACCGTCTACTGCAGACAATGCCTGAGCAAATGTTGTGTGTAAATAGTTTTATCCAAGTATATGATATCAAAAAATTATTTTCATAACATATATTTGGATTTCACAAAAGCTTTTGATACTGTTGCACATGGAAGACCACTGTACAAATTGGAGTGGTATGGCATTAAAGGCAAGTTACTGCAATGGATTGAGGGGGAGACGACAGAGAGTTGTAATAAATGGACACTGCTCTATGTGGACTTATGTCATCAGTGGAGTCTCCCTGGGTTCGGTGCTGGGACCATTGTTGTTTTGTGTATTTATCAATGATATCGATGAAGGTATATCTGGCTTAATGTCCAAAGTTTGCAGATGATACAAAGGTTAGCAGGGTTGTTAATGACAGTATGCTACTGCAACAGGATCTAGATGTTGTTGTTGTTATTTGGTTTTCAGGAGCATTAGCAACTAAGGCCATATTGCTCCAGGATATGCAGTGGTCATTCCCTGACCTTTCCGCATCCTCCGTATTTGTTGGTAACGGGCTCGAATCCCGGTCTAATCAAGAAGTGTGTGCTACGCACTGCTGCTCCTTCCCACCTGGCTACGAAGGCGCCTAACAGGATCTAGAAAAGTTAGGCAGATGGACTGAGAAGTAGCAACTGAAGTTTAACCTTGACAAATGCAAAGTACTCCATATGGCTAGCAGTAACCCAAGAGAAATGTACCAACTGTGTAGTACTACACTCGGAAAGGTGCAGAATGAAAAAGACCTGAGGGCAATTGTGCAGTCAGATATGAAGTTCTCTGAGCAGTGCAGATGGGCTGCCAGAGCAGCCCATCTGCACTGCTCATGGAGTTTTGTCAATGATATATAGCTATTTTGCTAGCAGAGACAAGGAGGTGATTATCCCTCTGTATAAGGCAATGGTCCGGCCATTGAGTACTATATACAGGTCTGGAGGCCTCATTTTAGGAAGGATGTAGAATTGCTGGAACGGGTATAGAGAAGGGCAACAAGATTGGTGAGAGGAACAAAGGGGTGCGCTTAAGAAGAAAGGCTTAAGTTCTGCAAGTTGTAGCATCTGGAGATTAGGCACCTGTGAAGTGATCTGATCAAGGTGTGTAAGACTTTGAATGGTTTGAGGAGGCTCAATGCTGACAGGATATTTCTGCTTGCTCAGATTAAGAACCTGAGGAGGCATAGATTGAAATTGAGGAAAGAATTGTAAATTAGAAGTGTGGAAGTTTTCCTTTAGCCAGGGGGTAGTTTATTGCTGGAACAGACTTCCATCTGTTGTTGTAGAAGTTGATAGCTTAAATAAATTTAAGGCTAACTAGACTGGAGTGACCGGATGGGTGAATGGGAAGGGTTTTTTTTTTTTTTTTGGTTGATGCTGTATCATATGCATCATATGCCTCAAATAATGTTAATGCTAATAGTATGCTTTTAAATTCAAAATAACACCTGAATCAATAGGTTGGATGAGTGAAGTCATGTTTAGTGTACAAATATGACTCTCATGTTCGAATTGAAATCATTTAGATGTGTAGGCTGTCCAGGAGCATTATATATTTTTCAACCTCGGAAATGAAGCAGCATTTAAACCAATCCTCAAAGAGAAATACTGTTATCCATGCTCTCTGGTTTGATCGGAAATGAACGGGTAGGGTGGCTTTATTGATGCCTTTAAATGCATGAGGATTTCCAGAATGGGGTACACAGGCAGTGATATTAATCTGTAACCTCCTGCTCCATCAGCCCCAAGCAAGAGCGTGGCCCCATCTTTTGAAGCCTTGAAACTTGGCATTGTCTTTTTTCCTCTTTGGCAATGTAAGTTCGATCCAGGTAGTCTCATCAACGTTAAAAATTTGCTGCGTTGAATAGCGACGTTTATCAATAATTTGTTTCAACACATCACAAAATTTCTCTGCAGCTGCAGAATCGGCACTGGCGACTTCACCGCATACTGTAATGTTTTGGAAACCAGCACGATGCTTGAACCTATTAAACCACCTGTTGCTTGCCATGAGCTTGGCCTGGGGTTCGCCGTGCTTATCCTTAATATCTTCAGAAATACTTCTTGCTTTTGCTTGAATGGCCATTGGACTCAGGGGCAGTTGCTTCTGAATCTGATTTTCCATCAATAATATTAACAGCTGTTCCATCTTTGATATAGCACCTGAACACTTTTTTGTGATCCCTGTTGATCTTAAGTGCGTTGATCTTTTGACATGTTCTTTTATATGCACACTGACTTTTAAAATAGTATTCACTGTTCAAGCAGTGAAACCTAATTTCATTGCAATAGATGACAAACTTTGTCCTGCTTCGTTCTTCTTAATCATTTTCATCTTCATTTCTATTTCAATTTTTTTTTCATTTCCTGGCACTGCCAGCACTTGCACTTCCTGTTGGTTCCTTTCCCTTCATCATTGTAATACATAAATAGGAATGAAGAGAAGTTTCTGAAAATTTATTTTTTATATGATTCAAGATTTCAGTGAAAGGGATCTCATTTCACCATAATACCGTAACGTAAAAACCCATTTATAATAGATTGTGCTAACAGAAAAGCCCAATAAACCAGAAAGTGCATATTGTTTTTGTTGTTTTTTGGTTGTGACCTCCAGAAACGTTATAAAGGCGTTCAAAATTAATCCTTATAACAGGAACATATGATAATGATGAAATTGTAATGCAATTTCCATTATAAATATGAACTTTAAGAGAGGTAAATAGCTTAGTAATATGGTTAAATTTTCAACTTCCAAGGAGTTGGAATGAATTACAAAAAAAAAAAAAAAAAAACACAATATGTTATTGGGTTCACATTACAATATTTTCACAATACCTCCATTTATCCTTACAGATACAAAATACGTTTCCATAGTTTTTTTTTTTCAGTTTGTGGCAAAAACTACGTAAAGTTGGATTTACGTAAGTCGGGGAATTCCTGTATCATCAGAAATGATGGTTGGATAAAAAGAATGTAATTAATGTCATGATAATGTCAATGTTTTTCAGGAATTTGAAGTAGTAGTAGTAGTGCCATGTGATGCAAAAAAGCAAGTGTATGAGCTTATGCAGCATCACCCAAAAAAAAAAAAAAAAAAATCACACCATTCCCTCCAAATGCCTCCTCCAATAAACTTCCACAACAACAGACGGAAGTCTGTTCCAGCAATTCACCACCTGCCGGCTAAAGGCAAATTTCTGCACATCTATTCTACATCTGTCTTTTCTTAATTTGAATTTATGCCCCCTTAGGTTCGTAATCTGAACAAGTGGAAGGATCCCATCAGAATTCAGCGTGCTCAACCCATTCAAGGCCTTATATACCTCAATCAGATCACTGCGCAGGTGCCTAGTCTCCAGCCACTGCAATTTGCAGAACTTAAGCCTCTCTTGGCAAGAGGATCCCTTCATTCCCCTCACCAATTTTGTTGCCCTTCTTTGTACACGCTCAAGTAAATCTACATCCTTCCTAAAATGAGGCCTCCAGACCTGTATGCAGTACTCAAGACGTGGCATGACCATTGCTTTATACAGAGGGACAATCACCTCCTTCTCCCTGCTAGCAAAATTCCTATATATCATTGACAAAACCCCATGACCTGCCCTGGCAGCCTGTCTGCATTGCTCAGAAAACTTCATATCTGACTGCACAATTACTCCCAGGTCTTTTTCATTTTCTACCACCTTAAGTGTAGTACCACACAGTTGGTACATTTCTCTGGGGTTACTTCTACCCATATGCAGTACTTTGCATTTGTCAAGGTTAAACTTCAGTTGCCACTTCTTAGCCCATCTGCCCAAATTATCTAGATCCTGTTGCAGTAGCACACTGCCATTACTGTCATTAACAACGCTGCCAAAATTTGTATCATCTGCAAACTTCGACACTAAGCCTGATATACATTCATCAATATCATTGATAAATATACAAAACAACAGTGGACCTAACACCGAACCCTGTGGGACTCCACTAATAACATTAGTCCAAGAAGAGCAGCACCCATTGATTACCACGCTCTGTCTTCTCCCACTCAACCATCCTTTTATCCACTGTAGCAACTTACCCTTAATACCATTCTGCTCCAATTTGTACAATAGTCTTCCATGCGCAACAGTATCAAAAGCTTTTCTGAAATCCAAATATATGATATCAAAATTATTTTTTGCGTCCAGTTCCTTTGTAACCACATCATAATATCCTATCAGTTTATAAGTTTGTGCACAAACTCACAACAAGGTAATATCTGAAGTCAGAAATCCTACTGCACAAGTGTCAACAAGCTTTTTAAACTACAGGGAAACAAATGCATTTGATGGAATTCTATCAAATATTTTGTGGAGTTTTATTATAAAGATTTTATTATAGTGAGTTTGAAAAGAAATGTGCCACATTTTCACCAATCATAATCGTGATAGTCTTGCATAATTCTGGAGAGGACCAGTCTCTCAGTCCTCAATAGGGAATATTATCACTCCCTGACAGCTAAACAAAAAAAAAAAAAAAAAAACTGATGATAAGGCTATGGTGAGAATAAGTCCCATTCCTTTTCAAGAACAGATCTAACACATGAAATGTTCTGGGAGGTTGTTGTTGTTATTTGGTTTTTAGGAGCATTAGCAACTAAGGCCATATTGCTCCAGGAATATGCGGTGGTCATTCCCTTGACCTTTCCGCATCCTCCGTATTTGGTGGTGACGGGCTCGAACCCCGGTCTAATCAAGAAGCGTGTGCTACGCACTGCTGCTCCTTCCCACCTGGCTAGGGAGGCGCCGTTCTGGGAGGTGATCAAAATAACCTAGACATGATGAACCAGATTCAGGCCCAAAGAACCAGTTGAAATTTTCATCCAAAGAATACCTTCAAATAGCCACCCTTTGGAAAAAATTAGTGAACTGAGCTCTATATAAGAGAACATTATAGTCCATGAAATTATTTTCATGGACTATGGCACTTGTGAAAAGAAACCTTACTCAAGGATTTCCTCCTAATATATTTGAGTAATCAAAGTGCTTTCCTCAAAAATGCAGAGTTGGTGTGGCCATTCATGAAGATGCCTCCACAGGCAATTAGTCAAACCATTAACACCACCACATAGCAATCCTTTTCCTAATGTTAGAGGGAATAGAAACATGTTCCATAATCTTGCCAATTGAGAATGCATCAAGAATCAGTTTCAAAACTAAAGGATGATTGTGCTTTGTTTACCTCTGCTGGTATAAAACTAATTTATTTTTCTTCAACTACTCTTATGAGAATAGAATGTTCAAAAGAGAGTATATACAACTTGAGACTACATTCAGTAGCAGTTATTTGCATGTTACTTTAATGTTACAAAATGCAATTAAAAGGTTAGGTAACCTTAAAGAAATTTAAAAAGTCCACAACCATAATTCATTTTTAAAGTATGCACAAGGTATGCATAATAGTCATCAGATTTAGAATATCAAATTCACGTAATTAAGGATATTCATCAAAAAATTAGAATTTTGTGTAAAAAAACACTTTGCATCATCATCATTTATATTGGTCTTTTGATGCAAGGTGTTTAAGTAAATATAGATCTTTTGATGCAAGGTGTTTAAATAAATATAGTATAAACTTATTAAACAGAATAAAATAAGAGCAGAGGCAAATTCCATAGACCAGCAATGGCAAACCAATGGCAATCATAAGTGGCATGTGCAGAAATATATGGCATGTGGCCACTCAAATAGTTTACAAGAGAGAGAGAGAGAGAGAGAGAGAGAGAGAGAGAGAGAGAGAGAGAGAGAGAGAGAGAGAGAGAGAGAGAGAGAGAGAGAGAGAGAGAACATATTTTTTTATTTGAAGACAATTTGTTTCATGGTCTACCAACCACAAATGCCGAAGTGTACTGTAATTTTATATCAATAAAAATTACTTTTAGTCAGTTTTTTTTCTTATGGCATACAAAATTATATTTTTGTATTTTCTGTGCTATTATTTATATCTTACAAGAAAGAGAAGGAAACAGGATTATTAAACAGTTATTTAGATCATGACTAGTTCAGAGAAAAACAAGTCAGGTAATACACACTACATTTCAGGAACCTCAATTTTTTTTTATAAATTAATAACTTTTATTTATGACTGATTTTCATGTAGCATTCTAAGTAGATACATTATGAAATCTAATGAAAATTCAATGAATATAACCTGAGATGTTTAAAAATCTAAATAAATGAAAACTTGTCCATATTTAATACTTCTATACATGAAAATACCAATATTTAGAGAACACATAACATTTAACATGTTTAACAATATCAACTACTGATAACTTAGCAGTGGGGTTATAAAATGAAGTATCTTAGTAATTAAAGAATCCTATACTGCTCCAAACAAGTGTTTACTAAAATTTCACCATTTCATGATAACGAGATGGGTAATCTTGGGGTGGGATTTGTGTAGCAATACTACTCCTTAGGAGAGAGAGAGAGAGAATGTGCATAAGGAAATGACATAGTAGTAGTAGTGGCATGTGATGCAAGAAAGCAACTGTATGAGCTTATGCAGCATCAGCCAAAAAAAATAATAATAAAAATTAAAAAAATAATAATAAATAAAATAA